>NC_088365.1:6724793-6751013 GCF_034508935.2 Berghia stephanieae
GCCTTAGATGACTATGTGGATGTTGATACTGTGTATGTTAACGTTTACATTACTTTACATTTAATGGAAAAGTAAATTGTATTCTTTTGCCTTTTTATTAAGTTGAAATTGAAAAATCCCTGATTCTAATCACTTCAATTTTGACCAGCTTAGTGCCGTACTCATTGATTCCACTATGATACAAGAAGAGAGTAACAAATGCAAATATTATTACCTATCTACTCTTCTCTTCAGGTGAATGCAACGTGACAATTCCTGACCACTCTAAAGTGTCCACATCAAATAGTACTATCTCTGTTGGTCAATTCATTGAGTACAGTTGTAGAACCGGTACATTTGCTGTAAAAGGTGGTAAAAAAAGAGCTTGTTTGCCCATTGGAAAATTGACTGGAACACCCATTGAATGTAAAGGTATGCTTTGATATACATTGTCTCGTAATCTAGAATAAAATAAGAATACATTTGTATTTCTTACTGCCAAAACATGACTTGACTTATGCCTCTTGGAGCACTCTTCCATCTTCTTTTGTCCTTGGCACAGACCTTTGTCTCACTCTAGGTAAGATTGGAGACTCTCAAATTTTGGTGGAGGCTTCTCCTCCAGGTCTCTTTTGGACAACCCCGTTTTCTCTTGCCCTGTGGGTTCCATTCGAGAGCCTGCTTGGTTATATTGCAAGGTATGGCCAACCCATCTCCACATTCTGCGTCTGACCTGGACATCCATTTGTTCTCTGTTTGTTCTTGTCCAAAGGTCAGCAAATGGCACTTTGTCTGACCATTTCAACCTGAGTCTTTACGAAGACAGCGATTGACATCTTGGCTGATGTGGTCGAGGTTGTTCGCCAAGTCTTTGACCCATAGAGCAGGACTGCTTTAACATTAGTGTTAAATATTTTGAGCTTGGTGTTTGTGGATATGCTGGACGTTTTCTATATTGGTCTCAAAATTGCAAAGGCCTGGCGCGCTTTCTTGATTCCAGCGTTGATGTCTTCAACAGTTTCACCTGACTGACTGATTTTGCTGCCGAGGTATGTAAATTCCCTGACATCTTCTATTGCTGTGCCATAGATGCCGAGTTGTTCTTCTTGTTTGGCAGTTAAGCGCAGTAGTTTTGTCTTCTCTTCACTAATATTGAGACCAACTCGTGGAGCTGTTTTATCAGGGCCGTGACTTTGTTCTGCATGTCTTGTAGGCGGGGTGAGAGGAGGGCTAGGTCATCTGCAAATTCAAGGTCTTCAAGTCGTTTTGAAAATCTCATTTGAATGTCATTGTTGGACCCACTTGGAGGGAGGCCAAATCATGGAGCAGTCTAAATATTCAACATAAAAAAAATGATAATTAAAAAAAAAAAATTGAGCTATATATATTTGGCTCGCACTTTTAGATTTTCCTATTACGCAATTGGAGTCAATAGACTGATGTCACATCGCCCAGAAACGGCGAGCAGCGTGGTTCTAAACAAAGATAATTGGTACTTTCAATTTTTCATGTTGGCTAGAACTTTTCATATGTCATGTGATCAGAATATTTAAAAGTCAAAACATGATCATAATTATCGTGTTTTTCTCCTCTGGATACACTTTTATGCTCGCAGGAGAAATATTTCGAAGGGCGTTCGCCATTGTTCGATAGGTTAGAGCCAGTTACTAAGTTACTATGCGTCATTACGAGGGAAGTGACGTCATGACTCATGAAGCCAATTTCTCATCAACTTCAATTATTTCACAAAAAATAAACTTTTACAGTCAGGGTAATACATTTTACGAGAATAACTCATAAACGTGGATGGCAAAAAAAATAATTGCAAAGACTTGAGTGACGTCAACTTCGTTCTATCTATTGCTCTTATGAAAACAAGAAATGAAGTGAGTAGAGATTTGCTAGGGCATCTAGAAGTTGATAGAGTTTTTAAAATAAGACTTTCAACACATCTTCACCTAAATCCAACATTTAGATAGAGACTTACATAAAAAATCTGAAAAGGTATTTTTGAAACAGTGACATGTAAAACAGAACGAAAAATGCAAGAAAAAAAATAATCCCAAAATTACACACATTTTCAGATTTCCCTCAGTGTCCGTTCCCTAATTTATATTCTTTCACTTAGTCTCAATTTACACCAAAAAAACTAATAAAAAAAAGACATCTATATTTCTTGACATAGTACAGAACTCGAAGGTCAGAGCTCGGGGGGAGAGCGACATTAAAAAGTATGAATTTTGACCCAGTTTGCTAAAAAAATAGATTTTGGTGGGATGTTGTCATGTGACAATTTGTCTGCATAAAATATTGCATGAGAACTTCATCTTCAGTTTTTTCGACTAAAAAAAACGTATTTTGTGACCAATGGTATGGTTAAATCCTGCCCATTTTTAGTTTCAATGAACTGATTTCATGAAAGAATAAGAAATAGTCTTTATAACTAAGCAAAGGCAAAAACATATCAATAAAAAGTAAAAACTCTCCTCTATCTTCAGCAACCAATCACTTTGTTCTTAATTATGTCATGTGCTCACAATCCAATCAGAGAGCGAGAGTAGAGTTTTTCCCTAAACTCGTTTACTTTGACTTTTAAATGTGTTTTTCTCAAACTGCAATTTTCGTCACTAAAAATCTCCTCCCTCAGTTTTCAACCAATCTTCTTCAAACTTTCTACAAATGAGTGTCATACAAATACGAAGGTCCTCTAGGAGCCGGAATTTTGAGAAAAAAAATTTGGAGTATTTTCTAATTATGTAAATTTTTAATAATCGAGTAATATCTTTGAACTTAATTTTTTAAATTTTATAATTAAAAAATTAAAAATCGGGCTTCTAGAGCCTCTTTAGTTTCTTTTTTTCTACCTCTGGCCAAAATGTTATGTCAATCGGTTGATAAACAAAATGGCTTTGACTTTTTAAGATGTGTTGTTTATTTTCCAATATGGCGTCGTTTCCATAGCAACGGGCAACTTTTTTCGAAAAAAATTATATTCAATCATCCTTCCCAAACATATACATAATGACTGCATTGTGACCCATGGTATGGTTTAGGATAATTCATTAAATAAAAAAATGACCCTTTAGTGTCGCTCCCCCCCCCCCCTTTAATAGTTATAGTTCTTCTTCTTCTTCTTCTTCTTCTTCTTCTTCTTCTTCTTCTTCTTCTTCTTCTTCTTCTTCTTCTTCTTCTTCTTCTTCTTCTTCTTCTTCTTCTTCTTCTTCTTCTTCTTCTTCTACGGACATTTAGTGTCATCAGGTTGACGACAAGCCCTGCCCCATGTTGTATGCGTTCAGAGCGGCCAGGAGGAATTGTCCATGACTTTGTGCTGTCACTATTTCTTCCGGCAGATAATTGTGAGTAGTTGGCCTTTAATTTGCATATAAGAATATGTATTCAGTGTTCTTTTCACGAGGCAATCTTGAATTCTCATCTTATGACAGACTGCCCTGTTGGTAACAGAAAGTTCAAGAATAATTGTTATGGCTTCATAGACAAGGCTGTAACATTTCAAGATGCAGTGAAAGAGTGCGACAAAGTGAATGGTTTTGTGGCATCCCCGAAAAATGAACTAGAAAACAACTTTATTCCCATCGTGAGGTAAAGTTGGAATTCAGGAAAAGTGTGGATTGGGCACTTACATCAATAATGATGAGAAATATAGGTTGTAGCGAAGTGGATGATGACACAACAATTATCTGACCCTTTATACAGCGCAATATCTATTAGACATGCTTTACATGTGGTCCCAGCCAACAGCAACATTTAACATGTAGAACGAGAAGTGGCACCTCTTAGGCGATATTACAATTTTTTCCAACATAGACAACGCTGTTCTGAGACAGGTACTCATTTTTGCCTGAGTATGGTGAGAGAATGTGAATGAAGACCCTTTTCCAAGGACCCGGGTACTTGCTGCTCAGAGCAGGTCTTGAACCCTGACCCTTTCGATCTGAAGGCGAGAGTCATACCACATACCTGCTGCATTAGAGAGAAAAGTTCACAATCTCAGATAGCCAAACTCGGGATCCAACCGACCCGACACCCACCAGAAGGCTGAGAGGAAGTGAGTGAGAGAGAGAGAGAGAGAGAGAGAGAGAGAGAGAGAGAGAGAGAGAGAGAGAGAGAGAGAGAGAGAGAGAGAGGGAGGAAGGGAGCAGTCACTTCTCTGTACCCTATGATATCAATTGGTGAGGTTCACCATCATAAAAGATACTATCATATTTAAATAACAAATCAAATCTTCTTCTTGTCTTCTATACACATAATTTTGAATATCAAGATATATATTGAATATATCATTTACGTCTTCAAGTTTCTGAGCAACAATTTCTTTTTTTTCGGAATACGAGATGAAATTGTAGTTGTCTGCAACGCATGCATATAATTGTGTTAAATATCATTAGTTTTAAGATTTAATTATTATTAAAAATGAACATTACCCTCTGAATCATTACCCATGATTATATATATATATATATATATATATATATATATATATATATATATATATATATATATATATATATAATATATATATATATATATGTTGTGTGAAGGTATATCAGATGTACTGCAAGCATTAATATCTGCATTTAATAAAATGTCAAAAAAGCAAAACAAAACAGAACTTGAGCTTTTATATAGCGCAGTATCCACTAAACGTGCTCAAAGGACTTAAAGGATCAGCGATGAACAGAAACACGTAACAAATAGAACGAGACAACGCCTGATAGGCGATAAAATGCTGTTAATGGTCAGGTACTCATCTCATTTTACACCTAGATATGGTGAGAAAATGTGAGTAAAGAGCCTTTTTCCAAGGACAACACTATGTGCTCAGTGAGGCTCGAACTCAGGACTCAGAAAGCAAGTGTCATACCAAAAGACCACATAGCCGCACTGATACATACACACACACACACACACACACACACACATATATATATATATATATATATATATATATATATATATATATATATATATATACTATTCCATAATGCTATACATTATCGTATTTCATTTAAGAATGGCATGCTACATACTATTATTGTGTTTTCCCTATCCAAAACTATGTAGACCCTTGAATAGAACTTAACTTTAATATATTTTCTTTTTACATCAATAAATTATACTTTTTTTTTCAAAACCATCCTTGTTCCGTCAATGTTATCTGAGTTTGATAAAGTAATTTTACTGGGATAGGGAAGTATTGAACAACAGACATGAATCCATGTGCTAGTCCTGGGGTGACATCTAGTTATTGCCACCTCTGAATCTCCAGCGAAAAGTTCAACTTCCTTAACAGGTATATCGGGGTGGGGTTCTAGACCTCCTATAGTGAGCACTGTACCTTTATCCCCTATATCGGTTTTCCAACATGATTTCTGCTTTGTCTTGGAATGAGATTACTTGGGTTTTTTTTGTGGCCCTGGCCGGATACTCTGGCTATGAGGGAAACAGTCAAATGGAAGGTTAGAGTTAGGAGATGATATTTTTTTTGTTTGTGTACATCATCTCTCTGTTATTCATTATATTATTAATATGTAAATGATATACTAATATACATAATATAAATGTTTATAATATATGATTTGTAAACATTTGAGTGTGTTCCTCTTAGTGCTAGTTTCAGGATGATACATCTAAGTACCCTGATAGTGTGCTCTTGGAATCGACATCTATTCCCTATTAGAACCAATTCTCCTTTGTCTTACTTTTTCTTTGGTACTTAAATTGTAATTCTAGAACTTTTTACTATCCTAGATTTCTTCCTCTTACTAGCGCTTTTATGACCTTAATGTGTTGCAAGCGCCGTAAACCCCTTAAAACACATAATTAACAGGTATAGTAGTGTTTTATAGGTCAAGGAAGACAGTACTTCCTCTTTAACTCACTAGGTAATTGACAAAAAGATTAGCAATTTTCTCTGGATTGAATGATGAAAAAAAGAGATTTAGCAGGCTCTGAAAATCACATTCTTTATAATACTATACTGATTTCATGAACTTTTGATTTAAATATTGTTTTGTTTTGTTTCATCCTATCAGTAACAAGACTGAGGTTTGGTTAGGATTGTCATTTGCTAATGAGACAAATGATTACAGATGGCAAGATAGGACAAAGCTAGACTGGTCTAAGTGGTCGGGTAGGTACTTTGAGGAATCGCAATCTATTTAATGATAATGATAAAAATTAATAAAAAGCTACTTATGCCATGTATGCCAAACTTACAAAACGTTATTTCCTCCAACAACAAACAAAAACTATTACAGCCAGCTTAGCCCATCAAATACCTAGAGAAAAATGCAGCTGCAGGACCAAGGCTACATGCCCACTAAACAAACACTTGCCTGACTCAAAACGGTATTCATCAAGCCATAGTTACACGCCAAGACAAACCAAAACAAGAAACATACATTGTCCTCACTGAGTGTTCATTCAAAACCAGATACAACCTGCATAAATCTTTCTTCAAAAACATATACAAACGACATTCTAAGCGAACACAATTGGAAACTTGGAAGAAAAAGAACATATTTTTGCATCCCTCACCTCTATTTTAACAACACTTCAATTAAAAACATTCAATAAAATCATCAATTCAAAAGAAATCATTGGTCTGCCTGAAATTCCAGACATGTCATTTAAATGTTAACAAGGTGAAAATAATTGTAAACATATATGTGGCCCATCGTATCAAAACGGTTTTATGTCGGGATGAACCAGGTGTTAAAAACCCAAATTTTATGCTAAATTGGTCAACAATATGAATTATTGGTGTTGGTTGGTATTGGTTCCACCCTTTCTAAAGTTTATTACATTAACATTGCCCTCAACAGTCATGCTCCTCGCAATCGCTCTTTTACCATGATTGTTTTTCTTCCTGGATTGATTTTGCAATAATGATTGGGTAACTTGATCTGTTATATCTGGCGGAAAGTATTTTGTGATGAACTAGCGTGATATTATCAAAAGAGTATAGAAACCGGGAAAGATTTTAGCTTAATGGATCTAATGGCTCTGAAGGAATACTTGTGTAATCAAGTATATATACGTTTTATATGAATGCCCTTTGTCTAATGATTGCTAGAAGTGACTACGTTCTAAAAAATCTAAAATTCTATCAATTGCACCCCTGAAACTGCCACTCCTTCTTCTATATTGTATTATTCACTATTAACATACTTTTGCCAATGACTGTTTACTTAAGTTAAAAGTCAATATATTTATTTTGAGATGAAAATCCGAAAAATATATACTTCAAACGCATTTTTCTTAAAACAATAATTTTTGACATAGTCACTTCAGGCACTCGGCGATGAGTTATACCCTTTTTGTACCATGATAACATTTGTATCCTTTGCTTGCAATTCCAGACGATAAAAAAGATGGAGTTTGTGTCAGCATGTTATCAGACGGTACATGGATTAGACAGTCTTGTGATAAAGAGCTGCTGAAAACAAAGATCGTTTGTGAAGCACCTTCACTAGGTAGGAGTTAATATTTTCATTTCTGATTCAAATTGGGAAGAGAAGTAGTGATGCCACACTTTCTACTTTTTTTCAGGCCTGTAAATCTTCCGACTATTGCTGGATTTCCCACAGTGCGATTTTGCTCGATATGCACTGTTAAGTGCTGACATTTAACAAAATTAAAATCTTAAAAACAAAAATAAAATTCATAACGTCAAAAAGCAAAACCAACAAATACGAAAATAAAAGAGGGTTTTTTTGTGCCTAGAAAAAAATAGTTTTTATTCTTTTTCAAACGTCGACTTAAGAAAAAAAGAAACATTTTATTTGTCGTGTCAAAGACAAAACTACTGTAGTCAGCTAGGTATATTAATTATCCTTCCACCTGCACGTCCCGTTGGATGTATTCATTGCCACAGACGCAAGAGAGAGAGTGTCGTCGAACACACATGTAGTCAGTAATCAACTAACACGCACAGCGTGTGTCGGACCAGGCCGTTTCTCTATTTGCTACCAACACAGACACATTTTTCCGACGGGTTATTTTCCTCCCTATGCTTTCTCTGTTTCAGTTTGGAAGTCAACCAGAAAATAGTAATGCGAAATAAATACCTTTCTTCGAAAGGTGATTGACACCTCTCACCAGCGACCGTAATTGTTTAAATTTTTACCATTTCCTCTATCACACACGACCGCACCACCTCTACCTCCTCCTCATCCTCCTAATCCTCTTCCTCCTCCCCCTCTTCTCCTTCTTCTTATTCTTCTTCTCCTCCTTCTTCTTCTTCTTCTTCTTCTTCTTCTTCTTCTTCTTCTTCTTCCTCTTCTCCTCCTTCTTATTCTTCTTCTTCTCCTTCTTTATAAGCGTTAATCCAAATAAATGAAAGAATCAGCTTAAAACACAAAAAGTAACGAAGATAAAGCAGATTCTCGTTTCAAGAACTAGATACACATCCTTCAAAAAGGTAGGAATTGTTCTCGTTCTTTCATTTTACAACTAACTCAGACGTGTGACCAGAAATATGCGTACTCTCTGAAATAATTGGGATTGTTTTTGGGTACCATAAATACAATCCTGCTTGTTGTATTATAAATGAGTTGGAAAGTGACATGATTTTGATTTGACTAGTCAATTGACGTGTAATATATGAGTTGTGTTTATTAATTAATCCATATTTTTTGTCCTGTTGGTCTATTTTTGCATGTTCAAAATGTTCTGACAATTTTTTGACCAACCATCTACAGGCCTGGTTATTTTTTTTGTTTCTGTATGTATATATGTATGTATGTATGTATGTATGTATGTATGTATGTATGTATGTATGTATGTATGTATGTATGTATGTATGTATGTATGTATGTATGTATGTATGTATGTATGTATGTATGTATGTATGTATGTAGGTAGGTAGGTAGGTAGGTAGGTAGGTAGGTAGGTAGGTAGGTAGGTAGGTAGGTAGGTAGGTAGGTAGGTAGGTAGGTAGGTAGGTAGGTAGGTAGGTAGGTAGGTATGCATGCATGCATGCATGCATGCATGCATGCATGCATGCATGTATGTATGTATGTATGTATGTATGTATGTATGTATGTATGTATGTATGTATGTATGTATGTATGTATGTACGTATGTACGTATGTACGTATGTACGTATGTACGTATGTACGTATGTACGTATGTACGTATGTATGTATGTATGTATTTATGTATGTATGTATTTATGTATGTATGTATGTATGTATGTATGTATGTATGTATGTATGTATGTATGTATGTATGTATGTATGCATGTATGTATGTATGTATGTATGTATGTATGTATGTATGTATGTATGTATGCAACCAGTCGTTTCGAAGACTTATAATGAATAGGTTACATTCTGAATAACAAGGTGGCATAAGTATTTTAGTATCAGGATCTTTAGGCAGACAATTAGGATTATGGGACGAGGACGGATGATTTTTTTATCCGACCAGCATATATATATATATATATATATATATATATATATATATATATATATATATATATTATAGACTAGAAAATATGATGCTATATCTCTCTGAAATCAGTAGATAATTTAAACAAGGTAGGTATTCAGTCAGTTTTGTTTTTACATCACACTTATTTTTCCTTTTGGACACGACATTATTAGATGATGTTGCCTACCCATGCCATGAAGGATTGTAAATAATCCATCAATTTGGTGTTGACATGAATGGCCCATGCTGTCCAAATTAACAATTTGAGGGTTACTTATCTTGCAAAAGAAAAAAACAACATATTTTGATTTTATGCACTGCACATACTTTTAATGTACTTTTTGTGCTCCTATTTGGTCTCGACCTGTGACACTCATATTCTGATTTGAAGTTCTTGGGTTTGAGTCCAGCTCTGAGTGGCGCATAGTAGCATTGTTTCTCTCCGAAAAAAATATTGTTATATCGCGTAACATGAGTCATACTTACTTACTTACTTAGGCCGCCCCTTGGGGCGCCCAACATGAGCCACAAGTCTTTGCCATTCTGTCCTGTCCTCCATAAGCGTACGCAGCTCCCTGGTGTTGTCCATTCCTGTGTCATCTAGCAGACAGTCAATGTAGGTTTTATTCTGCCTGCCTCTGCTTCTGGTTCGCTCAGGTGGTTCCCGTAGAACAAGACTGCTTGCAATCTCCTCCTTGTGTCTCCAGCAGTGCCCCGCAATTCTCAGTCTTCTCTTTCGGATCTTCGAAGTCACTGGGGGGGGGGTCATTGTAGAGCTCTTCATTTGTTATGTGCTCTTTCCAGCTTACATTGAGGGCCATCCTCAGCATACGGGTGTAGCAGCCGTCCAGTTGTTTCTCCAGGGCTTTTGCAAGAGTCCATGTCGCTGCTCCATATAGAAGCACCCACTCTACCGTTGCCAGGAACAGTCTCTTCTTTATTTCCCTCTGTAGGTTTGAACTCCAGATTTTCCTGAGTTTGTGACAAGCATTCCAAGCCAATGCTTTTCTGACAGAAATATCAGAGGAACTGCTTTGGGTCCAACCTCCTAGGTACTTGAAGTTGTCAACTTCCTTCAGCCATTCTCCATTCTTTGCTTGTATGCTAATTGGCCTTTCTTGGTTGTAGGTTTGGAATACTGTCTTCTTAGCATTACAGCATAGTCCTACTCGTTCAGCCTCAGTTTCCAGTCTGTTGAGGACTTCTTGTGCCTGGTCCATCTCCTCGTTCAGTAGAGCCAGATCATCTGCAAAATCTAGATCCGTGACAGTCATAGCTGGATTACGCCTAATTCTTTGTCTATGTAGCGTGAAGCCCAGCTCGTTCTCCATGCCAGCGTAGGTCTTTCTCATCACATAGTCCAGGACAATTGCAAAGAGATAGGGGCTGATGTATCACCTTGAAGCACCCTGCTTTGATCTCAAACAGCTCAGTTTCACCATCTGGAGAGATAACCTTTGCCCGTGTGTTCTCATACATTCTTTTCATAGCAGAGAGAAGTTTAGGAGGTATACTATATGCTTTTAAGATTTTCATCATGGTAGGGCGATGTGTCGAGCCAAAGGCCTTCTTAAAGTCTACGTATAGAATGATTGCCTTCTTGTTGTTACTTTTTACTCCTTCTATTAACCTTTTCAATGCCAGGAGGTGAGCAGTCATGGATCTTCCTGGTCTGAAGCCGTTTTGACAAGGACGTAGATGAGGGTCTATCTCTGGCTGGACTCTGCAAAAGAGTCATGTCTTACATTGTTGTAATGGAAATATGCTCAAACTAACGTAATATACGTGACTCCTCATCTCAAAACGGCATTAAGTCGGGATGATTAAGATGGTGAAAATTGAATTAGTAGCCAGAAATATCTGGCTTGCGTTGACTTTGTATGTTTTATTGAGGAGAATGAATATGGTATTTTAGAGTGCTGAATACCAATGATTCATATCTTTGACATGTTTAACGATAAGTTGACTTTTTAGCATCAGGTTCATCCCGACATAATACCGTTTTGAGACGTTGGGTCACATATGCGTGCTTTTTACCTCATTGTTAAATCAAATCCTAAATTGCATTCGGCTTCGGATGTTGTAATTTGTAAACTCGAACTCTTAGAATCAAGGGATGCGTCCATATAAGACAAAGAAATCAACTCTTCTTGTTCCTCGCGTCCCTTTATTGTTTCAACAACAACAACAAACAACTTCCAAAACACATTTTTTAATTATTTTTTTTTAAAAACGTCTTAAAATATCAGTCAGGATTACTTTCTAAATCCCATGTTCACCCAGCAGTGATTAATGTGGATTGGGTGGCTGGGTCTGTTGAATCTCGCAGAAAGTACTTCTTGATAGACTAGCGTCCTATCCAAAGGGTAGTAAGCAGTTGTCTGTTTCACGCTGTAGAAACCGGGATAAACTCCCGCTCTATGGGTCTAATGGCTCTGAAGGACTGTAGATTATATCAGTCAATAATAGATACCCGCTGGTTGTAACTATAATATGTGACCCACCATCTCAAAACGTTATTATGTCGGGATGAACCAGATGCTAAAAAGTCAAATGAAAGTTAAACTGGGCAAAATTATGAATGATTGGTATTCAGCAATCTAAAATATGATATTCATTCTCCTCAATAATGTTTATAAACTCAACGCAAGTCTGATTTTTCTGGTTACAAATTCAATTTTCCGTATTTTAATCATCCCGACTTTATGCCGTTTTGAGGCGAGTGGTCACATATTTTACTTTGTCTCTTTCCCTTTTTCTCAGGTGATCAGACGTGCTACAATACTGATGACAAAGGGGCCACATATGATGGACAAGTCAATGTCACGATTGGTCATGAGACTTGCCTTCCCTGGGCAGAGGCTAAAAATTGCCCAAACAGTCCCTTTAACACAGGGTCAGTTGTAAATCATTGAATTTGATTTCAACATTACCCAACAAGTGGTTGGTTATTTGCCAAAAGCCAGTTGACAATTTTTACAGGTCTGATAACCACACTCAATTATGGGACTGTTGCAATGGTCAATATTTTGCGTTGGATTATAGAGTATTTTAATTACAATTACAACAATAAAGCCATAACAATTCGGGTTATCAGACCTGCAAATAAGTTTTAAAAAATTAGTCAAAGCATTGTATTTCTTGAACTATAGTCCGTTCCTCAACCCGTGCGCACGCTTTGACATGGATATCTTCACAACCTTCAGATAGATTTTAATGACAATTGGCACGAAAACTAGAATTGTTAGTGACATTATGCCGATGTCTAAATTTTTGCATCAGTTACAATACCATGTTTTAGGATTTTCCCTCTTTACGGTATATAAAAAATGAAGAGTCTGGGATGAGGGAACATTTTGATGTTTTAGAATACAATATTACACACAGTGAATTCTGTTGTGATGACGATTACTGAACTCGCCCACAGACTTGACCAGGTGTTTACATGTCACGAGATTCATTTGCACTACTCACTAACATTCTCATCCTGGTTCAAAATGATACATCAAATTGTACACTTTGTACACACTTGACAGAAACAAGTGTTAGAATTTAATTGTTTAAAGCCAGAGGCGTAGCTTCCTGTTGGGATTCTATATTCAATAAAAAAAACTGATAAAAATATGGATTAAACATTTGTCACAAAAAGGAAAACTTAAAAGTATTTAAATTTCTCCAGAGATGCAAAGCGCAGAATTCTTGTCATGGCATGCGGCTGACAGCAAAATGGCTCACAACCAGGAAATCAGAGGGGAGAGGTCTCCGGTCACATAAATATTTTTTAATGTCATCTGTTATGCATCTCTTGAATTTGAAAACTGTGGTTCGTTTTAAAGGTTATCCTGCACAAAACTTACTTGAAATCTTGTGTTAAAATGTTTACATTCAGTGATATTTCACATCAATACATTCAAAGCGTCGCCCCCACCCCCACCCCCTTTTCCAGTGAACATAATTCAAGAGTGGCGAATACGTAGCGTATTCAATGGTTGACCAGTGGGACTTCATGACATGTCTTGTCCGACCTTTATGAGTTGTCTTGGTCAGCAGTTGGTCGAGTGTTATGTCTTTGTGAAAGGCAATTTCTTCTCGTCCTATCGGAGATGGGCGTAAATATTCGATGAACCCCCTGGTTTGTTTGGGTTTTTTTGCACACCAATGCCTTTGTCCGAAAAATGTATATGCACTAACGGGCTGCTTGTGCCGTCCAAAGTATTATATTGCCGTTGTCCACCAGGGAAGACATAAAATATAAACGCTGTGAAGTACTAGATAAATGCAATCTATTATTGAACGATTTCAAACAACCCAAAATTATTTCCCACTGAATTCAACTTTGTAATGATCTTTTTCCCCACGGGAAAGAGAATTAACACACCATTACTGTAAACATTTTAAAGCTTGAGTCATATTTTATTACAAATGATGAAAATATAATGGGAATTTGGCATTGTGAGAAAACTATTAGGTCAATTGCTATCGATATTCAAAATCCGTAATGCCACTTAAAATATAAGCCCATATGTAAAAAAATCACGGCACCCCAATTCGCAACTTTAGAGGAATTTGTAATATTCCATGCGCACGGGACTTGGAACGGACGATAGAAACTAACATGTGTCTCAACAGTTCTTTGACCAAAGGTCACTAGTAGATAAAAGAAATTTAACTTTATCAATATTTAAGCAGTTAAGAGTAGCTTCGTGAATAATGGCACTTTGACACTTTCGTCCAGATTCTTGTCATTCTGTTTTGTTCCCTGAGCAACAAACTTTGCACATATTATTCTCTTTGTGGCCCTGCATTGCGAATAGTGTCAAGCTTATCTCAGTCATTTTTTCGAGATAGAGTCTAGAACGTAACAATAGAAGTTCTATGATGAACAATAATGGAAGTTTTATATTTATTCATTTTATGTGACAAATGTTTTATCCATGTGTTTTCTTGGGCAAATGTGGAAAGAATGTCCAATAGGTATAGATTGTTGACTTTTATTTTAACTTCTTATTGTGTGGCATTGACATTTCTTGAATTCTCCGTCAGATCATGAAAATGTTCAAACAACCCTGGGCAGGTGTTATGCTGTTGAAGCAATCAAAGAATCGGTTATAAATCATTGACTTCAATTGTAACTTCATTATTTTGTGACATTAGAATGTCTTGAACTCTCTGACAGACCAAAAATAATGTCCGATTTGGAAATTATAGAGACCAATTTCTCTTTGTTATGCTGAACAATTTTAACCATTTCCTGCATTGCAAAGGAATTTTGGTTCTTATGTCTTATACACTTTAGAGACGGTCACATTTATTAAATTCATATTCGATGTTAACATTATCGTGATATGAGTTTTAACAAGAAAGGGTCAGTATTAAATACTTGAATTCAATTTTAACTTGATCAGCATTGGAGGGAGTAAAATGTGCTGATGATGAATTAAGCAACAAAGGGTCAGAAAATAAATTATTGAATTCGAATTTAACTTTATCGGTACTTGAGGGGGTGAGGTGGCCGAGTACTTATTTGCAGGTCTGATAACCCAAATTATGATGGTCTCATTGTGGTAATGGAAATACTCTAAACCAACGCAAATAGTCTTCATTACAACAATGTTAGACCAGGCCCAAAATGTTCGTTCAGTTATCTGACTGCAAATATGTGTACTCACCTTTAAGTGTATTCAACATATTTTGAAAGAAAAATTAATATTATAACTAATTAAATTATATGCAGTATTAGTTGAATTGACCATAATAACTGAAGTACTAAAGGAAATTATGACATTTTAATCTAATAAACACAGTAATGAACTAAAGAACTTGGTAGAGAATTACTGCCGAAATCCTGACAATTCGCCCGGACCCTGGTGCTACGTTAATGCTGGAACGTGCGACAAGAAATACTGCGCTGTTTGTAATCATGGTAAGTTTTTCAGTTTTAAAAGTGAGTGTTTTTTTAAAATGATGACTCATAGTTTAGTAGACGTTTAGAACTTCAGGGATCGTGACGGATCAGCTGGCGAAGAACACGTTTCAAACATGAAAGGAGTGTTTATCAAACCTCAGTGGAGTTTAACCCCTTGTTCAACAAGCAATGATTGGGTAGTTGGAATTTTAGACTTTGAGGAGAATAACATCTTATCCAAAGAGTAGCAAGCAATTGAGATTTTTCGTTTAGTACTACAATGCAACCTGTGGATAGCGACACCCCTGAATAACGACAACCCCTGTATAGCCACATTGACCCTGATCCTGATGTTAGTAATGAAACCCCAAAATAGCGATTGCAAGCAAGTAAAACCCCTGTTTAGCGACATCGTTATAACAATAATCGGCAGTTGATACCCTTCTATCGATATCTCATACTCAATTAAAATAGGCCCGCTATTTTCCCTATCCCAGTGAGACCGCCTTGCTACCGACGATCTAGAACACATGTTTACTACACTGCATGGAATCAGTGCTATTTCCAATGGAACCTAAACCCGAAATAGCGACATATTATATTTTTTTTTTGTAAAACCCCTGTTTAGCGACAGCAATATAGCAATAATTGGCAGTTGATACCAATGCTTGATACCAGATTCTTGTCATCCAGTACGATTAACTAATAAAAACTTTATTTTCCTCCCAATGGAATCGCTTTGTTACAACACTGCGTAGAAGCAATACTGGTTCATACATACATATGGGACGCCAGCAAACGAAGTTAATCAGTGGATGAAACTCTTTTCTTACCGATTCTTTTCAGTATTTTCCCAAAATGGCAGGCTTACCCAGCAGAATAATTGAATGTTTAAAACTCAAACAGCTCTCTATAAAACAACATTATGTTCTTTTTAATTAAACAAGGAACATTCTTCAAAGTTTTTGATATACACAATAAATCTGAATAATATAAAATGTTTATTGTGTCGTAACAAATGTGACGATTTTGCTGCAGGTGGTAAGTAGAGGGTTAACTCCCTCCCTGTTAACTACCTGTCTAAGGTCAGTGGAGGTTAACTGTCCAATGGGGACTATTACGGATATTTATGGTCTTGTAATATGTTGGAATCGCGGGAAAAACAATGATATCTTCTTTTACCTAATTATTTTCTTTTGAAAATCAGTTGTTTTTTTTCTAAACATCAGTTCGAATTTGATATTATCGTGCTTAATATAGATCTAAGCTGTATTTTTGGGGGGGGGTTTTTTTAATATCGCAACACACGTGGATCCACTAATTATACGTGATTTTAAATTTTGGTGCATTAAAATATAAATTTAGACATTAAAAAGGCATCGATCGTATCTCATGGATTTGTATATAATCAAAACTAGATGTGATCACCTGTGTTCTTGAGCGGTGTTCTCATATCGGCACTTGATTTTATTGATTCATTCTTAGTTTTGTTAAATGGTGTTTGAGCACTGTTAGGATCAAACAATGACAATACACGTTGGAGGGTGAAAGAGTAACTGGTATACTTGTTGTCAACATGGGAAATTGACTTTCTATAGACCTGTAAATTCTCAGTCAATTAACTGAAATCAGTCAATTTGTCAAATTCAAATATTTAAAAAAGGAAAGAAAGAAAGAAATAAATAAAAAAAGAAAGAATTCACAAATCGTAGTCGAATGACCGTAAAATAATTAGGAGTGTTCCACAGCGCTAAGCATAGCTCATGGGGACCGTTTATTTTAACGATGTATATATTGCCAAGACTAAGCGACGCTTTTTATAAAAGGCGTGTCTGAACACTTCCCTGGGTATTTTCACACATCCTTCGTTAAATTATTTTTTCACTTTCCAAACCGTCGTGATCCCAACTGTAGCCAATTTTAACTGAGCCACTGAGGGATAAATTTCACTGTTTCATCTAAGCCAAAATTGACCACATTTACCTGGGGAGTCTCAAAACTATGATAAAGTAAATTGCGAATGCCGCAAGTCCGTTATGTAGACATCTTCAAATCGAAAGTTAGGATAGATTGCTACAAGCACATTTCGATTGCCTCACGTTGTAAACAAACTGGTTGACCGTTTCTTCACTGATTGAGTACCTGATCATAAGGAACAATGGTAAGTAGCCTTATTAATCCCCGTGCAAATCAGGACGTTTTCTGGCATTGTTTTGCTCAAGCCCAAGCGAGCTTGCTGTTTTGTGGCGATTTACCTTCATTTCGATTCTTTGAATTTTTCCGCTACCGCTACGCCTGCCGAAGTTTCTTCTTGATAATTCACTTCTACTTAATAATTCAGTGTATTGGCCTGAAGTCATATTTATTTAAGTTTTTTTTTTCTCTGTTATTTACTGATTGAAAATCAAGTTTGCTCATTGCTACATTATGCTAATGTTCTCACAATGGCTGAGTTGTTCGTGGATCGCAATTCAGACTTGTCGAGCGTCGATAAAGATATGAGTCCCGTGAGGAATAAATTCAATTGGTCATGGCTAGAAGTTAAAGATGATAATGGTGATTATTTTTCTATGTCAAAAAAATTCCAGATGCAGGAATATGACTTTGATGAGGTCATCTTTACCTATATGAATGACATGCTTATATTTAGCATTCCTTCTACATCAAATTATGGCAGTCATACTTCCAGTAAGAAATAACACCCACTATTTTGATATATTGTATTTGTCACTCTCCTCTCCAATGATGCCTTATTTTTAAAAAAAATGAATCTTCAGTTTGTCGAAGAGTTTCAGTCAATTTTTATAGAGCTCATTTACAGGTCTACTTTCTAACATTGTTGGAACGTGTCTTCTATCAGCCACTGGTCCCCGCATCGCACTGTTGTGTATTCATGGGTCTCACCACACACCCTTTTTCCACCATCTTGGAAACCCCAGAAACACATCACCCCTGAACAACAACATGGCGATGTCGTTATCCAGTGGTTGCACTGTAATTTGTTCTCACTTTTTTACTCTTTTAGACAATATTTCTTATTTAATTTTGGTAGCAGATTTGCAAATAAATAAAATATCATATCTTTCATACATGAACTCAGAAAAAAATTAATGATGAAAACCAAATCCTCCTATATTCTTCCAAAATAATAACTTGACATATTGTATCTTTTTGAGTCCAATGTTATGACAATGACCATTTTAGCACAGCCTTAAATGTGCTAAACTAGTAATAATATTGAATACTCATAATTTTAAACGTGATTTGCATATATAGCTATATTCTAAACCAAAATCCTATAATTTTTGTCGTATTCTTTGTTTTAAATATCATGCATAAGGTAGGGCTGAGAAATTGTTGCGTCTCATCTTCTAACTTTTCTGGTCCCAAACTCATTGGAAGTGTCTGTGTATGTAACCAGTCCTTCAGCAGACTAAAAATAAATAGGTTACATATTATATTCAATCATAAAGGGGAATAGCATTTTAGTATTATACATAGGCAGATTCTTAGAATTATGGGACGTAAAAGAGCGAAGATATATCATTTTTATTGACGACCAACAGAAACTAAGATGCCATCACTCTGAAACCAAAAGAACAATTACACAAGGCGTGTATCCAGCCCCTCAAGGAGAGTAGTTTCACACGTTCAAAATGATTGGAACCTGATGTTCTTTTTTCTTTATGGAATTTCATTCTTTAGTTCCCTATTTTATTAATGACTTAATAAGCCTAATGAGTTGTCGTGATTGCTTTGACAAACATGAGCTTGAAAAGAGTTTTCTTGTGTTATAACGTAAATGAATGATAATGAACATGCTAGTCTGCGTGATCATCAATGAATGAAATAGTTTCCCAAGTACGTTATGTTGGAATCAACGAAAATTATATTTTCTATGTCAAAGAAAAAGTATTTATCTTATTTTTTTCTTATTTCAGAGAAAGTTAAGGACTGTAAGTACACCATAACTAATACTGTTACAACTATTCCTACAAGTATTTTCATCATTATCATAATAGTATAAATAACCATGATTATTTTCATTATTATTATTATTATTATTATTATTATTATTATTATTATTATTATTACTATTATTATTATTATTATTATTATTATTATTATTATTATTATTATTATTATTATTATTATTATTGTTATTATTATTAATATTATTATTATTATTTTTTTTCTCTTTTATTAATTCCTAGATACTATTATTATTATTATTATTATTATTATTATTATTATTATTATTATTATTATTATTATTATTATTATCATTATTATTATTGTTATTGTTATTATTATTATTATTATTATTATTATTATTTTTATTATTATTATTATTATTATTATTATTATTATTATTATTATTATTATTACTCTTTTATTAATTCCTAGATACTACAGTGTCGTGCAAAAAGCCCAAACTGCCGCTTGATGGAATCATTGCAACCCCTCTGAAAGATTCTTACAAAGTAGGAGAGAAAGTAGACATTGCTTGCAATGACACAAACATTAGCATTCCAATGACCACAACTTGTTTGACCAGTGCTCAGTGGTCACCTGTCGGTCGTGCATGCACGGGTAGGTGTAATATTTATGTTTAAATCCTTTAATTCTACCAGACATATTGCATTTGTTAATTCTTGTTTTCCACTTATTTATAAAAAAATATTGACTATGAATTCTTGTCATTATATTTTTTTCAGCTCTTAGACTAAGACTTATACTGATACTGTCACAAAACTTATTCTCTGGTAAGGGCATTTGAAGATTACAAAGGAAAACTCACAGGTGTCCACTTTTTGAAACCTCTGTGATACCCCTCTTTCCGTGAGTGATGTCAGGGGTCCGATTCTTTCCTCTATAATTAGAGCAACTTAAAAACTACTACCATTGAAGAGTTATGGTTTTATTTGTTTCGCTATTCTATTTATAGAAGGTAAACTGAGACCTCTGAGATCCCTCAATGGTGGCGGGGCAATAACAACAATTCCAAGAATTGGACATCTGTCATTCTCCCCCTCCTACTCAACATTTTTAAACATTCAAACGATCATCATTAAATTCAGTTTTAACTATCAGATTCAATCTGTCATAACACAGTTTTGATACAATTGGTCCTTTGTACACATACGAGTATATGCAGGTTTGACATCTGAACGCAATTATGGGCCCGCTTTAACAGTGTTTTAATGGGCAATATGTTTGAATTGGTTTGAGAGTAGAATGTCTTTTTGATTTAAATTATTGACACATTTCAAGTTTGGATATCTCGAGAGCTACATAAGATTGCATCAAACGTTTTTGCTATAGGTAAAGAAGACTATTTGAGTTTTTATTTATATAAGTTTTAACAACAATTATAAACAGCCTCTTGGAATCAATTGGTCTAATAATTCATCATTCAAAGTCAAAGGTCTTAAGGATAGGTATGAGACAAAGGGAGCAGATCAAAGTAAAAGATCAGGAACTTGACGATATAGACCCTTCTGCTATCTCGGGAGTATAATTGACAAGGATGGAGGCACGGAAGCAGAGTTGAAAGCACGGATAGAAAGGCAGAGGCTGCATTCACATCTTTGAACAGAGTTTGGAGAACTAAAGATATCTCCCTTCTACTAAAGCTAAGACTTTTCAACTCAAACGTGAAGTCTGTACTACTGTATGGATGTGAAACTTGGAATTTATCACAGGCATGTATAAGGGGGGTACAGATTTTCGTAAACAGGTGCATGCGTAAGCTACTCAGAATAAAATGGATGGATAGAATCAAAAATGAAGAAGTATGAAAATGAACACAGCAGAAACCAGTGGGAGAGGGAATAGGAAGAAGACAACGGAGGTGGATTGGACGCACCTTTAGACATAATGACTCCATATAACAAAGAAAGTATTGGATTTGAACCCTCAGGGCAGAAGATTAAGGAGACGGCCACAAGGAACATGGAGAAGAATCAAAGTAGCCGATATACAGAGAGATGTTAAGACATGTAACGAATTAAAAAAAAAGTTAGTTCAGGACAGAAGAGAAGGATGGAAACTGTTTGTCTGTGGCCTATACCCTGACCCAGGGTGAAAAAGGCAATGATAATGATACAGTTTTAACACTGTGCACCATTTGGTAGCTTAGCTGAGCAATGTTGTCATCAGTAGAAAAGGGTAATTTTGACATAAATCGGAATTTAGTTTGGCTTTTTCCGACATTGTTCTCGAAAAAAAAACGTTTATTTCATTTAGCAAGTTAGTCTAAGGATATCATCTTGGAACATTGCCTTGCCACTGCAAAATTCTATTGTGTATAAAGTCATCAAGGATCATACTGATGATACAGTTTTGATACAACTGTTACAACGTTTACACATATGCAAGTCTGATATCCGAACGTAATTATGGGCCGAGTTTAACAATGTCGTAGTGGAAATTATTTTGCATTGGTTTGAGAGTATGTACATTACAATTATGAGGCCATAACAATGTGGGTTATCAGACCTTCAAATTAGTATACGTCTGAACGGTTACATTTTCTTTCCAGAATGCCCAGCGGGCTATTCCCTTTTCGATGAGAAATGCTATGGCTTCGTAGATGAAGAAATGACCTACACAGATGCACAGAATCATTGCAAGAAAGTTGTCCAGGGACATATTGCCGCACCAAATGGAACAGAAGAAAATAAATTTATCTCAGAAAAAAGGTAGGTAGAATGCCACTTCACAATAAGAATTTATTTTCTCGTCAGTCACCTCACCCTAATAAAAAATATAATTATCATTACTACCAGCTTTGTCGTTATCATCAACATCATCATCATTGAATATGTATTAGTCTAAATTTAATAGCTATGGTAATTGTTTAAATGTATATATAATTAATGTTGTGCGTAGTCGCCTAACAGGCTGTGTGTTTGTTGCTCCACAATATATGAACATTGTCTAATTTTTACTGGTGTTATACATATTTATATTCCGGACTTTTTATATTGTTATATTTGTCACACCGTGTTCTTTTATTTTATATAACTTTTGTCGGTTTCTAGCATGATTTTTTAGTGATTTTACGTGAGTTTTACATTATTTCTGAATATTTAAAATGGACTTTGTCGACATGACAGGTTCTCACCAGGCCATGCTATTACATTCAATTTTAATATTTTTATTCACAACTCAAGTTTTTACCAAGCAAATATTTGCCGTGAACTGTTTTTAAACAGTGACTGTTTTCACCAACGTATTTATAGAAACCAAATAGGTGGAAGACGCAAGCAAAGACCACTTATAATGAAAACTGATCATCGATGAGAAGCACTTACAGAGTAAAATTAATGTGTTAAACCTAATGAAATGTGGCTTATTTCAACTCAAGATCGGATTGTAAGGCTGACGGGCCATAGAACTACATGCTACATGCATCATACATCACCTGAAAACCTTAAATGCCTTTTTTGGGAATATAAACCACCTCGATCTCTGCGATCCGCAAGTTCTTCGCTAATGGGGAAAAACATCCCAAGAACAAAGTTTGATTTTGCATTTTCGGCCCCAATGGTATGGAATTATTTACCACCTAAAACCCCAAAACGTGAAAGTTTACCAGTTTTGAAACGGCATCTAAAAACCGATCTTTTTCATTCTGCTTATTGTGATTCTATGTGAATTTCGAACAATATGTGTGTGACTGTTGTAGTGATTTTGTAGTCGAATGAGTGAACATGTGTGATACTAAAACTTTTTTTACAACTATCGTAAAGCACCATTGAGCACTATTTGAGGATATTGGCGGTATATCAAACAATAATTATAATATATATATATATATATATATATTTATATATATATATATATATATATATATATATATATATATATATATATATATATATATATATATATATATATATATATATATATATATATATATATATATATATATATATATATATATACAACCTCGAGCACGGAAATCTCGAACAGACACACAAATCTCGAAATGACGTAAATCTGAAACTCAGTACAATTCCCCGTGTTAATCCCTCTACTTCGTTAGTATTGGCAACACGAAAATCTTGACCACATTCCGGGCCCAACACCGAAATAACGAAAAAACTGGACATTCCCTTGCGGTCCGTTGAAATTTGTTGTTTTTTTTTGCGAATTGTTTGTGTTGAACGGAAAAAAAAGATACCATTGCTCTCCCCGTATTGCTAAGTTTCAATTAATGTGTCACACGTGCATGAGCGTCACATATATTATGTGTGTGTGTCTATGTGTGTGTGTTTTGTGTTTCTGTTTGTATGCTGAACTGAGAGGGAATTGCGAAGCATGTTTGACCAGCTTCTTACGAACACCACCCATCACTCCATCAATACCTCACTTTATGGTACTTAATCGGAGGTGCCAGTACCATAGCAAAATGACCAGTATCTTTGGAACGGGAGACTAACAAGGCAGTGATTAATTAATTGCCTTAGGCCGTAACTTTTGCGTATTGAAATGACATAAAAAATTGGGGGTGTGGAAGGTGGTCGTGAAAGCTGTGTGAGAGCAATGCCCTCCCTCTCTTTTTAGCCTGCTATGGGTAGGAAGGAAGAGCGTTAGGGTTTTAAGAGAGGAGTGAAAGTAACAATAGTGATTTTAGGTGCCAACAAGAGATGAAGTGAGTAGAAAAGTGCCAGAAGACAATAGAGAATAAAATTTTTTTGCGGCGGTGATTGGGGTTTGAACCCGCGACCTTATTGGTACGACAACTCTCCGCTTGGCCGGTGAGAGCGTGACTATACCGTATGAGCTATCCACGATCCCCCAAAAAATCGTATCAAACCCAGGTCATTCATTTCTCTCTCTCTCTCTCTCTCTCTCTCTCTCTCTCTCTCTCTCTCTCTCTCGCTCTCTCTCCTCTCTCTCTCTCCCCTCTCTCTCTATCTCTCTCCTCTCTCTCTCCTCTCTCTCTCTCCTCCTCTCTCTCTCCTCTCTCTCTCTCTCCTCCTCTCTCTCTCCTCTCTCTCTCTCTCTCCTTTCTCTCTCTCTCTTTCTCTCTCTCTCTCCTCTCTCTCTCTCCTCTCTCTCTCTATCCTCTCTCTCTCCTTTCTCTCTCTCCTCTCTCTCTCTCTCTCTCTCACACACACACACACACACACACGCAGAGACTACTGGAATCGCGGGTCCAACACACACAACATCCGCGAAGTTAGTTGCCAGCAATTAAGCTTAATAGCCAATATTCTGAACACAAACATATAACATATATATATATATATATATATATATATATATATATATATATATATATATATATACATATATATGCTCCGGTATATGGGGTGAATTTTTAATTCAGAAAAGTGAGTGGAGCAGGCACTTATGTTGGTAACAACAAGAGATGAAGTGAGTAGAAAATTGCCAGAAGACAATAGAGAATAAAAGTTTTTGGCGGCGGTGATGGGGGTTTGAACCCGCGACCTTATTGGTACGATAACTCTCCGCCTGGCCGGTGAGAACGTGACTCTACGGTATGAGCTATCCACGACCCCCTCTCTCTCTCACCGACTACGGGTCCAACACACGCGTGCTGGGTGTGTAATGCTCCATGCAAAATGCTGGCTTAGTCTTTTTATCAACCCCACGCAGTGGTAATTGTCATTCCATTTTATAGATAGTTTGAAGATGACGTCACTCATGTCTTTGTTATTGTTTTTTGCCATCCGCGTTCATGAGTAATGCTCACTGAACTGTATCATCCCGACTATAAACGTTCATGGATACACACAGTTTTGTGTGTTGGTCCGTTATACTTCCGGATGGCAATGTTATGAGCTTCTTAGCCAAGCGCATACTATCTATAACTGAACAAGAGAAAACGCACTAAACACAACATCAGTGAAGACTAACTCATAATTTTGTAAAAGATGGCCAAGAAAAGGACATTGAATTGTCTCATTATCAACTCTTGACGGAGTTCACAATAATGAAAAGTTAACATTATAACATGACTTTATCAAGACCACCCACACTTATCACCCTCATATTCTTCCTCATATCCTATGTAAAATACTCAACACGGAAAACTCGAAAATACATTTATATATAATATATATATATATATATATATATATATATATATAATATATATATATATATATATATATAATAATTCATCTGTTTATGTATTGCGCCCAGAGATCAAATTGCATGAGATGTTGGCCATTTTTAATATTATTATTATTATTGTTATTATTATTATTATTATTATTATTATTATTATTATTATTATTATTATTATTATTATTATTATTATTATTATTATTATTTTTATCATTAATGTTATTATTATTATTATTATTATTATTATTATTATTATTATTATTATTATTATTATTATTATTATTAATTATTTCCATCATCATCATCATCATCATCATGATCATGATCATCATCATCATCATCATCATCATCATCATCATCATCATCATCATCATCATCATCATCATCATCATCGTTATCATCATCATCATCATCATCACCATCATCATCATCATCATCATCATCATCATCATCATCATCATCATCATCATCATTATCATTATCATCAACATTATCATTGTTCTATTGAATTTAATGTGGGCTCCACCGAATGGATTCTTAAAACTGAAGATGCTGCTCTCTTCTAAATTGAAATGGATGCCATGAGTTATTGAAATGAGCGAGTATTTATAAACTTAATACAAATATAAAAATACGATGAGACCGACGTGTCAATTTTGTTACAATGTACCTGTCATCATCGCGATAGTTGCGATATATTTTATGAAGTGATTATTAGGGCAAATTCATCTAAACTATGTTAAGACACTCTTCTGGCTATTTCGACATTA
>NC_088365.1:6758610-6803610 GCF_034508935.2 Berghia stephanieae
GAGAGTATTTCCAGTACCACAAAGATCACAATTAACAATTAGGGTTTTAAGACCGCAATCAAGTGCACGCTAACTTAGGCCAACTTAGACCCTGGTTCTTTCATAGAGACCAGTATTAGTAATTTTGCCTCCGACCAATAGATTCCGATTACGCGAAAACAATTGTTTGCGTACGTAAAGAAAATGTGATTTAAGAGCCTTTTCCAAGGATTCAACCATGCGTCGCCTTGAGCAGGGACTCGAACAGGTACTCATATATTACAACTGAGTACATAAAGAGAATGTGATTAATTAAAGAGCTTTTTCCAAGGACTCAACTATGCGCCGCCTAGAGCAGGGACTGGAACCCTGGACCATCCGATCCACAGGCGAGTGTCATACGACAAAACAACATAGCCGCACAAGGACGTGCACCATTCCCACCATTTGATTTTTTTAGATTGCATCTATTATTTTAAAAAAAAACAACAAAAAACAGTTTGAGCTTATATATAGCGCAACATCGACTAAACGTGCTCAAAGCGTTTATAAAGCGCATTTTAAAAATTAGGTTGGGTTAACATTGTTCCTTACGGCCAATGTTAAATTTTCGTCAACCAACACATTATTACTGGCACATCTAGAGATTATGAAACTATTTTTACAGATCAATAATATATGAGTAATTTTACACTTTTTAAAAAAGTAAGAGTCATTCTATATCAGGGGAACAAATGCCTTAAGCTTGGGCGCAAATCAGGGACATCAAGTGCCAAAATACAATGCTTAACTACTCAGCCACCTCTCACTCTAGCTTCATAATAGTATGTTAGTAGTTTCAAGTAAAACAGTATGTGAAGTGCGGCTATGTGGCCTAGTGGTATGACACTCGTGTCGTACCGGAAGGTCCTGGGTTCGAGCATCGCGCTCGGCGCATAGTTGAGTCCTTGGAAAAGGCCCTTTACTCTCACTGTACTCAAGTGTAAAATGAGTACCTGGTCGTTAACAGCGTAGTCTTTGTCCCAAAAATTGTAATATCGCCTATCATGCGTCATGTCCCGTCCTACATGTTAAAAGTTGCTGTTGGCGAGGGAACCCTCGTAAAGCGCTTTGAGCACGTTTAGTGGATATGCGCTATATAAAATCTCTATTTTTAAAGTAATGTTATCAAATATTATATTTACTTTATTTTTATCTGAAAGAGTGTGCGAAACATGACAGTACCAGACAAAGCAAGAAAGAAACATACAAAAAAAAAAAAAAACATTCCAAACAATCTGAGGTTTTCGCTTTTTTTCTTGATTAAAAACAAAAAAACAAAACAAAAACAACTTGAGCTTATTAAAAGCATAATATACACTAAACTGGTCATAAGCGCATTACAAAGGGTCCCAGGCCAACAACAAAACGTAACATTGTTGGTCTAGACATGCCGCCTATTAGATGCTATTATAATATTTTGAGACAGGGACAACGTTGTTAATGGCCAGACACTCATTTTACACCTGAGTACCGTGAGAGAACTTGTATAAAGAAAGTTTTCCAATGACCCAATACATGCGCCGTTAAGATCGAACACATGACCTTCCAATACAAAGGCGAGTGTCATACCACACGACCACATAGACACACACTTTTCAAACAGGCCTTTATCTTACATCAACGTCTGCACAGTAATTTATCACTTTAATTCTTTTAAAAACAATATTTTGAATTCAAGAAAAAAAAATTACATACGTAGAATCGAATCGCTTTTGAGGCGTACGTAAATCCTTAAATTGGCGTTGGTAGACTTTTAAAATGGAAGTTTGTTGTTCTCGCTTAATCAACAACAGCTACAGTGACGATTACCCTTTATAAAAAAGGACACGCCGTAATGTATCCAGACATAGCGCCCCCCCCCCGCCCCCCAACATCCCCTCTTACGGGACAACACCGCAACGATCATTTGGCAAGAGATTTCAGTTCCCTTGATTTGTGTAGGAACAATACGTTAACGATTTATTGATTGACGCCAGCCAATCAGATCACCGGTGCAAGGGGAAAGGGGTGGGGGGAGGGAGGGGGGGGGCGTTTGTTGATAACAATTTTACTTCAATAGTGCTCGCTTGTGATACATACGGCAATAATGATTATGACGATAAAAACTATGCTGATGATGATAATAATGATGACAAATAAATATGATAATAATAATAATAAATAAAATAATAATAAAATAAAATAATAATAATAATAATAATAATAATAATAATAATAATAATAATATAATAATAAAATAATAATAATATAATAATAATAATAATAATAAATAATAATAATAATAATAATAATAATAATAATAATAATAATAATAATAAATAATAATAATAATAATAATAACATAATAAATATAATAATAATAATAATAATAATAATAATAATAATAATAATAATAATAATAATAATAATAATAATAATAATAATAATAATATAATAACAATAACAATAATAATAATAATAAGGGAATTCGATCTAATTGTAAAACTGGGGAAAATACATTGAGATATAAGAGAATAACGTTATCATTAACATGAAATCGAATCCCCCTTTTAAAGGCCTGCAAAAACAAAAATAAAAAGAAAAATTATGTAACAATAATAATTACTCGTGAAATTTATTCAGTGCAAGCCATTGTTCTCAATTACACTGGATGGATAGATAGCATTGGAAACAACTTGGTGACCGCCAAACGATAAATGATTAATCTTTTTATTGTGTTTAAACAAATTGCAAGTGAGTGGGTGTAAGGGTTGCCAGGAAGGTGAAAAGGTTATAACTTGGTCGGTGGGTTGTTTTGTTTTGGTCCACATACTTGAAACGTTCTGCACGAGAGCCCAATTAAACAGTTGCCTTGTTGTTGGTTTTTTTAAATGTAAATTAATAATAATATTAGATATCTCTAGTGTCCTCAAAATAGTGGAAATTTGTCATTTGGTTACACATTTATGATAATACAATATATTGACATGGACATACTCAAACATATGCGCACTAGTAACATTGTAGTCGTCGTCATCATCAACGGCATCAAAAACATCATCATCATCATCATCATCATCATCATCATCATCATCATCATCATCATCATCATCATCATCATCATCATCATCACCATCACAACAACCTACCTAATATTTCCGTTACAATCCTTCCCTTTCACCATTCCCCTGTAACACCATCACCATCCTCATCATAATCCATATTACATTATTTCCCTGAAAAAAGCTATGAGAAGGAAAGCTTGTGATCCTCCTCCCTCTCTCTCTCTCTCTCTCTCTCTCTCTCTCTCTCTCTTTATCTCTATCTCTCTGTTCTTTCATGCTTAATTCAGAAATAGTAATGTCTTCATATTATATACATCACATGCAATTATGTTATAGTAAAGTTAGACAAAATGAGATAATGAGATTTGTATATCAAATTTCTCTCTCTTCCCTTTCTAAGGTTAGGAATAAATTAAAGATTTTGTTTCTTTTAGGCAGCAATTAATGAAAATATAATCATATGTTAAGTAGAAAAGAAGACATTTTGTGCATGTGTGTGCGTGCGTGCCTGTGAATGCGTGTGTGTGCGTTTGTGTATGTATTGTGTGTATTTGTAAAGTGCATAGAGCATATCAATGAATAAATGTTTAGTATTATTATTATTATTATTATTATTATTATTATTATTATTATTATTATTATTATTATTATTATTATTATTATTATTATTATTATTATTATTATTCTTATTATTATTATTATTCTTCTTATTATTATTATCATTATTATTATTATTATTATATATTATTATTATATTATTATTATTATTATTATTATTATTATTATTATTATTATTATTATTATTATTATTATTATTATATTTATTATTATTATTATTATTATTATTATTATTATTATTATTATTATTTATTATTATTATTATTATTATTATATTATTATTACTATTATTATTATTATTATTATTATTATTATTATTATTATTATTATTATTATTATTATTATTATTATTATTTTGTTGTTGTTGTTGTATTATCATTATTAATATCATCATCATCATCATCATCATCATCATCATCATCATCATCATCATCATCATCATCATCATCATACTCAAGTACAGAAGAAATGTATTCGTAGTTATTAGATTATTACTTATTTTTTAAAAATAAAACATAGGATGAAAATAGTCTAATTTGTTTATAAGTTGAATGCTCTACCTCCTGATATCGAAACGATCTTAGATAAATAGTTGCACATTACGGAGCATTGACAAAAGCATGAAAGAATGTATGCATTGAAAGTAAACAGCCTTGCTTAACTCCTGAGCAGTGTTGCCAGATGCCTTTGCAAAAATGCCGCCAACTTAATGCCAGGAATCTGCCAAAATCCGCCAACCTTATCCTACTTCTCCTGCGACATTTGCTCAAAATCCGCCAAAGATCCGCCATTTGATTTTAAAAACTTATAATCAACAATAGTGTATTGTTTCAGAATGTTGCTAAACGCTATTCACCTATTTACAACTGTTTCCTTTCTAAAAGCATGAAGATTCGGAATTTCCATTTTGTTTGAGCGGGAATTAGACTGTCGAATGTTGTTTTCACCTTCCGTTAATCTGAATTAGGTTGTGTAATATAGATCCAGGCCAACAGTACACTCACAATAAGTGCTCCTAAAAGTCACTTTCGGGGGAAAAGAAGAAATAATTAGACTTGATTACTATAAATTTTACATTTTTTTAAAGGGTTTACAAATCATCAATAATCCGCCAAAAAATCTGCCATCCGCCAGGCCATTTGTTTCCCTTTAAAAATCCGCCAACCTGGCAACCCTACTCCTGAGGTAACAACATACATCCTCTGGGAGTCGGCCATTGTGTTTGACTTGGCAGGATAACCCGTCAGAAAGTCGTTTGATGATGTTTATACGGCACCCGTTCTTAGTGGAGAAGGGTGCTCCAGGTGCGTTCCCTATCTACTCTGTCAAACGCATTCTCAAAGTCTATGAAGCATATATTATATATATATATATATATATATATATATATATTATATATATATGTGTGTGTGTGTGTGTGTGTGTGTGTGTGTGTGTGTGTGTGTGAATGCCACTCAATCGACTGCCCAACAATGGTTATTAGATTTGCGATTTGGTCTGTGCATGAAGTTCTTTTCTGAAGCGTGCCTGCTTTTGTTGGAAATATGGTAGCACTCAATTGTAATTATATTCGACTTTTTTTCTCTCATTATCAAGCATGAATTCCTCCTTCTGCGCACAGATTCCGTGATAACGCTGATAACGAAAATGCATTTTGCTTTTTAATCAGATATGTGTTTATTATTTGATAGAATTTAACCCTTTCCTTACCAGCCATTGAAAATCGTCATATGCAACCAATAATTTTATCATTTTGATCTATTTTGTACATCTTTGATTTATAGATATTAAAACTTGACACTGTGTTTTAGACCTCATTTTGCTGAACAATATTATAGAATGTATTTGTATTTTTGCGTTGGGTGGGTGTGAAGTTTTAGGGAAAATTCTGACAATGGCTGGTAAGGGGAGAGTCAAAATCATTTTCGTTGGTAACAGAAAAGATCAAAAGGATACATCTGTATTCAACATATTGAATCTGTTCTCGAAAGCAACACAACCAGTGGATTTTTATACACATACATTTTTAACTGCACACCGTAAAATGGGATTGGTTGATTAAAGCTGAGGTATAAAACAAGTCTCATAATTATTTTTTTTTTCGAATATTTTATGGTCCATAGTTGAAAGCAATTGCAATTGATCGCAAAGCAATTTATTTCTTAACTCTTTAATGGCCACAGTGAATAACGTTTAAATCCCACAGTCTATTCTTTTCCACGTTTAACCAATTCCCTCAACACGCAATACTTTGGGGTAAATGTATACTTATTAACTCACTGAACCTTAACACCGACTATATCCTTTATTTACCCCCATGCCTCTATATTATATATTTACTTATTTATTTACGTAATTGAATTTTAAATGTATTGTATGTGACATTTATATTGATGATGTATTGATGCCCTTTTATGCTCTTAATTGTTTTGATACTTTGGGTTAAATTGTATTTGAATTTTTTAAAGGGCTTTGAGGTTTCGACGAAAGGCGCTATACACATATGCTTATTATTATTATTTTCGGAGAAAAATTATAGGCGTAGTATCAAAGCTAATGTTTTTCATTTTTACATTTGTATGGTAGTTGAATAAAATTATGTATATGCACAAGCTCATTTTTAATCCATCAAAAATCTCTAGGAATGATTGAGTTAACATGCTTGGCTCATTCATTGAAATTCTCTCAAACAAACGAAAATATTATGTCTCCTTACCGACCGTTTTCCCAAAATGTCTTACTAAACCAATATAACAAAAGATGTTTTAAAAACTATCTATGAAAAGAAAGAAATTACAAACACATTTTATAAATATTTTTTTTTTATTTCAACCAAACAGGCTCTACAACACAGCATTAAGTTCTCAAAACTATAATTTTTGAAATTCATCAAATATCGGAATGGACATAAGAAATCTGAATGAGAAAAATACTGGTTGTATCGAAACGAATGTGACGATTTTTCTGTAGTTGGTAAGAAGAGAGTTAAGTAAGTCTAATAATATATTTTGTCCTTTTATCTTAGGTTTACAGGAGAAATAGTTACAGTTGATCTCGTAACGATTCATTTGTTAACTCTTCAACTGTTCGAATGAATAGTTTTAATACTTTTGGCTCATCACTTGAAAACTGATTCATGTCGGAATCAACGTTTACTCATTTCCATGTCTGATAAATCTAACTGTTATGGATTCAACATTGTATTGTAACCAACTCAAAATGATACCAATTATGCAAATTCGTATGCATAACATCAATGTCTTAAATCAATCCTATTGAATGCGTCTTGAGGAATCAAGCAAATCTAATGATCTTTTTCTTCTCATTTTGATGGTCTGTTGCAAAAATTAAATTATTAACTTTTTAAACATTTTTTTTCACATTTTCATTTTTTGACCCACCGCCTCCAAATGTCATTATTTCGGGATTGAAGTGTATCTGATGACCCAAATTGTAATGGGCTCATTGTTTAAATGGAAAACTCTCTTAAACCAGAGAATAATTTTATCCATTACAACACTGTTAAATAATAAATAAATTAATAAATTGAGCTTTATATAGTGCAATGTCCACTAAATGTCCCTAAAGCGCTTTACAAGGGGTCCCTGGCCAACAGCAACATTTAACATGTAGGACGGGACATCAAGCCCATATTAGGTATCAACAGTCGTGACGTAATTTCCCTCGTAATGACACATAGTAACTTAGTAACTGCTTCTAAACTATCGGAACAATGGCGGACGCCCTTATGAAATACTTCTCCGACGAGCATAAAAGTGTATCCAGAGGAGAAAACCATTATAATTCTGATCATGTTTTGACTTTTCTACATTCTGATGACATGACATATTAAAATGTTCTACCCAGCATGAAGAATAAAAAGTACCGATTTATTTTGTTTAGAACCAAGCTGCTCGTTGCTAGGTGGACGTGACATCACACTATTGAATCCAATTACTAAAGTTGACCCATCGTGTCAATCTTGTATCGATCATGTTGGAGTCAAATAGATGTCAAAAAGTCAACTTCAGGTTTAAGTTGAACAAAAATAGGGATGATCAAGAAGCTGAAAATATAACTTATAACCAGAAATATCAGACTTGGGTTGAGTCTGTATGTTTTAGTGAGGAGAATAAATATGATTTTTCATGGAACCAATACCAATAATTCATATTGGTGACCAATTTAGCATTAATTTTGGGTTTTTTAACAACTGAGGGGCCAGGTTTTGTTCCCTTCCACTTGATGTCTATTGACACCATGCATTTAGCCAATATACTCACAACATCCGCCATCCAGATATACCAAGCAAAACACAAAAATATGTGTAACCTTAAACGTTTATAGATGGTATGCGTTTGTCTAAGAAGCTCACATTTTTGGCATCCGGAAGAATAACAGATCATCACACACAAAATGTGTTTAACCTTGAACATTAATAGTAGGTTAATACGGTCTAGTGAGAATTACTCATAACCGCGGATGGCAAAGAACAATAACAAAGACCAGAGTGACGTCATGTTTGTTCTATCTATAGTCTAATAACTGATAGAATTAAGTGAGAAGTATTCATTAAAAGTGACTGTGGCTAAAAGGAATAACAAAGAACTTAGTGGTGTCAATTGGATTCAATAGTCTGATGTCACGTCCCCCAGCAACGGCGGCCATCGTGGTTCTAAACAAAGAAAATCGGTACTTTTTGTTCTTCATCCTGGCTAGAACTTTTCATATATCTTGTGATCAGAATGTGTAAAAGTCAAAACATGATCAGATTTTAATGTTTTTTCCCTCTGGACACGCTTTTATGCTCGTCGTAGAAATATTTCATAAGGGCGTCCGCCATTGTTCCGATAGTTTAGAGCCAGTTACTAAGTTACCATGCGTCATTACGAGGGAAGTGACGTTACGACAGTTGAATCGTATTTCGTTCCTTGTATAACCTCAGAGAAAACCAAACCCGAGTTGCGTTGCTGAAAAAAACAAAATCTAGACGATCGGGGGATAAAATCCATATCCGAATGTTGAGGGTTAATTAATTAAGATTTGTAGAGACTGTGAGCACTTAACAGAACAGTTGTGAGTAATTTGACGAAAAACTAGACACGAAACGGGATCGGGGTGGGGGCGGTGGGGGGGGGGGGGGGGAGGGTCCGGATAACTCATTTGGTAGATCGAGATCGTTCACCCACTTCTCTCTCTCTCTCTCTCTCTCTCTCTCTCTCTCTCTCTGTGTGTGTGTGTGTGTGTGTGTGTGTGTATTTGTGCGTGTGTCCATGTGCATCCCCGTCTTTCTTTCTTTCTCTATCTCTCTCATATTTATTATAATTAATGTAATATTTCAGTTAACAATTGTTTTATTTGGGTTTTTTTTACGTATTTATTTATTTATTTATTTATTTATTAAAGCTTACATTCAAGCTCAATAATAATATCGCATTTATTGTTTGTAAACGTCTGAAGGTGCCAAATAGGGAATGTAGCGGAAGTCCATTCAAATGACGTCGATTTTCTCTCCTATTTGAGAGCATTGATTCAAGGGCGCTCATTATCATTGTGCGTTACAGTGCGATGATCTTCATACGTGTTAAGTTTATTTATCACATCAGGTAGGACGCTACGCCACTACCACATCATCTCATTCATCTGTTGTGTTTCATTCATCCTGTTTTGTTGATAAAGGGGAAACCCGAAACGTTCATTTGATCTGTTTTTGTAAATAAATTGAATCTTACATTCAATTTCACATTATTATTTATTTCTTCGAGCTTCGAGCAGCAACATTACCATGGGAGAAAATTACTTAATTGGTCCATTTCCAAATCGGGCAAAAGACGTTGAATTCTCTCCTCTTTTTGGTTTTTTTTTGTTTGTTTTTTTTTTTGTTTTGTTTATTCATATATTTTTTTTAATTTGTTGATGATTCAATATAATTTTCCGAATTTAAAGTCATGCCTATGATTAAGATAATATTATTTAGAAAAATACAGATTGTCCAAAAATCTCGGACGTCATTAACTTCCGGCTGATTATTCAGGTTATATCTTCAGCTTTATTTTCATTTAGGGCAATATTGATTCAACGTGCTAAAAAGAACTTTACATGTAGTATGAAACCTAACACGTATGAAGAGCATCGCATTGTAGGGCACAGTTTTCAATCATTTTTCGCTGCTTCAAACATCCAGAGTCTCATTTTACACTTGAATGCGACAAAAGATTGTGAATAAAGAGACTTTCATCAGCTCTAAACTTTCAGCCACCCAAAGGTGGACTCCAACGGGAGTGACTTACTGCCAGACCCCAAAGCTGAAGTCCAAGGTTTGATTAAGAGTTTATGCCAAGATGAGGATCATTTAAATCGATCAATTTTTGTAGAATGAGTTTTCTGGCCAAAATTTTTTTAATGGGTTATTCCAGTATAGATGTACCACTTAACACATAAATAATTATGAACTCCTCATAATGTCTGACGATTTTAAACACATGATTTTCCAGAGTAAACCAATATTTAAAAAATGAATTATTTATTGAGCTTTTACATAGCGCAGTATCCACTAAATGTGCTCAAAGCGCTTTACAAGGGGGCCCTGGTCAAGAGCAACATTTAACATGTAGGACGGGGCATGACGCCTGTTAGGCAATATTACAATTTTCCGGAAAGAGACAACGCTGTTAACGGCCAGGTACTCATTTTACACCTGAGTACGGTGAGAGAATGTGAGTAAAGAGCCTTTTCCAAGGACTCAACTATGCGCCGAGCGCAAGGCTCGAACCAAGGACCTTCCGATCCGAAAGCGAGTGTCATACCACTAAACCACATAGCCACACATTATTCCACCAATATTATTGAATTTTCGTAACCTCGGAGGTGCGAGGGCCCATCTCCGAGGTCCAAAAAATCCAACAGAAGTAAAAAGCTGTAAAATGAATGCTGACTTTGTGAGCCTGAATCGATATCCTTAGAATTAAAATGTAACGCCCGCCTGGAAACGGTATATTATCAGGGTGATTTGAATGATGAAAACTTCAGCATGTATATATTACAAGCAAGTGATTAAATGAACAAGGTCCTGTGTTCGAGCTTCGCTCAACGCACGTTTGAGTCCTTGGAAAAGGCTCTTCACTCACATTCTATCAACGTACTAAAGTGTAAAATGAGTACCTAGTCGTTAACAGCGTTGTCTCTGTCGGAAAAAAGGAATATCGCCTAACAGGCGTCATGTCTCGTTCTTTATGTCGCTGTCACAGGGACCCCTTCTAAAGCGCTTTGAGTAAGTTTAGTGGCTACTGCGATATATAAATGCTCTATTTCGGGGGGGGGGGTGCTCTAGATTGAAAGCTAACAGCAAAACTTTACATAATACACGACGAAACAAGACTCCTGTTAATCGATAGAATATTTAAACCGACAGAGACAACGTTTTGGCGGCCTTGAACTCATTTTGCACCTAAATTCGGCTGGGGGGGGGGGGGTGTAAAAAAAAAGCTTTTTTTTTTCAAGGACTCAACTATGCGCTACTCCGAGCGAGACTCGAATACAGGATCTTCCCACCCGAACCCGAATGTCAAACCACAAGACCACATTAAAGCCCCACGATGAAAAAGAAGCTAGGATTACGTATAATGTTTATTACGGAGAATATTTATATTTAATCGTAACAAAATGCAACACATAAATACGAGTATTTCTAATCGCTTTCACTATAAATTCCATTAAAAAAAAAAACATTCTCTTCTTAACTTGGACATAACACCAAGTTGAAGCCATTGGTTGCATCTAGTAAGAATGAATAATGCATCTAGTTAGTCCTTCAGATCTATTACGTCCATGGGACTGGAGCTTATCTCGGTTTTACAGCCTGAAACCGACATTAGGCTTTTGACGAAATCGGGTCGAACGAGACGCCGAACGCCGAACCCGAACGGATATAGCCTTCTCACGTGACCATGAACGAGATCTGGATAGTGAAGACTCTCAAGCGGTATGCAGCATCGGATCTAAGGTCACGTGATAGAGGATAGCTTGGGTTGCTGTTGGCTTGTGTTAGGGGAGGGGCAAGGTCAGTGTCATTCAATAGTATATAATTGTGCATGTGGCGCTCTATACAGAGAGAAAATTATAAATTGATTACGGGGGAAGGTGGGGGGAGGGGGGGGGGGGGGTTGACCCACAAACGATCGAGGTGTTGGGCTTCGGGTAGACCATGATACGAAATCAAAGAGAAAAGGCCCCTGGTACTTTGATGGTGGAAATGGTTGGGGGGTGTGGGGGGGGGGGTAGTGACAATCAGCATGGGATGTATATATTAACATTAATAATATAGGCAATAGATGACCAGGGATGTGTATTGTTTGTGTATTGTTTGTATATGTTTGTGTGTGTGTGTGTGTGTGTGTGTGTGTGTGCGCGCGCGCGCGTGTGTGTGTGTGAAAGGGATTACACAAAAACACCTTTCTCTGTAGCTTCCAAATGATTACGTATACGATAAATTTGAAAACAACATTGTTTGAATCAGCTCATTAAACAATTCCTGAGCCTTGAGATGGTGACGCAACTGTTACATACAAGACCTTGCAGTCGAGACGGCAGGGCTTTTGGGTTACACAACCACTATTTACCCACCGGTCAGCGGTACTCTTTGATGTATACAACACTCACCGCCTTTACGCAAAGCCGCCTGCCCATAAATCAAGAGATGGTCTCCTAACTGTTCACAAGCGAACTGTCAAACGAGCAATCGATGATTGGATAAGAATCTCAAGATCTCATATAATAAGGTAAGTTTTGGAGAGGTGATATCCCCCCACCCGTCATCGGACAGAACGTTCATTGCGTTATATCATATGAGCTCCGCCTCCTCTTTCTATTCCGGAGTGACGAGATTAGACGAGAGGACGCGAGAAAAAAAATGGTCACGTGTTGGGCAAGTCGTTCGATCGGCGAGCTTCGGTGTCTAACTATAACTCCGTAATAGCAATGGCGTCCATTGTGCCGGGGACAGAAATAAATAATCTCAACTGCACATGGGATCGATCTTGGTCTCTTTGGTTGTGAAACGAGTGCTCTACCAACAGCGAGATTGGGATCCCCGAAAACCATATAATAAGATTTAAAATTGTTTTTTCTTCTTCTGGCAGATATCATCTATTTGGCGTCGGAGGTCAATTAAGGAGAAATTACTCTTGCTGACATGGCTTATAAATATCATAAAACAAGTCACGAAAACACCGTCACGCCACCGTGTCAATTACGGGTTCGATATGTGGTCGATTAATATTTGATAAACATAAAAAACACAATTGGCTAAATAGTAAAACCGATAACAAGAGGTAGAATATCGATATAAATATCAATTAACAGTTTACACCGATTTCCACTTGGTTCAGATCGATATCGGCATGTCGAGGCTGAACTTGAATCTTCAAAATAATTGTGAAAATCTGTTCTCACTTTGGTATTGTTTCTTTTTGTTATAAATTTCTACACGATGCCTGTATCGTTGTTCTTGAAGCGTTATGCATAATGAAATCTGAATCAGCACCGATGGAATTGTTATTTTTAAGGGCCTTATCGCATCACAAACACAGCAAGACCCTTGTCTTTTTAAAAATTATTGACCCCTGCCCTAATTCAGTAGTCCCAATAGCTCAGATGGGTGAGCACTCACTTCACGATATTATTTTTCTAATACCCTGCCCATCCAGCAGTTATTGGGTAGCTGGGTCTGTTTGATCTTGCGAAAATGAATTTGTGATAGACTAAAGGGTAGCAAGGAACTGCTATTGTCCGTATCACACTATCAAAGCCGGTATAAAATCCTGATATAGATGGTTTGCGGTTTGTAATAAGCTAACAACATTGCCATCCAGATGTATAACAGCCCAACACACAAAACCATGTGTAACCATGAACGTTTTTAGTCTGGGTAATACAGTTTAGTGAGATTGACTCATAAACGTGGATGGTAAAAAAACAATAACAAAGACCTGAATGACGTCATATTCGTTCTATCTATATTGGCCTAATGGCTCTGAAGGAATAATTGACTAATTTAATTCAGTCACAACTTTTATCCTATCTTGACACAAGGGCGTGTCAGAGCCTTGCTATAGTCAGATATATAGAGAGAATGCGCTTGGCCAAGGAGTTCACAACATTGCCATCCGGAAGTATAACGGACCAACACACAAACTCTGTGTAACCATGAACTTTTGTAGTCTGGTTAATTCAGTTTAGTGAGAACAACTCACAAACGCGGATGGCAAAAACAATAACAAAGGCCTGAGTGACGTCATCTACGAACTATCTATATCTAAACTCTCAAATTTGGGACTTCTCTGTCACAAGTAAAAAGCGCCGTAGATTAATATTATGACCTTAAAAACACATATATAAAACATATATATATATATATATATATATATATATATATATATATATATATATATATATATATATTATCGATTAACTGTTTACACAATTTCCCCTTAGTTAGATCGATAATTATCTTTAAGATACGTACATTGTTTATTATAATGACATATGAATTATTAAATCGACAAATACATAGAGTGGGCATTTTTTGTCGGGTTTTTTTGTTTTTTTTTTTTTTAGTTTCTCTTAGCCCATTATCAAACACAGGAAAGCATAGTTGCTCTGTGACCGTTTATTGCTATGCCTGTCAAGCTATTGATATGAATGCCTCTTTCTTGATAATCTTACAGTATCAGCCTTCAGTTCTTCAATCAACATACAGTGCATATACTTTTGAAATTTGCGTCAGTTATCGTGTAATTTATTAAAACGACTGGTCAAATAAACATTTAAGGTGTTTTATTTTTACTCTTTACTCTTTACTTTGTGCGGCTATATGGTCTAGTGGTATGACACTCGCTTTCGGATCGGAAGGTCCTGGGTTCGAGCCTTGCTCGCGCATAGGAGAAGGCTCTTTACTCACATTCTCTCACCGTACTCAGGTGTAAAATGAGTACCTGGCCGTTAACAGCGTTGTCTCTGTCCCAAAAATTGTAATATCGACTGACAGGCGTCATGTCTCGTCCTTAATGTTATGTGTTGCTGTTGGCCAGGGACCCCTTGTAAAGCGCTTTGAGCACGTTTAGTGGATATTGCGCTATATAAAAGCTCAAGTCGAAAATGTAAAATCAATGAGAGCGATCTATAATCGTGATTTCGTCCAACCAGGTCTTCAATCACATCATTTGTTGCTCTCCAACGATTGGATATATCTTGTCAAATGTAAAAACGCTACTTTATTTATGAAAGTTGTAAACATACCCGAGTGAGATAAAATCTATCTTGTGTTAGTTTTTATAGATGATGTGCGCTTGGCTAAGAAACTCACAACATTGTCATCCGGAAGTGTAACTGACCAACACACAAAACTATGTTTAACCGTAAATTTTCATTGCCTGGTTAATACAGTTTATTGAGAATTACTCACAAACATGGATGACAAAAAACAATAATAAAGGCCTGAAGGACGTCGTCTTCGTTCTATAGATAGTTCGAAGTTGACGTCACTCAGGTCTTTGTTATTGTATTTTTGCCATCCGCGTTTATGAGTAATTCTCACTAAACTGTATTAACCCGACTATAAACGTTCATGGATACACAGTTTTGTGTGTTGGTCCGTTATACTTCTGGATGGCAATGTTATGAGCTTCTTAGCCAAGCGCATACTATCTATATATACCACTTGATGGGCGACGAGTTATCACACGATTTTATCGATCATATTATAAGCCTTTAAGTTTACACATAGTTTTCTGTGTCGGTTCTATTCATCAAGCGGCAGAACATTGGGTATTTTATTTAGACACATACCATCGATAGTAAAACCGGTATAGATAGTATGCAGATGACGTCACTAAGGCCTTTGTTATTGTTTTTGCCATCCGCGTTTGTGAGTTGTTCTCACTAAACTGTATTAACCAGACTATAAAAGTTCATGGTTACACAGAGTTTGTGTGTTGGTCCGTTATACTTCCGGATGGCAATGTTGTGAACTCCTTGGCCAAGCGCATTCTATCTATAGTTTACTATGTTTACCAATCACTGCCATTGTTTACATTATGACGACTGTCCGAGAGGCGTGGTTATCTAAGCGTCTCTTCATATTCGATTCTTTATCACTGAGTCAAAATATTGTGAGAAATATTGTGTGTTTATTATGTGTTTACTTGATAAAGGCCAAGGGCCGAAACGTCGTTTGTTTTGTGTTGTTCATTCATAGTCAGATTCACTCCCTTTATCTTTATCTCTATTTTGGGCACCTCTATTTATGAGAAATACTCACTAACTGAGCCTGACCTATTTATGTGTTTGACATTTACTAAGGCTACCTCAGGCCTTTTCATACAGGAAAGAAATAGTCAGAGGACGAAACGGAGTAAATGGTAGGGAATATCTGATTGGTTAATGCTGAGTGGCCGGAGCACCATCAATTCTGTTGATATTAACCTTTCTTGATAAAGAGTGAGTGAGTATCTAGCTCTTGTCGGCGACGAATGGGTATGATCTATATTAACTATCCATGTGCTCGAGGCCATTGGTCACTTTGCAAAATGTTCTCAAATTGACCCACTGCACAGAGTGAAAAGTTTTCACAGCTTTTTAAATATCTTACATCACAATTGGTCATTTGATTAAGGTTGACACATGGGTATGTTTATAACATTTGTAAACAAAGCAGCGTGTTTACACTTGTTAAGAAATATCCAAACGTTGGACAGCAACAAATCATGTGGTTGATGACCTGGTTGGACGAAAACATGAATATAGATCGCTACCATTATGTGCTAGTACAAATAGGATGCTTTTCAGGAGTAAATTTGACGTCACTCAGGTCTTTGTTATTAAAAAAAAAAAATTATTTGTTTTGTTTTGTTTTTTGTTTTTTTGTTTTTTGTTTTTGTTTTGCCATCCACGTTTATGAGTAATTCTCACTTAACTGTATTACTCAGAAAATAAAATGTCATGGTTACACATAGTTGTGTGTGTTGGTCCGTTATACCTCCGGGTGGCAATGTTGTGAGCTTCTTTGCCAAGCGCATACATAAACAACAATTGGTGTCACCCCAACAATATAAATAATATCTCGTCAATTTCGAACAACATTGAACTTTTGACAGTGGGTGCACCTAGAGAATTTTCTAAAGTCAACATCACGACAGTTTACATTCTCCCCAGTGCTGATGCAAATGTTGCCATGGAAACTCTAATGTCATGTAGAAAATGAAAGAAAGCAAATCGCCTGACTGGGTTTTTCTTGTGACTGGCGATTTTAATCATTGCAATAATATAATAATTCCTGGACTTTCACAATTTGTTCAGTGCTTTACTCGTGACAAATCGACCCTCGACCTATTTTTCTGTAATGTTGACAAGACCTATAGATAGAATGCGCTTGGCCAAGGAGTTCACAACATTGCCATCCGGAAGTATAACGGACCAACACACAAACTCTGTGTAACCATGAACTTTTATAGTCTGGTTAATACAGTTTAGTGAGAACAACTCACAAACGCGGATGGCAAAAACAATAACAAAGGCCTGAGTGACGTCATCTTCGAACTATCTATAAATGTTTTCCAAAAGCCTCACTCGGTTCATCGGACCACAATATGTTATTATTATTACCTATATATCGCCCTATCATCAAACGTTGTAAGCCAGTAGTGAAGTGTGTTCAGGTCATGAACGAAAGTGTGTGTGAGGAGTTGCGTGGTTGTTTTGAATGCACCGACTGGAATGTTTTTATCGAATCATGTGATAGTGTGGATGAGCTGAATGACTGTGTGAGTGAGTATTTAAAATTCTGTGAACAGCTAGTGTCTTTTAAAAAAAATAATATTATCCCAACAACAAGCCTTGGATAACAAAAGATCTAAAACTTTTATTGAACCAAAAGAAAACTCTCTTTACTAGTGGAAACAAAAAAGATCTGAAAACAAAACAAAAAGAGATAAAGAGAGTAATATCTAGTTGTAGAGACAAGTAGAAAAATAAAATTGAAAAATGCTTTTCTTCTGGGGATATACGGGACACGTGGCGGGGGCTTAAAACTGCTGTTAACTATAATCCAAAGCCCACAATTATATCAGAAGATATCGAAATTGGCACTCTAAATAATTTTTTTTCACGTTTCGACACAGCAAAAAAATTTGATATTGAAAATGAAAAACATAAATTAGACAGGGCTTTGGAAGATGAAATGACTATTGAGGTCAGTGAAGAAGAAACGAGATTCGTGTTTTCGAAACTAGACGACAGGAAAGCTGCTGGGCCGGATGGATTGAAAGGAAAATTATTAAAAGAATGTGCCCATCAGCTTTCTCCCATTTATACACATATTTTTAACTGGTCCCTCCAATGCGTTTCGATCCCTGAAATTTGGAAAACTTCAAAAATTATTCCTGTTCCCAAAAAAAAGAAAAACTTGAATCTATGAACGATCTCAGACCTGTTGCACTGACTTCAATAGTCATGAAATCTTTAGAAAAACTTGTTCTTGTTAAAATTAGGAATCAGTTTATGCCATTGATTGATAGTCATCAATTTGCTTACCAACCAGGAGTGCCGTAGAGGATGCCATTTTTCTGTTTACAAACAACATCTACAGGCATCTGGATCACGCTAAGAGCTATTGCAGATTGCTTTTTGCAGATTTTTCTTCAGCGTTCAATACAATGCAACCTCAGTTAGTTGTTCAAAACTGACTAGTCTGAATTTAAACAAGTATATAATTGCTTGGGTGCTCGAATTTCTTACGGATAGAGCACAATATGTTCGATTAGGACAAAACATATCTTCCTGTATAACTACAATACTGGTGCTCCTCAAGGTTGTGTATTGTCCCCTGTATTATTCACAATATACTCGAATGACTGTAGAAGTCAAAACCTGAGTGTCCCTTTAATAAAGTTTGCAGATGACACCGCTCTTCAAGGCCTCATAACAAATGGCAACGAAGTGGCTTATAGGCAAGAAATTGATAGATTTGTGTCTTGGTGTGATGCTTAACATAAGCAAGACAAAGGAGCTAGTGATTGACTAGGAGAGTAAAGGAACCGATAGAACCGTTAAAATTAAAGGACCAATTCGTGCAGCGAATTCCTCACTACAAATACCTTGGTGTAACAATTGATGACAGGCTCAAGTGGGATGAGCACTTGAAAATAATTAGGCATAAGATGTGCAGACGTACTATTTTCTATCAAAACTCTCTCAGTTTAGAATAGATAAAACCCTCTGCACATTATTTTATAGAGCAGTAATTGAAAGTGTTTTGTCATTTTGTATAACAGCTTGGGGAGGCAATTGCTTAGGAGTGGAAAGGAACAAAATAAATTAAAATATTAAAAAATCCATTAAACGCTATATAAATGATGTTGACGATGTAGATCTTTTATACGAGACATTTATATAAATAAATACGTATTAATAAAATAACTAAAATATTAAATGACCAGTATCATCCACTAAGACCATCAGTTATTATGTCAGAAAGAAGTGGTCGCCCTTTCTCTATTTCAACGAAAGCAGAGAGACACCGAAAATTGTTTCTGTCGTCCAGTATTAGGCTTTATAACAACAAGCAATAATCATTTTATATAATTATTTCGCATTTTTACTTTCAAACAATGTAAATTATATTAATTCAATAATTTATTTGTTTTGCAATCTTTTCAATTTTCAATCTTTAGTGACAGTTTTAACTATTTTACAGTGTTGAAATTATTCATATTATAAAGCGCAGCTCTGGTTATGGAGCTGTTCCTTTTTTTATATATACATCCTATTTCCATTGTATTTTTATCTTATTGTGTAAATTATAACACGTCTGTACAAAAAATTTCCTTTTGGGGATGCAATAAAGTATTATTATTATTATTATTATTATTATTATTATTATTATTATTATTTATTATTATTATTATTATTATTATTATTATTATTATTATTATTATTATTATTATTATTGTTATTATTTTTATTATTATTATTATTATTATTATTATTATTATTATTATTATTATTATTATTATTATTATTATTATTATTATTATTATTATTAATATTATTATTATTATTATTATTATTATTATTATTATTATTATTATTATTATCATTATTATTATTATTATTATATAGTGTGCGCTTGGTCAAGAAGCTGACAACATTGCCATCCGGAAGAAAAACGGACCAACACACAAAACTATGTGCAACCTTGAACGTTTATAGTCTGGTTAATGCAGTTTAGTGAGAATTATTTATAAACGTGGGGAAAACACATGATGTAGGAATGGGTATCGTCCAGGCGAGACATGCAGACGAATCGAGTTGAATAACATGTACAATATGATGTTCATCATATCTTAATCATCTTTTTTCATCATCAAAATGATGCAGATTATAATAATGATGTTAAGAATATAATTGTCATTAAAATTATATTTTTTATTATAATTATTATTATCATTATTATTATTATTATTATCATTATTATTATTATTATCACCATTATTATTATTATTATTATTATTATTATTATTATTATTATTATTATTATTATTATTATTATTATTATTATTATTATTATTATTATTATTATTATTATTATTATTATTATTATTATTATTATTATTTATCATTATTGTTAGCAATATTATCATTACTATCATAATCATCATTATCACCATTATTATTATTATTATTATTATTATTATTATTATTATTATTATTATTATTATTATTATTATTATTATTATTATTATTATTATCAATATTATTATTATCAATATTATTATTTTTATAATAATTATTATTATGACTATCATCATCCTCGTTGTCACATCATCATCAATATCATTATTATAATGTCTTGTTCCTACAACTTAAATTTGCAAATTGAGGGAATATAATATCATGATCGTATGATCGTTTGTATATTTAACATTCTGATTTAATGACTGTTGTTGTACTGATGAAAGAATAAAACAAGTCAACCGTCACACACATCATACATCTGCTTTATTGACTTTTTATGGCATTGTTTTAATTAGGATCGACAACTATATCTCCAACTTTACCACAAACTTTACAACTCTTCTCACAGAACTGCGAGGCAAATTTGCTATTTTCTAAACACATGTCTGGATTTCGGGCCAAATGGACTGTGCATTGGTCCAGAAGGAAATCCTCACAAAAAGTGCTCTTTGGTTCTGAAAAAATAATAATTTGGTATTAGGTACAACAAAATCAAAGAATTAAATCACGCTCTATGTTGACGAAGTTGTCAACCCCTCCTTTGCAAACTTTGGACACCAATGGTGTTGCCTGCTGACATCAGACATTTCAGCTGCCGGTTTCACATAAAGAAACTCTATATTCACTAACATGAGCTTTTGTATTGCACAATATCGACTAAAAATGTTCAAAGGGCTTTACATGTGGTTCATGGCCAATAGCAATACTAAACATGCAGGACAAGACATCATTCATGTAAGGCGATATTACAACTATTTTCCGACAGAGACAACGCTGTTTATGGCTATGTACTCATATTTACACCTGCGTACGTTGAGAGAATTGAGTGAAGGATCTCTTCCAAGAACCTAACTATGCTTCTCTCAGAGCGAGAGTGGAAGCCAGGACATTTTGGTCCGAAGATTGGTGTCATACCACTAGACCACACAGCCGCACATATGAAGCTTGGGATCAGTTGAAATGTTTTGTTCAGGAGAATGAATTCAGAGTTTTTTAAGGTCCAACCGACTGCTCAGCGAAACGTCTGATGTCATCAAGACTCACTCATCTTTCTAAAGTGAGCAAACTGAGGGTTAATCTCACAGAAGGAAAAATATGACAGTGCCTGAATTGGAACTCTTCTATTGAAATTTGACAAAAGTGCACTCCCCACCCCCCTTTTCCTATTGGATACACTTGAGTAGCAGTAATACCTTGTTTTGGTGCAGCACAGACAAATGGGTTTTTATGCGATTCGGATATGTCATCCCATTTCCTGTTTAGCTTCATGATCACAACATCATTCCTCCCCCAGTCATTGGGCTCTCCTGTGAAAAAACAACAAAAGTTTTGATTTGATTAATTCAAGATAATAAAACGGTAACTGTGTAACAGATGAGATGAGCATATACCAGGCTCCGAGTCAGATCAATTCTATCCTTTACAATGATAACAATATACACATGAGTTGAGCATATACCAGGCTCCGAGTCAGATCAATTCCATCTTTTACAACGATAACAATGTAACAGACGAGAATAGCACCTACCTGGCTCCCAGTTAGTCCAACTTGACAGTGTCCCGTCATCCTTTACCCATGTACTATCAGTCTTTATGTCATTCAGACCAATCCAGATGGTTTTGCCTTGACTGTCAAACAATGTAAAAAATCAAAGATAATTTTTATGGCAATAATTCCCAGACCTGCCAACTATTAACAAAAAAATAATATCATAGAATTACGAAATTCTGGCTCCAATGTCAGCACCCGATGAGCACCTCTAAGTCATTAACATTTATTGAAAATGAAAGTTGATGCCAGACAACATAATGTTAAGATTTTTTAAGTGTTATTTAATCATTGTGAGGGTAATTGTTTTAAGCGACAATTTTTTTATCTCCTAGGAAGAAGCCTTGGATTACCGATAATAATGACAATAATGATAAGGACAATGCATTACTAAAAAAAACCTTAAAACCTTCGTTAGTTTCGAAGACTGATCATTTCGTTAGAATTTAATAGCCTATACAATAAACCATAAGGCTACTTGGTTTATGGTAATTTTTAACCATACCATTTAAAAACTTTTGATTTATATTTTTTTCCTTTTCTTTTTTATCTTGAGGGGTTTTGAAGGTTTGTTTCAAATACCGTAATTAATATTCATGCTTGTTTTTGTTAGATGGTTTTGGGCGATAAATTAAGATAAAAGTTAAGTTTCGTGTTTTTATATTTTAGTTGGCATTCGATGATTTCTAAGGTCGTTTGCTTAGTTGTTATTTTTATTTTCTGTAAGGCAATATTTTCCTCGTGAACTATCATTAACCCACCACTTTGTCGACCTTTCCGGCTTTTCTTGATCACACTGTACCCAGCAGGTTTTAGTTTATTAATAGTGTAGTCACAATTTCCTTTTAAAGCCATGTCTCTGTTATGAATAATATGTCATAGTCGTCCAAAATATGTTCATAAACCAGAGTTGTCTTTTCATTACATACAGATCTTGAATGAATAAGTTGAGTTTCATTAGGTTTAACACTTTAATTTTACTCTGTAAGTGATTCTCACACTTTGACACTCTATTATACTGTGTGTTGTTGTTGCTATTGGTGTTTGAACTGTTACTCAGCAATGCGGATTATCTTGGTGAATGATGCTGTTAACTGTTGTTGTCATGGTTGAAATTAGTTTGATTTGATGAAGGTGGGATATCGAAGAATGCGTTGTTGGCCACTGTGTTGTTTACTTGTATTGTTGTCAGTCTTGGTGGTGGTCTTGGAGGGTGGTGCGAGGTGTAGGCCGATTATCAGTTTTCACTATAATTGGTATTTGCTTGCGTCTTCCACCTCTTTGGTTTCTATAGATAGTATGCGCTTGGCTAAGAAGCTCATAATATTGCCATCCGGAAGTCTAACGGACCAACACATAAAACTGTGTGTATCCAGGAACGTTTATAGTCCTACGCGTGGATGGCAAATGACAATAACAAAGACCTGAGTGACGTCACCTTCGAACTATCTATAAATATGTTGGTGAAAACAGTCACTGTTTAAAAACAGTTCACGGCAAATATTTGCTTGGTATAAAAATTGAGTTGTGAATAAAAATATAAAAAATGAATGTAATAGCATGGCCCGGTGAGAACTTGTCATGTCGATAAAATCCATTTTAAATATTTAGAAATCATGTAAAAATCATGTAAAACCACTAAAAAATCATGTTAGAAACCGACAAAAGTTATATAAAATGAAAGAGCACGGGGTCACAAATACAATAATATAAAAAGTCCGGAATAAAAATATGTATAACACCAGTAACAATTAGACAATGTTCATATATTGTGGAGCAACAAAAACACAGCCTGTTAGGCGACTACACACAACATTAATGCTATATAGATTTAAACAATTATCATAGCTATTAAATTTAGGCGAATACATATTATTCAATGATCATGATGTTGATGATAACGACAAAGCTGGTAGTTATGATAACTTTATTTTTATTAGGGTGAGGTGACTGATGAGAAAATAAATTCTTATTGTGAAGTGGCATTCTACCTACCTTTCTTCTGAGATAAATTTATTTTCTTCTCTGTCATTTGGTGTGGCAATATGTCCCTGGACAACTTTCTTGCAATGATTCTCTGCATCTTTGTAGGTCATTTCTTCATCTACGAAGCCATAGCATTTCTCATCGAAAAGGGAATAGCCCGCTGGGCATTCTGGAAAGAAAATGTGACCATTCAGATGTATACTAATTTGAAGGTCTGATAACCCACATTGTTATGGCCTCATAATTGTAATGCAACTACTCTCAAACCAATGCAAAATAATGTCAATTACAACATTGTTAAACTCGGCCCATAATTACGTTCGGATATCAGAGTGGCATATGTGTAAACGTTGTAACAGTTGTATCAAAACTGTATCATCAGTATGATCCTTGATGACTTCATGCACAATAGAATTTTGCAGTGGCAAGGCAATGTTCCAAGATGATATCCTTAGACTATCTTGTTAAATGAAATAAACGGTTTTTTTCGAGAACAATGTCGGAAAAAGCCAAACTAAATTGCGATTTATGTCAAAATTACCCTTTTCTACTGATGACAACATAGCTCAGCTAAGCTACCAAATGCTGCCCTAACCAACAAAAGGACAGTATCTGGGCTGACCCAGATCCAACCAGTTTTGCCGCAATCGACACATTTAGTCTTTTTATTCATAACTCTTTAATTTGATTACATAGTGGAAGTCTTCTAACATTAAATAATAGCTAACGATAAATTGCGTTTTTCTGTTAGTCGGCGATTTCATTGACGTAATATGTTGCGTAATATTTTGAGATACTGTTCTTTCTTGGTTAAAGCCAAGCAAATAACTCTACCTGTAACCAACTAAAGGACAGTATCTTATACGACCGTCTCACATACTGTTCACCCTGGTTAACCGTAACGCAAAATGCCTCGTCCGTATTCACCAAAAGAACAGTATCTCAGTTAAGAATATAGCAAAATACGAATAACTCGATCGACAAACGTTTTACGTCAGCGAGGGCGAGCACTCGCCATCACTGGACAGCAGAGTCGGAAGAGCTGTACCGAGAGTACCAGCAGACCCAGTCCCAGGACACAGCCGATAGACTACTTCAGTCTCTGGCAGAGGGAAGGAAGCAATGGTGGCAGGAGACCGTGGAAAGTCTCGACTTTACACACTCCAGCCGCCACGCTTGGCGTTTGATAAAGAAATTGGACCCAGATCGGAATTTCGCGAAGGCTGCACCGGAATGCGAGGCAGACACAATTGCCAAGAATATTAAGACCCGTAGCAAGCGGGTCCCTAATCAGGCTTTTGAGCGCGGTGTCCGCAAGGCGTACCGTACGATTTTGGACTCGCTACCTGCGGAGGAGTCGGACTGGACGGCCCCGTTCAGTCCCCGAGAAGTGGGTGCAGCCATTAGCGAAGTGAAGAACGGCAAAGCAGCTGGGATAGATGGTGTATATCCCGATATGGTGAGGCATCTGGGCCCCAGGGCACGGGCCTGGCTAGCAGAGGCAATGTCTGACATCCTTGCAAACGGAAAGCTCCCACAAGTGTGGAAGCATGCGAAGATAGTTGCCATCCTGAAGCCAGGGAAGCCGGCGAAGGAGGCAGACAGTTACAGACCCATATCGCTGCTGAGCTGTCTTTACAAATTGTTGGAGCGTGTTCTATTAAACCGATGGGGGCCGGTCCTAGACGCTGCCCTGCCACCTGAGCAGGCAGGCTTCAGGGAAGGGAGGTGCACCACGGAGCAGGTCATTGCCCTTACAGAGCATATTGAGCACGGGTTCGAGAGAAAACAGCAAACAGGTGCTGTGTTTATAGACCTATCAGCGGCGTACGATACGGTGTGGTGCGATGGGTTAATGCTCAAACTTGCAAAAATCATAAGGTGCAAAAAGACCTTGAAGTTGTTCTCTTCGATCTTAGGGAAAGGCAATTCCACGTCGCGCTGGGAGACGTCACGAGCAAAGTTAGGAAATTGAAGAATGGGGTCCCTCAGGGGTCGGTACTTGCGCCAATGTTGTTTAACGTTTACATTAGCGATATGCCAAACACTTCCTCCCTGAGGCTGGGATACGCAGACGACTGGGCACTCGTTACTCAGAGTAAAGTGTGGACCCGTCTCGAGAGCGTACTCAGCGAGGACGTCACCAGACTCAAATCCTACTTTGACAAGTGGTACCTGAAGATGAACACTTCAAAAACCGTGGCCACTGCATTTCACTTATGCAGTGGTTGGCACACCCGTAAACTGAATGTCCTAGTCGGGGACCAGCCACTCCCATATGAGCCGCGTCCAAAATACTTAGGGGTGACGTTGGATCGCAGTCTTACCTATCGGGTTCATCTCGAAGGGGTTGCCCGGAAGATAGAGAAGCGGAATAGTCTTCTGAGGAAGCTGGCGGGATCGACTTGGGGCGCTAGCCAAGCGCTCCTGAGAACATCCGCCCTGGCACTATGCTATTCCACCGCGGAGTATTGCGCTCCAGTGTGGGGTAGAAGCAGAAACGTTGAGAAGGTGGATGTAAAACTTCGCAAGTCGATGCACATTGTGTCGGGAACGCTAGCAACAACCCCTAGAGAATGGGGCCCGGTAATGGCAGCGATCCAGCCCCCCGATGTCCGGAGGGAGACCATTACGGGAAACTGGCTGAGTAAGATCAAAGAGAGAGGGAATGGGGATACCCCTCTAATGCGCATAATGAACGGTGCCCCCGTTTCGAGCCGAAATAAGTCCCGGCAACCCTTGTACGCAGAATCCCTGACTACGGACAGAGCTGCACATACGAGATGGAAGTCGGTTTGGACGAATTCAATCCCTCGTGGGGGCGGGGACCTACACTCCTCTAAGCTTGGTGAGAAGTTGCCAGGCTTTGATACCAGTAAGAGGAGACACTGGGTAGCTGCGAATCGGCTTCGGTCGAGGAGCTGCCTAACGGCCGGTGCGTTACATCAGTGGGGTCTAACTTCCTGTCCAATATGTCCACGCTGTGGGCAAGAACCCGAAACGGCAGAGCATCTAGTCGAAAGGTGTGTTGTGACGATGCTACCAGGCGGGTTCGCGACGGTGCACGAATGCGGACCGGACTTTGCTGATTGGGTCGATCGTCATAACATAATAGTGTGAACCATAAGAAGCTGCTGCCATCACGGACGAGTGAGAGGCAAGGCTAAGTGTGGTTGACCTGGCGTGAGGGGAATGAATAAATTATCTCCGTCAAGTTTGTAGGCGTGACTCTGATATAATATTACTACATTAGACTATTCCTCAATCTTTTAGACCCTGACTCCTTTTTCAAGATGAGTCTATTTTTATTAAGCATAATAGCTTTAATTTACGCTTATTGATGATTTTGGCTATCTTGTAAATTAGACTTTAATTGTGTATCAGGGTTTTGTCATTGTACAACGATATTGGGGCGAGTGAGTGATAGTGAATTAAACCTAAGAATAGCGTACACTCACATCCCTTTTTGTTTTAAAATCAATATCTTCATTGTCCTAGGAAACGAAAAGCATGAAATGGAACGAAATCTGTTGGTACATTTATAGTGAATGAAATAGGCGACACCATTCTTACTAAATTTAAAAGGTGCCTAAATTATGAGCTAATAAGATGAACAAAAAAAATATTTTGTCTTTAGCTAATTTCGCCCACAGGGAGTTACAATAGTACAATTTAGATAAAACAAGGGAATTAATTAAAAGTTCTGCTAGATTAAATTACGAATTTTGCTTATTTCATTCATTTCTATGTACATAGATTGTATGGTGTTATTCACGTAGCAGCTTGTTATGGAAAGATGTTTATCAATGATGACGCTAAGGTTTTTTGATTTATTTGAAAATTCTGTTGTGCTATTTCAGAGAGTAATAGGTGAATTATTTGCCTTCCACACATTAAAATCTCAGTTTTACTATCATTTACTATCATTTAATTTTAACTTGTTATGGTACATTCAAGATTTAATCTCATAAAACAGGTCGAAATTCGTTGTATTAAGAATTGTAAATTACTTAGGGGTACTGAATCATAAATTTGCGTATCACCAGCATTAAAATGATAACTCAGATTGAATCTGGATATCACACGAGAAAGGGGGTGCTTATACAGAAAAAAGGACAGGGCCAAGAACGCACTCCAACGTTTAGTAAAACTTGTTCTGACTGAATACCATTCACCACGACAGTCTGCCATCGATCCTGTAAATATGGTGTTGTAACTTTATTCAGTTGACAAAATTACTTTTAGGGTAACAACTGCAAAATAACAATAAATAACAAAATGTTACTAAAGCTCGCAACACAACATATTAACAATGTATAACACTACATAGCTCCCGCCAGAGCTTTTGTTCATTTGTCATAAATCCAGCCGATCAGGGGGTTTGGATAATCGTCCCCTTTCAGTGCGTTTGGATTCGGTCTGCAACGTTTCCTCATCAGGAAAGATCATACGTTTCTCCTGGTTGGTTGCACCCGTTTTACTCTCTCTCGTGTTCTGTGCTTTCTTCGGTCTTCCCGTTCGTGGTGGTTCATGTACCTGGAGGGACTATGGCAAGCATTTTGTCCAATAGTTCGCTTGGTTTGGAATCACCCAGACCACCAATGTCTAAGATGCGAGATGCGGCTTCTCTTTCAGAAAGTTTGTAATTGTCTATGAGTCTTTGTTTGAGGGTTTCATATTTGTTAGTGCTTGGTGGGTTGGTCAGGATGTCGAGAACTCTGGTGGCAGTGTCTTGGTCGAGGGATGCTGTGACATAACTGTATTTAGTTACGTCAGCTGTGATTCCTTTAATTGTGAATTGTGCCTCGGCCTGAACGAACCAAATTTGAGCTCTTTGTGGCCAAAAGGTTGGTAGTTTGATGGACACTGCGTTGGCTTCATGGGTATCCTGATTGGTTGGCATGTTGAAGGAAGGGCGTGTTCAATCCTGACGTCGGGGTCACCACTGTAACTTTATTCAGTTGACAAAATTACTTTTAGGGTAACAACTGCAAAATAACAATAAATAACAAAATGTTACTAAAGCTCGCAACACAACATATTAACAATGTATAACACTACAGTGTAATCCATTTAAGGGCAATTCCTTTTACGCCGAACGTATTTTCTAGTCTTCTTAACAAAATGTAATGGTCAATTGTGTCAAAGGCAGCTGAAAGATCTTAAAGGCATAATAAATTGATATTGTTAGCATCCGCATTATATAACAAAAGATTTTAAGAAGCGCCGTTTCAGTACTGTGTTGCTGTTTGTAGGCTGACTGAACTGTTGTTCTTAAGATGAGATAATGATTGTGTCAGTACTACCTTCTCCAAAAGTTTGGACAAAAATAGAAGGATGTGTGGAAAGTGAGAGATATGAAGACGATAAAATAGAAAAACACAAAAAAAAAAAAAAAAAAAAAAAACCAACTGAACAAAAAACGCCTGGACAGACAGTCACACCGACACCCATACACACATACACACACAAACGCACACACACACACACACACACACACACACACACACACACTAATTAGTTGAAATGAATGAAAAATAAGTATACTTAAGTTAGACGTTTGGTTGAGCATCCGACCAACAAGCAAGGGGATCAGTTTTTTATTGCCAGCTGTATAAAGTTTTGTAATGGTTTTGCTTTCTGTTTTTTTTTCTTCTCATTTTTTATTACTTGTTTATAAAGCCCCTCTGCCCACCAATCAGCCACTAAATAGCAAGCTTGATATGTTGATCTGGTGGAAAGTAATACGTGAATATTTACAACTTTTGTCATAGATTAGATTGATTTTGAACACAGTGTCTGCAGCAATTTAGTCTTTAATCACGGGCGCATAATTTAGTCAAAGATATAAGAACTGCAATCCAAACAGTTGTTAAAAGCAGGAATTTCCACTTTTAACATCCAACGGACGAGGTCAAACTTAGATGTCGCTGGGTCAAACATACGCTTTGTGGTATGTCACTACTGCTGTCGGATGTGAAGGTTATTGGTTCGATTCTATATAGAGTATGCGGTTAGACTAAGGGAGTTAATTTTTGATATTTTACACGGTAATTTATTTATTTATTTATTATTTTTATTATTATTATTATTATTATTATTATTATTATTATTATTATTATTATTATTATTATTATTATTATTATTATTATTATTATTATTATTATCATTATTATTATTATTATTATTATCATTATTATTATTATTATTATTATTATTATTATTATTATTATTAATTATGTGACCCTCCGCCCCGAACGGGGGTGGGGAGGGGAGGAGAAAGAAAGAGAGAGAGAGAGAGAGAGAGAGAGAGAGAGAGAGAGAGAGAGAGAGAGAGGGAGAGAGAGAGAGCTTGTGCATTGTAGAGGGCGGGAGCTAAATAGAATAAAGATATAAATATGTGTGTGCGTGTGTCTGTTGTGTGTGTGTGTGTGTGTGTGTGTGTGTGTTTATGTGTGTGGTTGTATGTGTGAAAGAAACACGAGGGAGACAAAGAGAGCGAGCGAGACAGGTAGATAAACAAACGGGGAAAAGGACCAGGAGGGAGGGGGTGGAGCATAGAATAGGTAGGAAGGTATTAGAAAGCCCTTCGTTTCAAAAGAAGTCAAAGTCAATCAATGATGGGAAACATATTGACCAATGAGATTGCAATTTAAAAAATGGAACTGGTCAAATCATGTGTTTCATTGTTTCCATTTTGAGTCAGATGACAGCTTGAAGAGGAGCGGGTTGGGCTTAATTTGTAATGACTTACATGAAATCATATAATTGAATCTTCTTGTTTGAGCTGCAACGTCGAGTTATTTAGGACCTACCACTCGTTATCACAACCCCTTGTGGTCAATTGTCAGCTATTAAACTCTCCTCCCCTTTTTCTTTGGGTTCACTCCAGTGACTTCTTATATAGTAGACAATGGTTCACTCACATTGTTTATTACGGAGTTATAGTTAGACACCGAAGCTCGCCTAACGAACGACTTGCCCAACACGTGACCATTTTTTTCTCTCGCGTCCTCTCGTCTAATCTCGTCACTCCCGAATAGAAAGAGGAGGCGGAGCTCATATGATATAACGCAATGAAAGTTCTGTCCGATGACGGGTGGGGGATATCACCTCTCCAAAACTTACCTTATTATATGAGATCTTGAGATTCTTATCCAATCATCGATTGCTCGTTTGACAGTTCGCTTGTGAACAGTTAGGAGACCATCTCTTGATTTATGGGCAGGCGGCTTTGCGTAAAGGCGGTGAGTGTTGTATCCATCAAAGAGTACCGCTGACCGATGGGTAAATAGTGGTTGTGTAACCCAAAAGCCCTGCCGTCTCGACTGCAAGGTCTTGTATGTAATAGTTGTGTCACCATCTCAAGGCTCAGGAATTAATTAGTGAGCTGATTCAAACAATGTGGGTTTCAAATTTATCGTATACGTAATCATTTGGAAGCTACAGAGAAAGGTGTTTTTGTGTAATCCCTTTCACACACACACGCGCGCGCGCGCGCAGACACACACACACACACACAAACATATACAAACAATACACAAACAATACACATCCCTGGTCATCTATTGCCTATATTATTAATGTTAATATATACATCCCATGCTGATTGTCACTACCCCCCCCCCCAACCATTTCCACCATCCAAGTACCAGCGGCCTTTTCTCTTTGATTTCGTATCATGGTCTACCCGAAGCCCAACACCTCGATCGTTTGTGGGTCAACCCACCCCCCCCCCCCCTCCCCCCACCTTCCCCCGTAATCAATTTATAATTTTCTCTCTGTATAGAGCGCCACATGCACAATTATATACTATTGAATGACACTGACCTTGCCCCTCCCCTAACACAAGCCAACAGCAACCCAAGCTATCCTCTATCACGTGACCTTAGATCCGATGCTGCATACCGCTTGAGAGTCTTCACTATCCAGATCTCGTTCATGGTCACGTGAGAAGGCTATATCCGTTCGGGTTCGGCGTTCGGGTTCGGCGTTCGACCCGATTTCGTTAAAAGCCTAATGTCTCAAAAGACCCCACCCTCCCTCCCATTCCTAATGAATACACGTTAAACTCTTTAAGATTCAACCCGACAAAAACCGACAACGGCATAATATTCATGGGCGGGTAGTCAAGACTGGCCTCAGTAAGTAAAATCCAATCGTTGTGAAGGAAATGACAGGCCCTGTCACTGCCGCAGGGTGTTTTCAGCTTTGATTTTTATAAATTTGCCGACAGAAAAGAAAATACGTTTCAGAAATTGCGATTTAAATCCTATTTTATTTGCTGGTGAGAATCATTGACATTGCACTTTGTTTGGTAAAAATCGGTAAAAAATTACGACTTTGGTGATGAAAAATGACTTTGAAGACCATTATTGTAAACTTTTAAAAATATTATGAATAATTTATAACTCCTTTATTTGTGGGTCGATTTTGTCATTCGAGGTATCAATTTTATTGTAATAAAGAGATAGGAACTTCAGAGTTATTTTTTTTCTGATGCGAAATTATTACTTTGTAATTTTAGCACCAAGAAAAATAGTCGGTAAATAAATTTGTTACACCTCTTTGATAGACCGCCGGGGTCCGTTCGTGTAGAATTGTGAATCAAGCATCTCAAAGTGTTCGACGAATCACAGGCTATCTATCCAGCTGGCCGAAACAAAGACGCTTCCCCCGTCGATGTATTACGCTATTGTTATGCAAGGAATATAACACCTTATGGAGTAGGCCTAAAAGCTAAAATCTAAAAGTAAAAAATATAATTCTGAGGAATTTGAAAGTCACATTGCTGAAATCAGCTTGAAAAAAGAAGTATATTGGTCTTTGTTTCATAAAAATCGGTTGAAAACCAACTGTTTTACGAATAAATTTGATTTTAAAAATTCCTTTTGTTTATTTTAGCTTTTTTTAGCAACTTTTTTATTTATCGGCCTATTTTCTTGATTTTTATATCATTCTTTATATCTCAAAGAGACGAGATCAGTGATATACATTGTTTGTTTCAAATGTAACTAGAACATAATTTGGCTTTTTTACCTATCGACCATGCCTGGATAATTTATTCAACAACGTGGCGATGTGACGCAACTATTCCCTGGCCGTCTTCCACTGCATCGACGATGATTCAATTCATTGTTGACGGCTGTTGACACGTGAGCTGCCAGAACGACCAATCGTTGAAGGGTCAAGATGCTCAGTAGCCAATCGTTCTTCGGTCAAAAAACTTATGAACTCACGAGAACAAAAGTTTGAAATTTGGTGATGGACGGACCTATGAAATCGTTTCTGGGCGGAGTTTAGCCATGAGTGACCGTAGAAAACGAAAAGGCGACTACAGATATCAAAGAGTAGGCTTATATCATCAAAGGATGTCTACATGATTGACATGGCCATATAGGGAACTCATTATCTACTCCCCCAAAAAGAATCTAAACACGAGAGTTAAAACGCTCTCTCTCTCTCTCTCTCTTTCTCTCTCTCTCTCTCTCTCTCTCTCTCTCTTTCTCTCTCTCTCTCTCTCTCTCTCTCTCTCTTCTCTCTCTCTCTTATTTATTTATTTATTTTTTTTAAATATATCTCTCTGCATCCATCTCTCTCGCTCTCTGTTTGTTACTGACTCTCTCTCTCTCTCTCTCTCTCTCTCTCTCTCTCTCTCTCTCTCTCATGTAAACAACAACGCGATAGAAAGTTACAGTGCTCCTCTATTATGTCATGTTACGGATGACGTCATTGGCGTTGGCGACTTATGCGTCAACCAATCAAATCGTCACCAACAGTTTCGCATGGTATTGCTCGCCATACGGCGGCATCTTCGTCACGCCACTCGTTGACGCCACCGCATGCTCACGGACACCGTCAATATTTACGTGGCGGACTACGGCCGTCGGAGATACTGTCCTTTTGTTGGTTAACGATGGGGTTGAAATAGGATACTGTTTCAAGCAAATTTTTAATTGCCTCTAATTTCAAAAATATTTGAGTTATGATCATTCTGACAACTTTGTAAGCTTCCCTATGTCCCAGAGATTCGATTTAGTAAAAAAAAGTGATTTTATGATTTTTTGAGAGATACTGTCCTTTTGTTGGTTAGGGCAGAATGGTGCACAGTGAAAAAATTCATCATTATCATTGCCTTTTTCACCCTGGGTCAGGGTATAGGCCACAGACAAACAGTTTCCATCCTTCTCTTCTATCCTGAGTTAACTTTTTTTTAAATCTCGTTCCATGTCTTATCACTTCTGTGTATGTCAGCTACTTTAATTCTTCTTCATGTTCCTCGTGGCCGTCTCCTTGATCTACTGCCCTGATGGTTCAAATCCAATACTTCACGTTTGAGTTGAAAAGTCTTAGCTTTAGTCGAAGGGAGATATCTTAAGTTCTCCAAACTCTGTTCAAATATGTGAATGCAGCCTGTGCCTTTCCTATCCGTGCTTTCAACTCTGCTTCCGTGCCTCCATCCTTGTCAATTATACTCCCGAGATAGCAGACAAATCTATCTCTTCAAGTTCCTGATCTTTTACTTTGATCTGCTCCCTTTGACGCATACCTATCCTAAGACCTTTGACTTTGCAGGATGAATTCTTAGACCAATTGATTCCAAGAGGCTGTTTATAATTGTTGTTAAAACTTATATCAATAAAAACTCAGATAGAGTCTATACCTATGGAAAAAAACGTCTGATAAAATCTTATATAGCTCTCGAGATATTCAAACTTGAAATGTGTCAATAATTTAAATTAAAAAAACACACTGTACTCTCAAACCAATTCAAACATGTGCCCATTACAACACAGTTAAACCAGGTCCATAATTGCGTTCAGATGTCAAACCTGAATATACTAGTATGTGTATAAAGGACCAGTTGTATCAAAACTGTGTTATGACAGATTGAATCTGATAGTTAAAACTGAATTTAATGATGAACGCTTGAATGTTTAAAATGAAGAGTAGGAGGGGGAGACCGACAGATTTCAACTTCTTGGATTTTTTTTTATTGCCCCGCCGCCAACGTGGGATCTCAGGGGTCTCAGTTTACCTTCTATAAATAGAATAGCAAAACAAATAAAACCATAACTCTTTAATGGTGGTAGTTTTTAAGTTACTCTACTTATAGAGGAAAGAATTGGACCCCTGACATCACTCACGGAAAAGGGGGTGTCACAGAGGTTTCAAAAAGTGGACACCTGTGAGTTTTACTTTGTAATCGTCAAATGCTTCAGAGAATAAGTTTTGTCGCAGTATCAGTATAAGTCTAAGTCTAAGAGCTGAAAGTCTAATCGAAGAGCTGAAAAAAAATATAATGACAAGAATTCATAGAAAATATTTTTTATAAATAAGTGAAAAATAAGAATTAACAAATGCAATCTGTCTGGTACAATTAAAGGATTTAAACATATATTACACCTACCCGTGCATGCGCGACCGACAGGTGACCACTGACCACTGGTCAAGCAAGTTGTGGTCATTGGAATTTTAATGTTTGTGCCATTGCAAGCAATGTCTACTTTCTCTCCTACTTTGTAAGAATCTTTCAGAGGGGTTGCAATGATTCCATCAAGCGGCGGTTTGGGCTTTTTGCACGACACTGTAGTATCTAGGAATTAATAAAAGAGTTTTTTACTTCATTGGATATTCGGACAAAAGGGAACTCTCCGAGTTACAAAATATACACCAAGGGTCAAAAACTGTATTATAATATCCCAGTGTACATTTTCCCCTGTTAAAATCATTGTTTGGTCAATATATTTTAAAATATCAAAATATTAGATAGAATCTTAAATTAAATTAAGGCATTGTTTGCAGTAGTTTCCAGTTTAATTCAAAGTGTCAAACAGCCAAACAAAAACAATAACAAAACAAAACAAAAAACATCACTTAGATACGTATTACTCTTTGTTTGTATTATTTAAATGACAAAACAAGTTATGGTGACTCAATTCAATACAACTTAAGTTCGGTGCAGAGTATGGAATAATACATTACAAAAGTAAAGGCCAGCCGTCATTAATTTCATCATAAATATCTGTTTACCTTCACCTTTGATATGAATTATTTAAGTCAATCATTCAATTACGTTGTAAGCAGCCCCTATTGCATTTTAACCTTGACTGGATTATTCCTATTAGAGACTTCACAAATTAATATAATATAAATATGTGTCCAATAATGATTCTATTTAAAGGTTTTATATTGGCGTTGAAAATGGTGCTTAAAAAAATAAAAAAGCCACTCCGTAAAAGGAGACAAAACATTAATTATATTACTGTATCAATACAGCCATGTAAAATTTAAAAAGTAGGAATAATTGTTTCAAACGTACCCCCCCCCCCCCCCCCGCAACCCAAACAAATGTTGCAAGTTAATATTTACACTTTTTTCCAAATAGTTCAGCATATGGAAGGACATCAAAAGAGGAGCTAAGTCATTCTTCTTTCTCTTCGTCTTCTTCTTCGTCTTCTACTCTTTTTTTTCTCCTCCGCCTCATCATTATCATCTCCATTATTATTATTATTATTATTATTATTATTATTATTATTATTATTATTATTATTATTATTATTATTATTATTATTATTATTATTATTATTATAATTATTATTATTATTATTATTATTATTATTATTATTATTATTATTATTATTATTATTATTATTATTATCAGCATTGGTATTGGTATAATAATAATAATAATAATAACAATAATAATAATAATAATAATGATGATGATGATGATGATGATGATAATGATGATGATGATGATGATGATGATGATGATGATGATGATGATGATGATGATGATGATGATGATGATAATGATAATAATGAAAATAATAATAATAATAATAATAATAATAATAATAATAATAATAATAATAATAATAATAATAATAATATTAATAATAATAATAATAATAATAATAATAATAATAATAATAATAATAATAATAATAATAATAATAATAATAATAATAATAATAATAATAATAATAATAATAATGAAAATAATCATGGTCATTTATACTATTATGATAATGATGAAAATACTTGTAGGAATAGTTGTAACAGTAGTAGTTATGGTGTACTTACAGTCCTTAACTTTCTCTGAAATAAGAAAAAAATAAGATAAATACTTTTTCTTTGACATAGAAAATATAATTTTCGTTGATTCCCACATAACGTACTTGAGAAACTATTTCGTTCATTGGTGATCAAGCAGACTAGCATGTTCATTTTTATTCATTTACGTTATAAAATACAAGAAAACTCTTTTCAAGCTCATGTTTGTCAAAGCAATCATGACGAGGTCACTAGGCTTATTAAGTCATTAATAAAATAGGGAACTAAAGAATGAAATTACATAAAGAAAAAAAAACAAACATCAGGTTCCAATCATTTTGAACGTGTGAAACTACTCTCCTTGAGGGGCTGGATACATGCCTTATGTAATTGTTCTTTTGGTTTCAGAGTGACGGCATCTTTGTTTCTGTTGGTCGTCAATAAAGATCATATATCTTTGCTCTTTTACGTCCCATTCCCCTTTATGATTGAATATGTAATCTATTCATTTTTAGTCTGCCGAAGGACTCGTTACATACACAGACACTACCAATGAGTTTGGGACCAGAAGAGTTAGAAGATGAGACGCAACAATTTCTCTGCCCTACTTTATGCATATTTAAAACAAAGAATACGACAAAAATCATAGGATTTTGATTTAGAACATAGCTATATATGCAAATCACGTTTAAAATCATGAGTATTCAATATTATTACTAGTGTAGTACATTTAAGGCTGTGCTAAAATGGCCATTGTCATAACATTGGACTCAAAAAGATACCAATGTCAAGTTATTATTTTGGAAGAATATAGGAGGATTTGGTTTTCATCATTAATTTTTTTCTGAGTTCATGTATGAAAGATATGATATTTTATTTATTGTTAAATCTTTTACCAAAATTAAATAAGAAATATTGTCTAAAAGAGTAAAAAAAGTGAGAACAAATTACAGTGCAACCACTGGATAACGACATCGCCATGTTGTTGTCCAGGGGTGATGTTTTTCTGGAGTTTCCAAGATGGTGGAAAATGGGTGTGTGGTGAGACCCATGAATACACAACAGTACGATGCGGGGACCAGTGACTGATAGAAGACACGTTCCAGCAATGTTAGAAAGTCAATTCCCCATGTTTACAACAAGTATACCAGTTACTCTTTCACCCTTCAACGTGTATTTTCATTGTTTGATCCTAACAGTGCTCAAACACCATTTAACAAAACTAAGAATGAATCAATAAAATCAAGTGCCGATATGAGAACACCGCTCAAGAACACAGGTGAACACATCTAGTTTTGATTTTATATAAATCCATGAGATACGGTTGGTGACTTTTTAATGCCAAATTTTCTATTTTACTGCACCAAAATTTAAAATCACTTATAATTAGTAGATCCACATGTTGCGATATTTAAAAAAGAATACAGCATATATTAAGCAGGATAATATCACATTTGGACTGATGTTTTGAAAAAAAACTACTGAGTTCAAATGAAAATAATTAAGTAAAAGAGGCTGTTATTGTTTTTTCCGCGATTCCAACATATTACAAGACCATAAATATCTGTAATAGTCCCCATTGGATAGTTAACCTCCATTGACCTCCGACAGGTAACTAACAGGGAAGGTTAACTCACTCAATCCTAGAGATTTTTGCTACTTTCCAAAATGGGAGAAAATGTATTAAAATAAGCTTGTACATAGATAGTTTTTTAAAAAACTATCATTAACATGCAAAAACTGAAAACATTAGCGTTGATACGATGCCTATAATTTGTCTCAGAAAAATGTAATTGGCATGGGGTAAAAGTTACCCCGGGTAAACTACGGATATAGTCGGTGTTAGGGTTGAGTGAGTTAATGGACTCTTCAGAGGGGTTGTCGTTATTCAGGGGTGTCGTTATCCAGAGGTTGCACTGTAGTACTAAACGAAAAATATCAATTGCTTGCTACTCTTTGGATAAGATGTTATTCTATCTCACAGTACAATTTGCCAAGTCTGACATCCCGACTACCCAATCATTGCTTGTTGAACAAGGGGTTAAACTCCACTGAGGTTCGATAACACTCCTTTCATGTTTGAAACATGTTCTCTGCCAACTGAATCGTCACGATCCCTGAAGTTATAAACTCCTAAGATATGGCGTCATTGTTAAAAAAACACAGAAAAAAAACCACTCACTTTTAAAACTGAACAACTTACCATGTTTACAAACAGCGCAGTATTTCTTGTCGCACGTTCCAACATTAACATAGCACCATGGTCCGGGCGAATTGTCAGGATTTCGGCAGTAATTCTCTACCAAGTTCTTTAGTTCATTACTGTGTTTATTAGATTAAAATGTCATAATTTCCTTTAGTACTTCAGTTATTATGGTCAATTCAACTAACACTGCATATAATTTAATGAGTTATAATATTAATTTTTCTTTCAAAATATGTTGAATACACTTAAAGGTGAGTACACATATTTGCAGTCAGATAACTGAACGAACATTTTGGGCCTGGTCTAACATTGTTGTAATGAAGACTATTTGCGTTGGTTTGAGGGTATTTCCATTACCACAATGAGACCATCATAATTTGGGTTAACAGACCTGCAAATAATTACTCGGCCACTTCACCCCCTCAAGTACCGATAAAGTTAAATTCGAATTCAATAATTTATTTTCTGACCCTTTGTTGCTTAATTCATTATCAGCACATTTTACTCCCTCTAATGCTGATCAAGTTAAAATTGAATTCCTATGGTTAAACATTTGTCACATAAAATGAATAAATATAAAACTTCCATTATTGTTCATCATATAATGTCTTTTGTTACGTTCTAGACTCTATCTCGAAAAAATGACTGAGATAAGCCTGACACCATTCGCAGTGCATGGCTACAAAGAGAATAATATGTGCAAAGTTTGTTACTCAGGAAACAAAGCAGAATGACAAGTATCTGGACTCAAGTGTCAAAGTGTCATTATTCACGAAGCTACTCTTAACTGCTTAAATATTGATAACGTTAAATTTCTCTTATCTACTCGTGACCTTTGGTAAAAGAACTGTTGAGACACATGTTAGTGTCTATTAGGTGTGTACGTTAAGCAACAAATTTCACTGGAACTATGCACTTCTTAGTTAAAGAAAACCCCTTTTATACAACACTCAGGGGACCGTGTAGAATGCATTTTTTAATAGAGGAAGATTAATTGTCATTATTTGTGGAATATCCACCTCAAGAAGTAGGTCATCGGTTCTCTATACAGTGGCGGTTCTAGCCTATTTACAGTGGTGGGGCAAAGATGATTCGGTCATAAATATATATATATATATATATATATATATATATATATATATATATATATATATATATATATATATATATATATATTATTTTTTATTTTATTTTATTTATTTATTTATTTTTTAATTAATTTTTTTTTAATTATTATTTTTTTTCACCTTTAAAAAATAATATTTCAACCACAAATAATCACATTCACAATGAAATGACAATACAAGTAGATTTTAATTATTCCAAACGTAATCAAAACTGAATCACGAAAGAGAATACCACTAAAAAATAAAGCGACGAGACATAATGCGACAACACCTTGACAATACAAGTCCATTTCGTTCACTCGAAAAAATTAAAGATTTGCTTTAATCCCTCAACGGCGAGATTAATATTTCTGTTACATTATTGGTTTTCAGTAGTATGTAGTAACCTTAAAGTTTTAATCGAGAAGCAACAACAGCGATATGACTCGAGTTTCATTCAGAGCTCAAATTGCATTTCACTGCTGTCTTGATGATTAGAGTGATTGTGCCGGTGGTGGTAGTGGTTGGAATAGTGGTAGCGGTGGTGGTGGTGGTGGAGGAGGATGTAATTATGGTAGTGGTTTTGGTGGTGCTGTTGGTTAGAATGATAGTTGTGGAGACGATGACGGAAATGTTATGATGATGTTGATATTGTTTTTATTGCTATTGTAGTACTTGTTGTTAATATTGTTGTTGTTGTTAATGATGAAGATAATGATGATGATGATGATGATGATGATGATGATGATGATGATGATGATGATGATGATGATTATGATGACAACGACGATGTCGTCGACAATGATGGTTACCATACGATATTACAAAGTTTATTCAATCTTAGGCTTTCGACAATAAATCATACAATTTGATGACCACATGAAAGTGGGAAAAAATGGTAAATGGAACCAAACAATAAACTGATACCATTAATAACCACACAAAAATACAACAATAGTAATACCACCAATACGTACAATAATAATAATAATAATAATAATAATAATAATAATAATAATAATAATAATAATAATAATAATAATAATAATAATAATAATGATGATGATGATGATGATAATAATAATAATAATGATGATGATGATGATGATGATAATAATAATAATAATAATATAATAATAATAATAATAATAATAATAATAATAATAATAACAATAATAATATTACCATCATCATTACTACCACCACCATCATTACTACTACCACCACCGCTACCACTATCACTACCACCATCACCATCATTATTACGTTTCCAATCATTTTTTCTCGTTTAAAAAAAATTGATATCTATCAAAACAGTCGAAATTCCGGTCATTTTTAAAAGGGTAGTTAAAATATCTACGATTTTATTAGCCCTGAAAACTACGATTTTTATTTTCCTATTTCAAGTAGGCAGCTCTGCTATGACAAGTACTCGTATCAGTATCAGTTCCATAGTCAAAATAAGACAAACAAAAACAACGTTTATTTAATCTTAGGCTTTCGCCAATACTTCATACAATACAATTAAGACAAAATAATGTTACGAATTTCTCCTCATGCATTCGTTAGACTATAACAATAACGACCGTGTTATCTTTACTCCTTACCCAACCAACCCCGAGCTTCCCGCCTCTTCATCGCGAACTATCTTATGTATGTATTAGCTTCAGGACGGGCAAGTACGGAATCTGCCCACCCTTCCGTATTTCCTCTATAAGTCAGTTAGAATTCAACTCTCTCCTTTTCTCAGAAGAGTATTTCTCGTATACTAATTCAAATGTTGAGCAAACCAAAATGGTGGTTGTATTTTATATATTTATTTAGTCGTGACTTTTGAATAAAAGTGTTTTGTTTTATTATACGGAATACAATAGAAAATTACATTGTTTTGCAAAATTATTTTGTCTGGCAATAAAAATACAGGGGTAATTACTTTAAGAATTAAAAAAAAAAAAGAACTAACAAATTAATTTGTTAAAAAACAAAACAAAACAAAACAAAAAAAAAAACAACAACAACAAAAAACAAATAAGAAAACAATTTAAATAAATGAGTTTTGAGAAGCACTAAAGAAAACGAGAAAAAAAAAGAAAAGTTTAAATGGATAAACAAATATATAAAAACAACACAAATCAATACTAAATTGATGTAAAATTAGTAAATTAATAAATTTAATTCAATACTGGAACATTCCCAAAGTCATTACATCAATGGTACCAGCACAAGTAAGGCAATAAATAAGAAAAAGTTCGTTTGCCAAAATCTCTATTTAGTTTTCACTGGTTAATAAGGTGGGCTCATTTGAATTAGCCCGACCTAGTACTAGAGAGGCCAGACAGCAAAAATCGGAGTTAGTTCACCGTCAGGCGACGAGACGATGAGATGACGATGTGGGCGGAGTGGAGTGGTTGGGGGGGGGGGGGGGGGGTGATAAAAAAGAACAGGAGCGTATCCTGGTTTATGCATTAAGGGATGCATGGTGATTCGCAATCTATCAAAAATACACACAAATTGATTTCAGTACGAAGTATAAAGTTTAAGTAGTAACTTTTGAAATTATCTAATTTAAATTTGATTATTTCAGACCTGGTAATACAGCATATAACTTGAAAAAACAGGCTGGTATTTGCCCACCCTGCCCATTATTACCAGCCGTCCCTGTCTGTATAATAAGCGGCTACTGACTGTCTGTTTTTGTGTGTATATATGAGTTTAGCGGACAAACGCTTTGACCGTTTTGCACCAAAATCGGCACAGACCTAGAGGAGAGCATTGGAAATGACATGGGTTGACCAGAAGTGACGTCACAAAACCGGAAGTGACGTCATAGGTCAAAACCCACTTTTGAAAAATTCAATCTGTCCTTAGAGACTAGGGAATTGTCGGATTGCCCTCAACGTTGCATCATCCCGAAGCGATACCTGGCGAAATAACATAGCGGTGCAGAAAGTGACATCACTAAACCGGAAGTGAACCCTTGAAACAAGAAGCTGATCATAAAAGACTGGGAAATGATCCGATTACCCACAAACTTGAATAAAACATTGAGATACACTTTAGGAAGGCTTAAGCACCAAAAGTGATACAATCAAAACTGGGCATGATAGACAGGGGAATCGTCATATTTTCTCATAACTTGTCACAAACCTAGAGTGACAAATAAGAGAGGCTATAAAGCCACAAGAAGCGATGTAATCTACACTTGAAATGACCTTTAGTGTCTATAGAGCAGTATAATTAGGTGCCCCAAACGTAAACAATAACAAGTTGCCAGTGATTTTCGTTAGGGACCGGAAAAATTTACGCACAATATAGGTCTCCCAATTTTGTAGTTTGAGTTGTAGGCAATACACTTTCAGTATTGAAAATATGTTTACATAAAATCTAACGGTTGCAGAAATAATAATATAAGACTAAATTATTCTGAAAATCAGGCTCCGAATAATTCTCGTTTTGTTCACACCAGCGCAATAATTTGCTCTGGTCTAAAAATAGATAGACTGTAACTTTTGATAAATTTTACCTTTTGTTCCATAAAATATCCATAGACCGTCTATCTAGACATTATTTGATGCATGATCGAGTATTTATGAATATGTGTTTCTTTTGCCACCTAACAGCCAAATTTTAAAGGTTATTTTTTTCTATAATTTACATTGGAACTTGAGCTGTCAAGACAGGAACATGTGGTTTGCCATGTGCTTCTAGACCTTTGTTTACGTTTGGGGCACCTAATTATACTGCTCTGTAGTCCGTTCCAAGTCTCGTGCGCACGGAATATTATTACAAATTCCTCTAAAGTTGCGAATTGACGTGCCGTGATTTTTTACATACGGGCTTATATTTTAAGTGACATTACGGATTTTGAATATCGATAGCAATTGACCAAACAGTTCTCTCACAATACCGAATTCCTTTTATCTTTTCATCATGTGTAATAAAATATGACTCAAGCTTTAAAATGTTTACAGTAATGGTGTGTTAATTCTCTTTCCCGTGGGGAAAAATCATAACAAAGTTGCATTCAGTGGCGTAGCTTAGCAAATAATTATGGGTTGTTTGAAATAATTTAATAATATGTAGAATTTACTTCACAGCGTTTATAATTTATGTCTTCCCTGGTGGACAACGGCCATATAATACATTGGACGGCACAAGCAGCCCGTTAGTGCATATACATTTTCGGACAAAGACATCGATGTAAAAAAAAAAAACAGGGGGATCCTCGATTTTTACGCCCATCTCTGATAGGACGAGAAAAAAATTGCCTCTCACAAAGACGTAACACTTAACTCTCATCTTACCAGCCATTTTCAGGATTTCCCCCATAACTTCACACCCAACTAACGCAAAAATGAATTTTCTTTCACTCTGACATAGTAACAGTAAAGTTTTTGCGATACATAATTTCTTTATCAAAAACATGCTCTACAACACACTGTTCATTTTCTTTAAATTCTATGACGTACAAAAGAAATTTGAATAAGAAAAATGTTGGTTGTATCGTAACGAATGTGACGATTTTTCTGTAGTTGTTAAGGACAGGCTTAACCAGCTGATGACTAAGATAACTCATAAAGGTCGGACAAGACATTTCATGAAATCCCACTGGTCACCCATTGA
>NC_088365.1:6808610-6813610 GCF_034508935.2 Berghia stephanieae
TTTAATATTACCTTGAATGTATATGTAAATCCTCTCCTCAAAACGGTATTATGTCGGGATGATTAAGATGCTGAAACTTGAACTTGTAATCAGAAATATCAGACTTGAGTTGAGTTTATATATGAGAATAAATATGAATTTTCATGGAACCAACACCAATAATTCATCTTGTTGACCAATTTAGCATTAATTTGGGGGTTTTTAACACCTGGTTCATCCCGACATAATACCGTTTTGATACGATGGGTCACATATATGTTTACAATATGTTAATATTTAATTGACATGTCTGGAATTTCAGACACACCAGTGATTTATTTTGAATTGATAATTTTATTGCATGTTTTTAATTGAAGTGTTAAACTAGAGGTGCGGGATGTAATATGGTTTGTTTTTTTCGATGAGATTCCCAATGTGTTCGCTTGGTGTAGTAGAATGTCGTTTGTGTATTTTTTTGAAGAAAGATTAATTCAGGTTGTATCTGGTTTTGAATGAACACTCAGTGAGGCGAAAGTATATGTCTTGTTTTGGTGTGCCTGGGCGTGTAACTATGGCATGATAAATAACGTTTTGAGTCAGGCAAGTGTTTGTTTAGTGGACATGTAGCCTTGGTCATGCAGTTGCATTTTTTCTCTAGGTTGTTGTTGGGCTGAGCTGGCTGTGATAGTTTTCGTTTGTTGTTGGAGGAAATAATGTTTGTATGTTTGGCATGCAGGTGCATCCTTTTTTTGATGGTGCTTTTGTTCATGATTGGGTGTAGGCGTGACCTGGAGAGAAGCATTTTTGTAGTAGATTGAATAATTTGTTACCGATAGAGATTGTCACGTTTTAGCTGTAGGGTGGGTTGAACCATGTTATATTTCATTTTCTTTGACGTTTTTTCATTGGGGTGGATATGGTCTCTTCTTCATATTTTGTTTGTAGTCATAGCCACTTTTTTGTAGTGCGTTTGTGTATGGTGGGATTGCTTCGTTGAATATGTTGTTGTTTGTATAGTTGTTAGCTAGTCGTTTGTTAATGCTCTCTGGGATGCGTTTTATTATAGATGGCGGATCGTTGCTATGTCTATGGACGTACAATGGGTGTTGTTGGGTTTTGAAAATTGTTAGTAGGTGTCGTTGTAAAATAACAAGATACCAAACATGAAACGTTTCGGGCTCAAAACAGTCACAGAAACAATAAAACCGACAATACATCACTTCAAAGGCACGTTTTGCCTGCTTTATAACAGTCTGAGGCACTGGATTACATATATATTATGAGTTTATCAATCTCAACTCTAAATGTCGGCTGAAAACTCTCTTTTAATTGTCCCAATTAATTTTTTTTCTCAAGAGGTCTTTTTCTGTATGTGCTCCCCCCCCCCCTCTTGTGGAATGCGCTCGCCCCAGCTGTAGCAAATAATATGGGATAGTCAGTCCTAAAAAAACACCTTAAGACAGAAACGTTTTTTCCCAAAGTGTATTAATAGTTTCGCATAGGTACAGATGTTTAAGTTTATTTAATTCAAATATCTATCTTAAGTTCAAATTGTCAATTTCTATTGTATCTAACCCTTTTTACAATTTTTATTTTAATTAATCAATCAAATTTAGTTAGAATAAGTTATTAATTTTAGTGAGGAATATTGGTGTATATGTGTGTATATTCGTATGTGAGTGTAGATTTTTCTGTGTGTGAGTTAGTCTGCGTATGTGTGTGTGTTTGTTTCTTGATATTATGTGTTCTCAAAATTGTCAATGAATGAATTGTTAACTGACAATTGATATTGTAATGCCACTTATGTGGAAATTGAGCACTGTATAAGTAGCTTTTTATTATTTTCTATCATTATCATTAAATAGATTTCCATTTCTTAAAATACCTACCCGACCACTTAGACCAGTCTAGCTTTGTCCTATCTTGCCATCTGTAATCATTTGTCTCATTAGCAAAGGATAATCCTAACCAAACCTCAGTATTGTTACTGATAGGATACAATAAAACAAAACTATATTTGAATCAAAAGTTAAAAGATCAACAAATTGAAGACGTAAATGATATATTCTGCAGATCTTGATATATCTTGATATTGAAAATTATGTGTATGGAAGACAAGAAGAATATTTTCTTTGCTATTTAAATATGACAGTATCTTTCATGATAGTGAACCTCGCCGAATGATGAGAAATACCATAAGGTACAGAGAAGTGACTGCTCTCTCTCTCTCTCTCTCTCTCTCTCTCTCTCTCTCTCTATCTATCTATCTATCAATCTATCTATCTATCTATCTATCTATCTATCTATCTATCTATCTATCTATCTATCTATCTATTTATCTATCTATCTATCCATCTATCTATCTATCTATCTATCTATCTATCTATCTATCTATCTATCTATATATCTATCTATCTATCTATCTATCTATCTATCTATCCTCTATCTATCTATCTCTCTATCTATCTATCTATCTATCTATCTATCTATCTATCTATCTATCTATCTATATATATATATATATATATATATATATATATATATATATATATATATATATATCTATCTATCTCAGCCTGCTGGTGAGTGTTGAATCTTTTAGATCACCGTGAACTTTTTCTCTCTAAAGCAGCTATGTGGTCTAGTGGTATGTCTCTCGCCTTCAGATCGAAAGGTCCAGGGTGCAAGACTTGCTCTGAGCGGCACGAAGTTGAATCCGTGGAAAAGGTCTTTACTCATATTCTCTCACCATACAAAGGTAAAAATGAGTACTTGTCCCTTAACAGCGTTGTCTCTGTTGGAAAAAAAATGTAATATCGCCTAAGAGGCGACACATCTCGTTCTACATGTTAAGTGTTGCTGATTGATAGGACCTCATGTAAAGCGCATAAAGCATGTTTAATAGATATTGCGCTGTATAAAAGGTCAGGTAATTGTTGTGTCATCTTCCACTTCGCTATAACCTATATTTCTCATCATTATTGATGTAAGAGACCACTCCACACTTTTCCTGAATTCCAACTTTACCTCACGATGGGAATAAAGTTGTTTTCTTGTTTATCTTTGGGGGATGCCACAAAACCATTCACTTTGTCGCACTCTTTCACTGCATCTTGAAATGTTACAGCCTTGTCTATGAAGCCGTAGCAATTATTACGGAACTTTTTGTAACCGATAGGGCAGTCTGTCATAAGAAGAGAATTCAAGAGTGCCTCGTGAAAAGATCACTGAATGTATATTCTTGTATGAAAATTAAAGGCCAACTACCCACAATCATGCCAACCACTCCTTAATATACACAACCAACAGATCAAACACAATTTAAAAGCAAAACAGCTTTTTTTCCCAAGAATCACGAAGGAATAGAAAAATCTGCCAGAAGAAATAGTGACAGCACAAAGTCATGGACAATTCCTCCTGGCCGCTCTGAAAGCAGACAACATGGCGCAGGGCTTGTCGCCAGCTTGATGGTATTGGTTCTCAGGAGAAGAAGAAGAAGAAGAAGAAGAAGAAGAAGAAGAAGAAGAAGAAGAAGAAGAATTACTATCTGAGCTCTGATCCTAGAGTTTTGTGCTATATTACGAAATGTAGATTTCATTTTTATTACTTTTTTTGGGTGCAAGTTGAGTGTAAGTTAAAAAAACAAACACATTAGGGAACGGACACTGAAAAAAATCTGAAAATGTGTCTATATTTTGGAATTATTTAGTTCTTGCATTCTTCGTTGTGTTTTAAAAGTCACTGTTTCATACATACCTTTCCCGATTTTTTCTTGAAGTCTTTAAGTGTTGGATGTAGGTGAAGATACATTAAAAGTCTTATTTTTCAAACTCTATCAACTTCTATTTTGTCCCCTAGCAAATCTCTACTCAATTCATTTATTGTTGTCATAAGAGCTATAGATAGAATGAAGTTGACGTCACTCAGGTCGTTGCTATTGTTTTTTTTTTTTTGTGTTATCTTTTGTTTTGTTTTATTTGTTTTGTTTTGTTTTTTTTTTGCCATCCACGTTTATCAGTTATTCTCACTAAACTGTATTAACCCGACTGTAAACGTTTAAGATGACACAGAGTTTTGTGTGTTGGTCCGTTATATTCCCGGATGGCAATGTGGGGGATTTCTTAGCCAAGCGAACAGTATCTATTATAGCTGTGTCACTGCTTCTTTCCTTTCTGATAATTGTCGCACGTGTCGTTCAATAGGAAATAAGTCGATGCTTTTCATCTATTTACATCTATTGTTTTACAGAAGAAAATGATGAAGCGTAGAGGTACCGTTATATTTGGATTGTGGGTTCAACGTAGCCATCGTGAAATTATTGCCTGACACTGAAACCCAAAAAAGACTGGCGTTTTGACGTCATTTTTTGGCTTTTGCACCACTTAGTGAGTTGTCGTTAGTACAGCTCATGGAAACAAGTTATGTCATTGAATACAACTCACGATTTGTTTTCTTTTGTGGCAAAAGACTGGCATTTTGACGTCATTTTTAGGTCAGTGTCAGGCCATAACTTTGCGAAGGCCACGGTTCAACTCACCATCGCCGAAAAACGTTTCATTCTCCATTATTCTACATCTCTCCCTAAATAGTAACGTTAATGACATCGAGTTTATAATAGACTAATAATAATTTATGTTGTCATATTATCAAACATTAAATTTCACTCAAATTAGAATTTAAAAAGAAACATCAATTATGCATTTTTTTTAAAAAGTATTTTATTCAGAGATGACGAAATCGGAATCGGTTGATGAGTAGAATATAGGATTCCCTCAAGGGTTTGGATTTATTAAATGACTTTTTAACGCGCCAAATAACTCACTCGCTAGCGAGTTATTCCACTATAAAAAAATGTAACGAATTTAATCAATTTAAACTTGTGAAATACTACCTTTATTCCACTCTCAAAGAAATATTTTAGATATTTTATAACCAATAATTTGTAAAAAAAAAAAAAAAAAAGAAAGCTTCATTTTTCAATGAATTCAAGTCATCTATATCTAGTGATAATTTAAGCATCG
>NC_088365.1:6818610-6823610 GCF_034508935.2 Berghia stephanieae
TGACCATGGCTGAAAATCATTAACATGATAGCATAGAGTTAGTCTAATAATGCGTTACATTCTTGGAAAAAAAATATGTAAAAGCTTTGTACTTTTCAGAAAGTTAAATATTTGATATTTTCGGGGTTTTTTTATGATGATGACGACCACGACGATAATGATGATGTTTATGACTTTGGTGGTGATGGTGCTGATGAGTGGGACAGTGATGGCATTGGATGTGTTAATGATAAAGAAGATATACATATATATATATATATATATATATATATATATATATATATATATATATATACATGATAGTGTCTTTATTTCTTTTGTTGTTACTGTTTTTGTGGTTCATGATGATGATGATGATGATGATGATGATGATGATGATGATGATGATGATGATGATGATGATGATGATGGTGGTGATGATGATGATGATGATGATGATAATGAGGATTATGGTGGTGATGATGATATATTATGATGTTATATGACATGGTATGATAATAAGAATCACCAACCTGAGTCTAGATAAGAAATCATTTTCCTGAGAACTCTTAGGAGAAGCAATATATCCTTTTGTAACCCTTTCACAATAAGTACGAGCTTCAAGGAATTTTAACTTTCTTTTCGGAAATCTGTAACATCGGTCTTCGTACTGGTGATATTTTGGTGGGCATGCTGAGAATATAAATGATAATAAATATAATAAATAGAATTTAAAGAGCCCTAATCTCCACCGTCTTTTTAAAAGGAAAAGATGGCCATGGTTGGGGCACGTCTGTCGCAGACCTGATGAAACGCGGATAAGAAAGACTCTGCGATGGACATCCCAAGGAAAGAGGAGGAAGCGAAGCCGCCCCAAGGAGACTTGGAGACGCACCGTAGAGAGAAACTAAAACAGAGAGGTCTGTTCCTCGAGATGGCCCCAGGAATAGCTGCTGTCAGGACCAGGTGGAGATCCCTTGCATTGCCTCAAGTGCCAGCAGGCCCGGAGAATATTGAGAGAGTGAGTGAGTGAGCTAATCTCCATCTAACTCCCGTATTCAAGTGTTCTCTACAATTCATAGGTGACCTGAGAATTTTAAGAAAGTTAAATGTTACAACTATGCCGTACTCTTGAAAAATTCATATTTAGAAATTTGGCCAGATAACTAGTTCTTCAAATATCGATGGATTTATACGACCCTCATCTTAGAAAAAACGTTTTCAAAACTTTGCGAAGTCGCAGAATTGAAAGTTTTTGCTAAGACGATGGCTATAATGAATCGATCGATATTTGAAGGACGAGTTTTCCGGCCAAATTTCTAAATATGTGTTTTTCCAGAACACGGCTGAACTGTAGATGATCTATTAAGTTAAGTTGACACTAATGAAACATGAAGAATGTCGTTTTGAAATGATAAGGAAAAGTTAGTATAAAGTACTCTGTCTTCAGTCTAAAAAAAACAACAAACCAAACTTGGCCTTTTATATAAAGCTATACGTGCTCAAAGCGCTTTACGACGGGTCCCTGGCCAACCACAACACTTAACAGTTAGAACGGGACATGAAGCCTGTTAGGCGATATTACAAATTTTTCAGACAGAGACAAACCGAACTTGGCCTTTTATATAAAGCTAAACGTGCTCAACGCGCTTTACGACGGGTCCCTGGCCAACCACAACACTTAACAGTTAGAACGGGACATGAAGCCTGTTAGGCGATATTACATATTTTTCAGACAGAGACAATGCTGTTAACGGTCAGGTACTCATTTTACACCTGAGTACGGTGAGGGAATGTGAATAAAGAGTCTTTTTTTTCTTTATGCGACGAGCGAGGCTCGAACCCATGACCTTCCGATCCGAAAGCGAGTGTCATACCACAAGGCCACATAGCCGCACCAGTTCACTTATTTTACAACTGAGTAAGATTAGAGAATGTAATTAAAGAACCTTCTCCAAAGACTCAACTATGCGCCGAAAGATTGTCTGAGTTTTTGAAAAAGCACAATTTTTCTGTTGGGCAAGTTAAGTTGACACTAATGAAACATGAAGAATGTCGTTTTGAAATGTTAAGGAAAAGTTAGTATCAAGTACTCTGTCTTCAGTCTAAAAAAAACAACAAACCAAACTTGGCCTTTTATACAAAGCTATACGTGCTCAAAGCGCTTTACGACGGGTCCCTGGCCAACCACAACACTTAACAGTTAGAACGGGACATGAAGCCTGTTAGGCGATATTACATATTTTTCAGACAGAGACAATGCTGTTAACGGGAGGGGCGACACCTGAAATATCGATTTTTGGGTCAAAATATAAAATTTCAGTTTTTTATTTATTATCAAAGAACAATCATTTTTTCACATATTTTCAGCACTTAGATGGTGATTTGGATAATATAAAGTTTGTAAATCGTCTTTCATAACCATGGAAGTCGACATGAAAATACCAAACTTTTCAATTTTTTGTGAGAATTCAACTGAAAATAATAGGACTGAAAAGCATTATAATACATATCGATGTTGTAAATTTTGATATCGATAGTTTAGTCTACTCTTTGCCCGTCTATTTGACACGGTTTCAGTCTCATAAATATCAGAATATGGGCAGGGGAGGAGTTTAGAAACTGTTAGTCGCGAACAAAGATTGTGTGTCAAACAGCTGATAAGAGGTCAAGTTGTCAGGTAAATACAACGTGATCACGAATGGTGCGATCTGATTGGCTGACCTTGTTCTAGACCTCTGACTCCGCGCCAGGGATTGGATGTTGAGTCAGGGTGAAAGTTCGCCTCTCTTACTATTATATTTTACTACGATTTGTTTACCTTTCGATTGATCAGTTGTTTTATCAAATTTTGACACGTATTCACGTTAATTATCTCTAAATATTTCCAATGTTTACTGGATTATTATAACTATACCTAAAGTGACAAAAAAATCCAAACGTTGGCAACAGTTATTTGCTACAAAAGCCAAGAAAGCAAGAAAGTTGTGATGGCTCGTGGTTGACCCGTGACCACAAATCTTTGATTGGAATTTGGTGTGTGATAGTAGTATTATGATAAAGCGATTCCAAGCAATGCCGCAGCGGAAAGAAATGAAATGGGCTATTCTTGCTGGTCTTTACCACGGTTATTACACCAATGACTTCCTTCAACATAGGTATTGAACTCCTGAACCGGACTCCAGATGCTTTTATAAGAAAAATATATTGCTGCCCATGTGTATCCTGTTGACACAAGCAGCGTGTAAATACACCTTTGAATTTTGATTTAATTCATGAGCACTTGAAGCCTGTATATGCTTTGTTGAAGTGTTGTGAGATGAAGACAACACAAAATCCAAACGAAAGGTTTCATAATTCTGTTTGGTCAAGATGCCATAAAACATACTTCCATTCCCTAAAAAAAGTTGAGTTTGGTGCAGAGTATAATTTTGGTCCAACAAAAATAACATCCCTGAAAGTGTCTTTGGGCATCGGTGGACTGGGAAAACACTCCCAGATGTTTATGCGACGAGCGAGGCTCGAACCCATGACCTTCCGATCCGAAAGCGAGTGTCATACCACAAGACCACATAGCTGCACCAGTTCACTTATTTTACAACTGAGTAAGATTAGAGAATGTAATTAAAGAACCTTCTCCAAAGTCAACTATGCGCCGAAAGATTGTCTGAGTTTTTAAAAAAGCACAATTTTTCTGCTGGGCAAGCCTGCCATTTTGGAAAATACTGAAAAGGATCGGTATGGAGAGAGTTAAAGATAAATCGTATCACCAGTCCCACCCTTATAGGGAATGAGACTAGCGGAAGCGTAGCGCCCCTTGATTGGACGTCACCCATAGTCTGTGACGTCACCTGCGGAAAAGTTATTAGAGAGAGAACGTCATGTTGGTTGGTTGTCCTCTATTCTCACCCCCCCCCCCCCCCCCCCCCCCGGCCGATTGGATTACCGAAGAAAACGTCGCCGGCTTTTTGCGATTTGGATTTGATTGATTTTTTTTAAATTGTGCAACTTGTGACAAGAAACTTAACAAATTACTGCATTACAACCTTTGGATTAAACATACAACAATTGTGGACTACTATTATGAAGACTAGCATCCTAGACTAGGGGGATGAGAATAGTCACTCCCTTCCCTATATGATACCGCATTGGGAAGTTGTGTCATATTTTAATACGAAAGAGAAGATAATAATGTTTACCAAATTTTGAAACAGAGCAGATCAGGTTCTGCAAAGGTGCAACGAAGTCGCATCTCGTACTGCCCCATGTTCCATGTTCGTCAATGAACCCGCAGTCAAAATCACTTGATTTTCCTGAATAAAATGAAACAAACATATGAAGTGAAAATAAAAGTGCCAGGAGACAGAAGACAAAGAAATAGAAAATAAACACTCTTGAGGCGATGGGGAGTTGAAACAACGACCAGAATGTGACGACACCTCCGCATGCTACGAGAAAGACGCTCTACAGTTATGGCATCATCCACAACTCCAAAAATAAAAATAGTCTCAAATGTAGTAGCTATCTTGAGCCCCTCTCTTGACTTCTTGAGATCATAAGATCGGCAGACAAAAACCGTAGAAGTTTATTGGCTAGATCGCCGCAAAGGTTTTTATTCTCTATTTATTCTGGCACTTTTCTACTCACTTCATTTCTTGTTATTATTATAAATGCGTGCTCCATTAACTTTTCTTATATCGAAATGCGAACATTCTTCAGTGATATAAACAACAATGATAACATTGAATCAAATCTCTAATTTAATATACAAAGACAAATGATGTGGACGTTTCGGGTTTCCTCCTTTGTCAACCAAACACTACAGTATCTCATTTATTTTATCGTGTTTAATTGAGAAAGTGGGTACTCGAAAAGTTAACATCTTTTGTCTTTAAAAAATAAATTGGGGTTTCTATTCCATTACAAAATAAATAAATAAATAATAATAATAATAATAATAATAATAATAATAAGAATAATAATAATAATAATAATAATAATAATAAGAAGAAGAAGAAGAA
>NC_088365.1:6828610-6846110 GCF_034508935.2 Berghia stephanieae
AAATTGCCTTTTCTGAGAAAAATAGAGAATCCTAACATAAGACGACCAAACACAACGCATGGATAATAACATGGTTTTATCAATCACCCTTCTTCACTTAAATTAAAAATCACGAACATGGGTCTCCAACCGGATTAAATGTGACACATCGCCTCAAAAGAGTATAAAGTCGGGCTGTCTTTAATTGCCCTTATACTAGAATGGGTTGGGTTTTTTTCGTTATAGACAACATTTTTTCCAATGTCAATTATGCAACGTTTACAAAGGATCTGTTCCCTTCCTGCGTATCATTTACAATTTTATCACCCATTCTAAGAATGATATTTTTGGCGCCGATCGTTGATGTTATGAGAGGAAATTAATGTTTTATTGTAGGCCAGAAATTTTTATTGTTTTTTTTTTTTTTTAGTTTTTGCCCTGCCAACGGCCATGTAGTCTAGTCATTTTTCACCGAGTATGGTGAAGTGAGAGAATGTGAGTTAAGAGCTTTGCTAAGGACGCAACTATGCACTGTTCGGGACTCAAACCCTGGACCTCCGATCCGAAACCGGGTCTCATAACACTAGACCACATAGTCGCACAACTACCTTAACTTAGTGAAGAAATTATTCAATATTACAAACGAAAGACAACAATTTTGCACGCTGGTGGTCCACTCTGTGTGCGACTATGTGGTCTAGTGGTATGACACTCGCTTTCGGATCGGAAGTTCCTGGGTTCGAGCCTCGCTCGGCGCATTGTTGAGTCCTTGGAAAAGGCTCTTTACCCACATTCTCTCACCGTACTCAGGTGTAAAATGAGTACCTGGCCGTTAACAGCGTTGTCTCTGTCGGAAATAAACTGTGTTGCTGTTGGCTAGAGACCCCTTGTAACGCGCTTTGAGCACGTTTAATGGATATTGCGCTATATAAAAGCTCAATTTTTTTTTAAAAAGCTCACTCGAAAGACACAACTTACCTGTACAAGCAGTGCTGAGAGGAGACCAATGTCCACTTGTTAGACATGTAGTGGTCACTTGAAATTCGTTTATTTTACATTTGATGGCCACTTCATCGCCAAGCCTGTACGAAGATCTGGGAACACTGACCATCTCTCCGTCAGAGGGTATAGAAGGACGTTTACATCTAACTTTCATAATGTTTTGAGGTGGAATTTCGTTTCCTGAGATTATTTAAAGATATTGAGACCAAATGTGAATATTACTTTTATCATAGAATGGAGCATTCATACCTAAACAGTATAACTTTCTTTATATATAGCATAGACATTGTCCCAAGTTTTGTATCATTCACTATAGATTTAATTTCAGAATCATCTTCACAATATCATAGACAATGATCCTAAGTCTCGTATCTTTTACTATAAATTTAATTTCAAAATCATATTGACAATATTATAGACAATGTTCCTAAGTCTCGTAACTTTTACGATAGATTCCATTTCAGAATCAAGTTTGCCCAGAGACAATAAGATTTGAAGATAAGACGAGTCAAATACATTGGATACAAACAAATTGATGCGTGCCTTGAATAATAGGCTCCAACAGTCGTGACGTCACTGCCCTCGTAATGACGCATAGTAACTTCGCAACTGGTTCTAAACTATCACGATGAGCATAAAAGTGTATTCAGAGGAGAAGAACATTATAAATCTGACCATGTTTTACTTTTATACATTCTGATCACATGGCATGTGAAAAAGTTCTAGCCAGCATGAAGAATAAAAATTACCGATTTTCTTTTTAGAACCAACCTGTTCGTTGCTTGGCGGACGTGACATCACAATATGGAATCCTATCACTTTAGTTTTTTTAAAACCTGACTGAAAACTTACTTTGGACACACACATTGCAGTCCTCCCTAGAACAGTCATCATCTGTATAACACCAAGGCCGATGACTCTTGTCTGGATTACGGCAAAAGTTTGATTCCAAATTGTATCTCTCGAATCTGTGTATGTGTGATCAAAGATTTAATAGACGAATAGTATCTTATTGGGTTTTAAAACGTAATTAATTAAAGGGGAGAAGTGGCCGAGTAAAGGCATCTAACTATGACCCGGAAGGTCCTTGGTCCGAATCCTGCTTTTTCCCTTGAGTAAGATTATTAACCCCCAATATACATAACTTGGTGATTATAGGAGATTCCTATTGACACCAGGCGTATGTTTGATAGATAATCAACAACTTTACTTCATGGGATGCCTAGGGCCACGGTATATGATGATGATGATATGAGATGCCTAGGGCCACGGTATATGATGATGATGATATGGGATGCCTAGGGTCACGGTATATGATGATGATGATGATATGGGATGCCTAGGGCCACGGTATATGATGATGATGATGATATGGGATGCCTAGGGTCACGGTATATGATGATGATGATATGAGATGCCTAGGGCCACGGTATATGATGATGATGATATGGGATGCCTAGGGCCACGGTATATGATGATGATGATATGAGATGCCTAGGGCCACGGTATATGATGATGATGATATGGGATGCCTAGGGTCACGGTATATGATGATGATGATATGGGATGCCTAGGGCCACGGTATATGATGATGATGATATGGGATGCCTAGGGCCACGGTATATGATGATGATGATATGGGATGCCTAGGGCCACGGTATATGATGATGATGATATGGGATGCCTAGGGCCACGGTATATGATGATGATGATGATATGGGATGCCTAGGGCCACGGTATATGATGATGATGATATGAGATGCCTAGGGCCACGGTATATGATGATGATGATATGAGATGCCTAGGGCCACGGTATATGATGATGATGATGATATGGGATGCCTAGGGCCACGGTATATGATGATGATGATATGAGATGCCTAGGGCCACGGTATATGATGATGATGATGATATGGGATGCCTAGGGCCACGGTATATGATGATGATGATGATATGAGATGCCTAGGGTCACGGTATATGATGATGATGATATGAGATGCCTAGGGTCACGGTATATGATGATGATGATATGAGATGCCTAGGGCCACGGTATATGATGATGATGATGATATGGGATGCCTAGGGTCACGGTATATGATGATGATGATATGGGATGCCTAGGGCCACGGTATATGATGATGATGATATGGGATGCCTAGGGCCACGGTATATGATGATGATGATATGAGTTTAGGTAAAATACTCACAACATCCACCAGCCAAAATAAACATCCCATCACACAAACTGTGTGTAACCTTTGACGTTTATAGTTTGATTGGTATAATTCAGTAAGAACTAATCATTAACAGGCTGTCTAAATATAAGGGGCAGTGTAGCTCAGAGTTTGATCACCTAGCCTAGCTCACTTTCGGCGCTGCACTGCGGCTGACGTCTGGGTTATTCCAGTCTTCCCTTGGAATAGACACTAAAGACAAATTTCCCCATCGGGATGAATAAAGGGATTTTTTTTTATAACAACAAATAGCGGGACGTCAATTTCGTTCCTTCTATAGATGCCGCGCGGAAGGGCGTAATTATCTTTTTCATACAAAATCGTACGAAGCTTGATTGCTTTGGAATGGATAAACGTGTCACTGGTGATGTTGTGACCCAACGTCTTATTCGGTTAGAATGTTGGGGTGAACCAGAAATTCTATAGTCGGTGGATCAAACCTCTGAAGTCTTGATTTTCACGATCGACGGATCAAAACTCTGAAGTCTATTTGATTTTGGGCTGATCAGCCCAAAATTAAATAAAACATGGTGTGCAAAGCTCGTATGTACGTAGACTTCAGAGTTTTGAACGCCGATTGTGAAAATCGAGACTTCAGAGGTTTGATCCGCCGATTGTTAAAATCGAGAGTTCAATGTCTTGATCCGCCTATTGTGAAAATCGAGACTTCAGAGGTTTGATCCGCCGATCATCGACTTGGGCTTACATTAAGAACTGACAATTTAATTGATAAAATTGTGTGACTTGAGTTAATTTGTTTTTTGTTGTTTTGTTGTTGTTTTTTTGTCAATAAAAACGAGATCTATCGTTTTTTCATCAGAGAAAGACTAAAAGTTCCTATATCTTTTTTACACAACTGAACTGATATTTATTTCTCTGGATCTGTTTTACATAATGCCAGATCAAATTAGTAGATTACACGTGTGATATCAATTATCCTCTATTATCCAGCGTGATTGTGAGTTGAATAATGGAATTTGGACAAATATTATCCATCAAGTAATTTCTCACCGTTCGTATTTGTGAATGCTTTTAAAGAAATTTATGGATTGTAGTAAAAGCATGCAGACATAAACACAAGAACACAGGCATAAACACGCGCACACACATATACATAAACATACACACACACACACACACGCACGCGAGCAGAAATCCCACACCCCTTCACACACACACACACACACACACACACACACACAAAACATATTCATGACTACCATATGCTTCATACCGTGATATAACCTAGTTCGACATTTCTACATTTAATACGTAGTTCATGATATAATGTCATATTTTTATACTTTTAAATCTATGTAAAAAATGAATACACTAGCTTTAAAAAAATACCCAACACGAAATATTTCGAGCTAAAAACCCTTGTTCAGTTAAAAATGTATTGTTGTTGGGTGAGGAATCGTATTGAACCTGATACGTTCCGTTTTTTTAGTATTTTGTTCCTTTATAAATTGATTACATCAATTTTGCCCATCACTTTTTACAGCCCATAACTTGTAGCAGGTTATTGCTATGTGGCCTTGTGGTATGACACTGGCTTTCGAATCGGGAGGTCCTGGGTTCGGTCCCCGCTCGTTGCATAGTTGAATTCTTGGAAAATACTCTTAACTCACATTCTCTCACCGTACTCAGGTGTAAAATGAGCACCTGACCGTCAACAGCGTTGTTTCTGTCAGCAAAGATTGTATGACTAACAGGCGTTATATCTCGTTCTACATGTTACGTGTTGCTGCTGGCCAGGTAACAACTTGTAAAGCGCATTGAGCACATTTAGTAAATAATGCGCTATATAAAACCTCTAGTTAAAGCTCTATTAGCAGTTTATTATTATTTATACTACTTACACTTTTTCCATTGACTGGTAGCATTTTCTACTTTCAGCCCAGGTTTTACAAGTTTTGTTATTTATACAAACATTTGCTTGTCCGGCATAGGTCATTCCATTGTCTTTCCTGTCATAGCAAATTGTGTCACCTGGGTAGAGAAAAGAGAATAGCTTGAGTACTTCTATATTTATTACTCCCTTCCGCCACGACATGATGATAAGATATCGTCGCCTTGGCATCCCATGAAGGAATATAGATAATTCATCAAACAAGATGCCTGATGTCAACAGGAATTACTCATGTTGTCCAAGTGAGCAAATTTGGGGTTAATAATCTTGCTCAAGGAAAAAAACACCGGGTCACAGTGCAATGGCTTAACTACTCGGCCATTTCCCCCCCCCCCCCTTAGTACTTCTATAGCGCGATATATAATCTATTAAATGTGTTCCAAGCGCTTCACAGTGGGTTCTATAGATAGTTCGAAGATGACGTCACTCAGGTCTTTATTATTGGTTTTTGCCATCCGCGTTTGTGAGTAATTCTCACTAAACTATATTATACTGACTATAAACGTTCATGGTTACACACAGTTTTGTGAGTTGATCCGTTATACTTCCGGATGACAATGTTATGAGCTTCTTAGCCAAGCGCATACTATCGATATCCAAACCTAACATGTGTATAAGGCGCTATTATAATTTTTTTTCCGGCGAGGTACTCATTTACACATAAGTCCGGTAAGATAACGTTTGTAAAAAGCCCCGTCCAATGACTCGAATTTCTGCTGCCCAAAGCAGAACTCGATCTATGAACCAGAACGTCAGATGCCATGTGGCATACAACAAGACGACAAAGACGCTGTTTGAAGCATTTTGCTTAAATCCTATAGCATTGAATTCTTAGATTATTTCACAATTCTAAATAATATTATCTTAGGTTCTTCAGATCTGAAAGAAAATGCTGAAGATTGTTTCAAAACTAAGAATAATCTCTCCAGTTTTTTCAGGTCTCAAATAAAAGACTTTAGAGTGTCTTAAAACTAGTAATAATATCTGGGTTGTTTTGTTTTGTTTTTGTTTTGTGGATCTGAAATGAAAGACTTTAGATTGTCTCAAAACTATTAATAACATCTCCAGTATTTTTATCAGATTTAAAAGAAAAGACGCTAGATTGTATTAAAATTATTAACATTATCTAAACTTCTAAAGAATTTTTAAAAATAGATACGTAATAAAACACCAAATTGTGATTAACGGAATCAAAGTGACGGTATGTCGGGATGAGAAAAATTAACGATAAGTATTGAAATGTAAGCTTCAAGTTATTAAACGAAGAGAGATACCGTGGACGTTTCGGGTTTCCCCTTTATCAACAAAACACGATAAATGAAACACTAAGGACGAATGAGATATGTGTGAATGACGTAGTTGAAGCGAATAAACAAAAATCAATGATGGGACAGAAAAGACATGTCGGGATAAGAGAGATGAAGAATATTGAAATTAAAGATTAGAATGTTGAAATTCAACTTTTAAGTTATATATATATATATATATATATATATATATATATATATATATATATATATATATAATATACAAATAATTTCCCTACTGAATAATCGAATAATTAACAATGTTTATGATATTATCTTGTTATGGTCCTTATTATTTCAATTACCTGATTTTGGGATTGTGCAAACGGTGGACATTTTAACGTCATTGCAGTTTATACTGGCCCATGATTTATCTTCATTCATAACAACACATGCGTTACTTCCCCGTGTGCTTTTGGGCTCATCTAATAGATCAATGGTGATATAAAAAATGAATATGATTTTAATCATAGCTGTCACAATGCTGGTAATTAGATACAGAAGGACAAATCACAGTTACCAAAACTATTGTATAAATTAACGCCAATTTTTGTGGGTTCGCTAAGATTAGAAAAGATCGCGTTCGTCGCCGGCATTATTATTATTATTATTATGATTATTATTATTATTATTATTATTATTATTATTATTATTATTATTATTATTATTATTATTATTATCATTATTATTATTATTATTATTATTATTATTATTATTATTATTATTAATATTATTATCATTATTATTATTATTATTATTATTATTATTATTATTATTATTATTATTATTATTATTATTATTATTATTATTATTATTATTATTATTGTTGTTGTTATTATTATTATCATTATTATTATTATTATTATTATCATCATCATTATCATCATCATCATCATTATTATTATTATTATTATTATTATTATTATTATTATTATTATTATTACAGTTATTATTATTTTCCTTATCATCATCATTATTGTTTAATACTTTTATCTTTAAGAAAGACTTACCATTATCCCAGTTAGTCCATTTGACTGGTGATCCATCTGCCCACATATAAGCTTCTAAATGTTTATCATCTATTGCCCCAATCCATAATCTTTGACCAGCGCTGCGGATATGTTTAAAATAATAAACAATATACACATTTTATTGAAATAAATTAAAAAAGATAAATTAAATATGCTAGATATTAATGCAAATTAATATATCAACTATCTACAATATCTATCTCTTTTGGCATAGACTGATTAATGCGTTGCTTTGTAGGTAATCATTCAGATAATTATTTTTACCATTACAATTTCATGATATTGATACGATATTATTGCATACACTGCTGCTATTAATAGCAATGTGGATTCGTTATATGTGTGTAAATGTTGCATTTTTATTTGTAACGTGCTTTGAGGATCGCACAGTGATGAAATTGCGCGATATAAATACCATGTATTATTATTATTATTATAATTATTATTATTATCATTATTATTATTATTATTATTATTATTATTATTATTATTATTATTATTATTATTATTATCATTATTATTATCATCTTCATAAATCCTTACCCAAGTGAACTGATGATGTCATTTTCTACCTTGCTTTTTGGGAGGGCGATGAAACCATCCATCTTTTTACATTCATCCTGTGCATCTGGGAAGGATAAAATTCTGCCTGGCAATGAACCGTGACAGGCATCATTCACTATCTTGAATCCAAGGGGACATTCTGGGGATTTTTTCATTGTGGATATAAAATAGTTCTTACGGTTTAGAATATATAAGACATGGTGAAAGAAATCCCTTTATTCATCCCATAGGGGAATTTTGTCTGTAAGTTTTATTCCAAGGGAATACGGGAATAACCCAGGCGTTAGCCGCAGTGCAGCGCCGCAAATTGAGATAGTGCGAGTTGACTTGCTTAAGGTCAAACAGCGCAGCGGCGGCGGGTGATCGAACTCGGTACCTTTCGGCAACGAAGCAAAGACCGTACCGCTGAGCCACGTTGGCCCCCACCCCCCACCCCCTATGAAACAGCTGTGTTGTTATTGAGTTTTTTTCTCTCCTTATATAGGGATTTCTGATTATGATTTTATCTTACGCCGTCCTGCAGAGCCATTAGGCCCATGGAGCCGTCGTTAAACGTGAAACAGGCAATTCTAATTTCTTACCACCCTTTGGATAGGACGCTGGTCCAATGCAAATTACTTTTTGCCAGACCTAAGATACCCAGCTGCAAATTCACTGTAAGATGAACAGAGGGAAGGGGGTGATCGATATCTGTCTCTGTGCGTGTGAAGTGAGTGCTCTACCCACTGAGCTTGTTACTTTTTAGAATGAGAATATATGAGACATGAGGCAATGATAATGTTGAACTGGTTATCTTACCAATATCTAGGACTTTTTAGATTAGAATTATATCTTAATAGAAGGAACGAAATGGATATCGCAGAGCTCTTGTTATTCTAATTAGACAGCTATTTTAATTAGTGGTTGTCACTAAATTCTATCAATCAGACTATGCACGTTTAAAGTTTCATATAGATTTGTCTGTTGGTATGTTATGTCCGGCTGACGCATTTTGTGAGCATTTTAGCTAAACGCCTGGCATCAATATTGGTCTTTATTCTTTTCCAACCCATTCCAATCCTCGGGCAAGGATAAATGTCGGAACCCACTCTCTGATGTAGCGATCCATAAAAGTCTGTGTGTATATTTTGATGAATAATCAAGAGGGGGAAAAGTGCAAAGTGACAGTAATAGGGGATTTATCGTTGTTAATTTTTTGCTCTTGTTGTTGTTGTTATTCTTGTTGTTGCTATTGTTGTTGTTGTCGTGTTTGTTTGTGTTTCTAATAGAAGTAGTGATGCTGCTGCTATTGCTGCTGATGATCATCACGATATTGATGATGATGATGACGATGATGATGATGATGATGATGATGATGATGATGATGATGATGATGATGATAATGATGATGATGATGATGATGATGATGATGATGATGATGATGATGATGATGATGATGATGATGATGATGATGATGACGATGCCGATGATGATGATGATGATGATGATGATGATGATGATGATGATGATGATGATGATGATGATGATGATGATGACGTCGATGGTGGTGTTGACGACGACGACGATAATGATGACGACAACGATGACGAGGATGCCGATGATGTTGTTGATGACGACGACGACGATGATGATGATGATGATGGTGGTGATGACGGTTCTGTTTAAGTCGTTGTCTTTACATTTATCATTGCTGAATATGATAATAATGCTGTTTTTTCCAACTGTTGTCGTTATTGTTGTTCTTGTTATTGTAGTTGGTGTTATTGTTAATGGCATTATCTAACTATCATTCATCAAAGCTCAGACTCGCTCCACCTACCATCACACTGTAAAGGTTCACCACTCAGCTTTCCATTGAGGAGACAGGCCCGACGTCCATGTCCTTTGGTTGGATATGTAAATCTTTCACATCGGTAGTTCACAACTTCTCCCACTGATATTGTGCTTTGGGTGGTCTGAGTTAGCACGTTAGGGTTTCCATTCTGGACATTACATTCTGTTATAAAAGATTTAATTAAAAAAAAACAATACAAATGAGCCTGAGAAGGATTCTATAAATAGGTTTTAGAAAATAGACGAAAGTTGTACAGAATTTGAGCATGAGCTTTTATATAGGGTAATGTCTACTAAACGTGCTCAAAGCGCTTTACAAAGTGACACGTGATGTAGAACAACGACGCCTGTTAGGCGATATTACATTTTCCCCCGATAGAGACAACGCTGTTAACGGGCCAGGTACTCATTTTCACCTGAGTATGGTGAGAGACTGTGAGTAAAGAGCCTTTTCCAAGGACTCAACTATGCACCGAGCGAGGCTCGAACCCAAAATCTCCCGATCTGAAAGCGAGTGTAATACCACAAGACCATATAACCGCACAGAACAGTTACCTTGTGGAAATGAGACGTTTTTAAGATGTCTGAAGAATCTTTAACATAATTCACTCAAAACCACCCATTAAAATGCGAGTCATGTCCAAGATGTTAAGCGTTGCTGCTGGCCAAGGACCCATTGTAATGCGCTTTAAGCATGTCAGTGGATTTAAAAGCTCAAGTTTAAGTTTAAAGAATCTATAAGATAATGGGGGCGATTTCTATTCATGTTTTCGTCCAACCAGGTCATCAATCACATGATTTGTTGCTGTCCAACAATTGGATATTTCTTGACAAATGTAAACACGATGCTTTGTTTACAAAAGTTATAAACAAACCAATGTGTCAAGCTGAATAAAATGGTCAATCGTGATGTTAGGGATTTAAAAAGCTATGAACATTTCTCACTATGTGGGTCACTTTGAGCACATTTTGCAATGTGGCCAATGACCTCGAGCACATGGAAATTTAATATAGATCATGCCCATTGACTCAATGTGAAAATCCTCACCAATTCCGAATATATTCAAGAAACATTTGAAAACACATCTTTTTAGAATAGCATTGTAGTTTTGGAGTGTAAACCTTTGTTATGTGTATTATAATTATTTTTTCACTTATCGTGTAATGCGCCCCAGAGCTCTCTATCCAGCGAGGGGTTGGCACAATTAGAAGTGTTTAGGTTATTATTATTATTATTATTATTATTATTATTATTATTATTATTATTATTATTATTATTATTAAAATCATCCATTAAAGTGGCTGTTTAAAAACTAGAGTCTGACTCATAGCAATGGTACAAGCTAAAATATCTAAACATCAAGTTATATTTCGACAGACGGAAACATTTTATGCACGACAACTCCATAAAACAAATTATTGATCTTACTGGCACGTTCATTACGGCAAAAATCACAAGTCCGTCGACAGTATTGCTTGGCAAAGTCTGTGAAGTCTTCACAAAGTTGTGGATTGTCTGTCAAATGTTTCTGGCAATTCATTCCCAGAATGTCCACACATTTTATACCTGAAAATACTAAATTAGATTACAGTGAATGACATAATCAGTCGGATGGTGAAAAGGTTTGAAATGAGATATTGCCAAGTTTAGTTATAAGGTCAATTTTTATCAAAAATGGATGCTTGTCATATATGATTAAATCAACCCTTTTTGTACATCTTCAAGAAATATCAAAGCTTAATTTCACATCTAAATATGTTTACAGCTAGTCAAGTTGAAAAAGTATGAAATTTGAGAAAATTTGCTGGATACCTATCCCATACATCTGACGATATCATATTCATGAAAAGTCAACCAATTTACTTCAAATAAAGATTAAAATGCTCTGGCGAGCGTAATCTTTCAGAAAATGCAAAAAAAAAAATGCAAATCTAAAATCTTCACCTTCCGACGGATTATGCATGCACTGAAATTAAATAGGAAATATCGATTCTATCATATGCTCATTCTCATTAAATACTTAAGACAATAGATCCGCAATGCGTTTTCATATGAGTCACGTAAAAGTTTACAGTGTGTGTTGAACCCGTGACCTCAAGAAGTCGGGGAGAGAAGGCTCTAGTTAGACTAAGCTTTGAAGCGACTTTTTTTGGGGGGGGGGGGGTTCGTGGATAGCTCATTACGGTAGAATCACGATCTCCCTGACCAGGCGGAGTTGTCGTACCAGTAAGGTCGCGGGTTCCAGCCCCCATCGCCGCTGCGAAGTTTTTATTCTCTGTTGTCTTCTGGAACTTTCCTACTCACTTTATTTCTTGTCAAAAGTTTGCATTATGACCTTCAATCGACAATCCTCTCTAGTGTAATGGTAGTGCGTCTGACCGGTAATCGGGAGGTCTAAGGAACGATCCCTAGTCGAGGCACACGGATTTTTTGGGATGTTTTTTTTTCTTGTATTTTTCTTTCTTGCTTTGGCAGGTACCCTTTTATACACACTTGTTTAGATCTTTATCTAACACCAGCAGGTGACAGCGCCCTATTTTCTCATTTTCATTATTTTTTAAATGGAAAAGATCATGTGATTGATATGTGACACGTGTTGTGTGTGATGCGTGATACTTTTTTTTTTCAATGTAATTGGCCAACATAATAACATACAATAACAGTAAATATGTAAAATTATGAAAACAATTAAAAATAAATAAAATAAAAATAAAATTTCCTTTATTCATCCCAAATGGAAAATTTGTCTAGGGAAGACTGGAATAACCCTGGCGTCAGCCGCAGTGCAGCGCCACAAATTGAGCTAGGGCGAGGTGACTTGCTCAAGGCCAAACAGGGCAGCGGCGGGTGATCGAACTCGGTACCTTTCGGGTACCAAGCAAAGACCGTACCACTGAGTCACGCTGACCCCTACACCTCTCTAATATCATTTTTTTTCCAATACAATTGGCCAAAATAATAAAAAATAATAATTATAAAAAATAAATAAATAAACTTTAAAAAATAATAATAAATTAGAAATGATGATAATAATAATAAAAATAATAATAATAATAATAATAATAATAATAATAATAATAATAATAATAATAATAATAATAATAATAATAATAATAATAATAATATAATAATAATAATAATAATAATAGTAATAATAATAATAATAATAATAATAATAATAATAATAATAATAATAATAATAATAATAATAATAATAATAATAATAATTAATAATAATAATAATGACACTTTTTGAGTGCTATTCTTATGAACCAAACATCTCAGGGTACTTTATTTATAATGAATTAACGAACAAAGGTGGTCAAGTTAAACAGGAAAACAAAGGACATAGGCGTCAAGTAGCATATAAACATTACAGGTGGTATGGTATAAAATGAGTTGTGTATTGCTATCTGTTTATAGCAGGTTTAGAGTTTGAGATCTTTAGACTTATCCCATTAAAATCGTTAGAAACTTACCGAAAGCTGGCACGGCACACACAAATCTTGTAGGGACCAAACAAAGAAAACTGGCCCATCTGCCCTTTGTCCTCATCCAAACACAACGGCTAATACCAGACTGTTTCTCAGGATGTCCTCGAGAAAAAGAAACAAACAACAAAAGATCAGTAATTAATTTATGAACGTATCCGATAATTCAAAAGAATTTAGTAATAGGACTTTCAAACAATCTACTTGGAGATTGTTTAATCAAATGTATTTTATCCAGAGATATATACACCGATAATGACAGCAGCAGCCTCTTATGGTTCACACTATTATGTTATGACGATCGACCCAATCAGCAAAGTCCGGTCCGCATTCGTGCACCGTCGCAAACCCGCCTGGTAGCATCGTCACAACACACCTTTCGACTAGATGCTCTGCCGTCTCGGGTTCTTGCCCACAGCGTGGACATATTGGACAGGAAGTTAGACCCCACCGATGTAACGCACTTGCCGTTAGGCAGCTCCTCGACCGAAGTCGATTCGCAGCTACCCAGTGTCTCCCCTTACTGGTATCAAAGCCACCGATAATGGCAGATGCTGATGTGCACCGATACATATCTTCCATATATTATGTTTTGTATCCCAATTCGTGTTAAATATACTGAACAGCAAACAAACTGCACAACTTTTGCAACCACCATAAGTTATTAGTTTGAACAGTAACCAACAAGACTGCAGCAGTTCAGACTCGAGTCTGAATAGTCTCCCGTTGGCTTTTCGGACTCAAATTCCAATGCGCACGTGCAATCAACCGATTATTCGGACTCAGTCTGAATAATCTTCTGTGGTAGTATAATTTTTGCTTGTTTGTTGTTGTCTAGATTTGTTGGGTTTTCGTTTTGATTTTGTTTTTTGGGCGGGGGGGGTTGTGTTATTTTTATTTTTTTTTTTTTAAATATTTTAATTATTGATAATTGCATAAAATAGGCTAATGCAAATCAAAATTACGATTGTAGTAATAATCAACAGGTCGTCTCAACCCCCTTTATTTGACAAGAAAGGCAAAATCATGCATCAATTGGAAGTCCAGATAGAACTTAAAAAGAAAAGAGTTGCAACTCTTCAAAAGTAACAAAAGTCAGTCAATGTAACTGTGGTTCTTATCTTTTGAAAAGATTTTCTAACACCATAACGTGATTTCCAAATAAAATCAGGACAAAGAAAATTGTAAAAATACATATTCTGATAGTGTGAGACAGGCAACAACCTTCTACCGTCCAAAGTAGGGATATGAGCTGAGTCAGTCTGATATGGGCGAGATCTATTTCTAATTCTTTATCACTCCCACCCTCTGCCAACTGCCCACATTGTGTCGTCCTCCCCTCTGTATGCTCACGAACGTTAGAGTTTGAGTCCGAATAGCCACGGGAAACTATTCAGACTCGAGTCCGAATTGCCACGTCAAACTAAGAAATAACCATGGAAAACTGTTTATCAATCAAACCAGGCTATGACATAAAGTCTTTGACTCTACAAAGTGTTTGATATTCAGCTAATAAGATGACGTATCAAAATGCCGCATGTCATGATTAAACCATTCTTCTTTTTCTTTGCATCATGGAACAACACGACGTCAGAGGTGAACCTGAGTGCACAAAAATATCCCTGTTTTGAATGGAAGAAGTTTTAAGACAATACTAAATGTGTTTTTAACCATCTCAACTGGCCTACTTGTTTCTCATGCTATATCTTATTCAGTTTGTTCCATCCCTTCTGTTATAACAAAATCGATCGGTTAACCAAATAAGAAAAGAACTAAGCGGACGACACATCACTGGTTGGTCAAGTCGTAGCATTGGTAAACATTTTGGGTTGCGCTACTCCTCTATCTTTAATTTGGTACGCAGAAGAAGAAGAAGTAGTAGAAGAAGAAGAAGAAGAAGAAGAAGAAGAAGAAGAAGAAGAAGAAGAAAAAGAAGAAGAAGAAGAAAAAGAAGAAGAAGAAGAAGAAGAGGAAGAAAGACAAATAAGAAGAAGAAGAACTCGAGCTACCTTTTTCCCAGTTGGTCCACGTTACATGTGTGCCATCAGTATGTGTCCAAAGTTCCTTTGGTGGTCTATCGTCTATTCCAAGCCAGATGGTAAGACCTTTGCTGTTTGAAATTATATTATAAAGTACACGATGTGAATATTTATTCATGAACAGAATGTGTTTTTTATTGTTTTTTCGTATTTAATCAATGCTAAGATACAGAAGAACGAGTGGTGACCGTATACATTTATACAAAATTGGCCATAGTATTAATCTAATTGACCACAATACACTGCCGTGTACAATTTACTCACGGAAACCAATACAATTTTTTTTACATCACAGCCTTCTACAATTATTCGGCTTATTCTTTATTGTAATGGACAGTAAATACATGGGACAGTTTAAAGGCTTATATCCAAAGACTCCCAAAAATTAAATCATTAAAAAATGCAATAAACAGAGAGCTCCATAACTTAAATTATGAATACGTTTTTAATTCATATATTCTTGATTGTTTATGATGTAAATGATGATCATAGTAATGACTATATATGGGAAGCTTTGATATGAATCTTTCTTTCTTTTTCACTGGCTATTTAAAGACCTTTGACTTAAGCAACCCTCACTATGGAATGTTATATTAATGTTATTTAATGTTATGCCATTAATTCCATGCAGTACACAGAATATGTGTCAGTGTATGACATAATCAGTTGGAAGGTGAAAATTTTGGATTGCATTTTTGTTTTTTTGTTTTTGTTTTTTGATTTTCTAAAAGAATATGCTCACCATCTTCATTTGAAGTAAATCGGGTGATTTTTATGAAGTTATGGTCAGACGTATGGGAAGATATTAAGTAAATTTTCTCAAATTTCATACTTTTTCAACTTGACTAGTTGTAAAAAATATTTAGAAGTGAAATTAAACTTTCTATTTCACGAAGATGTACAAAAAGGATTGATTTAATAATTTATGACAAGAACTCCTTTTTGGTAAAAATTGACCTTCTTAGTAACTTGCCAATATCTCAGTTCAAACCTTTTCACCACCCGACTGATTATGTTTTTCACTGTAACATATAGTAATTTCTATTTAGGTGCCCATATTAGCAGCTCTGATAACCACACTAAGCCATGACCTTGATGTTATATGATTGCCTTATACAGAACACAGAACCAATAAAGACGTACTGGAAAAGGTGCAAGATCGTGCAGGACGACAGGAACCCCTGATCACCACAGTTAGAAGGAGAAAACTGTCATGGTTTGGCCACAATGTGAGGCATTAAGTTTTGTGCAGAACGATGATGGAGGGTACCCTTAAAGGAGGAAGAAGAAGAGGATGGACAATATCAAGGAATGGACAGAACTGAAGATGGAAGAACTCTCGGAGAAGGCCAACAATAGAAAAGAATGGCGGAAAGTGGTGAGAGCTGCATCCCGTGTATCCCTCCGACGATCATCAGATCATGAGAATGAATTGAATGAAATGCACAATATTATACGCTGATATGTGCATTACAGCAATGAGCAATCCCATTACAAATTGATTGATTATACCTGCAAATAAGTAAACGTCTATTTCTACTGTATTCTTCTTAGATTACGGACACATAAATATTTGCAGTTCTGATAACCGAACACAAAAAAAGATATATTTGGGGACAGGTAGGTAATATGGTAATTTTCCATATTTCATAAATTTCACTTTCAATTTCCATAAGGAAAACTATATATTTCAGATCATACTGACCCTTATACCTTGTATAGTGCCAATATCCAATATATATATATATATATATATATATATATATATATATATATATATATATATATATATATATATTCAAAGCGCATAATAATAATAATGATAATAATAATAATAATAATAATAATATTAATAATAATAATAATAATAATAATAATAATAATAATAATAATAATAATAATAATAATAATAATAATAATAATAATGATAATGATAATAATATATAATCATAATAATAAAAGTGATAATAATAATAATAATATAATAATAATAATAATAATAATAATAATAATAATAATAATAATAATAAGAATGATAATGATAATAATATATAATCATAATAATAATAGTGATAATAATAATAATAATAATAATAATAATAATAAT
>NC_088365.1:6847786-6855286 GCF_034508935.2 Berghia stephanieae
CGACTTGTTTGATACAATTACTGATGTTTTAAACAAGTGAAACAAATTGTCTTAATAATAATAATAATAATAATAATAATAATAATAATAATAATAAAATAATAATAATAATAATAATAATAACAGACACTTGTTGAGGGCTTTCCATAAAACCAAACATCTCGAAGCGCTTTACAGATAATGAATTACGTTACGAGCATATGTATAGTCAAAATGAAATATTCAAACAAATTACACATGACTTAAATAATAGTATACAAACATTACAATCGGCATGATGTAAAATGAATTTTGAAAAAGTGGGCTTTTAAAGCAGATTTGAAGTTTGAGATATTCTCAATTTCTCTAATGGGTTGCGGCAGGATATTCCATAGTTTGGGGCCATAACATTGAAAAGAGCGATCATCAAAAAGATTTTAACTTACTTTAGGTACAGATAATAAAGTGATGTCGCGTGATGATCGAAGGCTTATGGTTCGAGGCTAAAGGTTTATGAGTTCAGAAAGATAAAGAGGGGCTAAATTGTTGAGGCATTTGAAAACTAATAAAGCGATTTTGTAATCAATTCTACTGCGGACAGGAAGCCAATGCAAATTTTCCAAAAGTGGGGTGATGTGGTCGAATGTTCTTTTTCGATATATTATGCGGGCTGCTGGGTTTGGACCCGTTGTAATTTACCAGTTAAATTCAGTGGGAGACCTGACAAAATGGACTTGTAAGAACCAAGTTTTGGTAAAACTAAAGAAACCATCAATTTTTTGGTGATATTTTCAGTTAAAAACTTTTTGACAAGTAATACTCTATTGATTTCAAAACTTAAAGATTTACATACATTTTTTACATTATGGAATGGCATAGATCAATCCCAAGGGGGAAATTGTCTTCACGGTCCATTCATTCCACGTGAAGACTGAAATAACCCAGTCGCAAATGAGGAGTCATTTTAATGGATGGATAAAATCCAAGCATAAGTAACACACTGTATTATAGTCACTTGGAACAACTACAAAATTAAAGACGTCTCGCTTTTACTTCATGGCACAAGACCGAAGGGCTAGAAAAAGGTCAGGTGGTCGCAGGTTGGGATAAGTAAGTAAGTAAGTAATGGATGGATACTAGATAAACTAGTTTTCTGGACAAAATTTTAAATAAGTGTTTTTTCCAGAGTAAGAAGATAATAACCTGAATCTGTGTTTTCCGTCCATGGTTCATATACACATATATCGGCCGATGTAAAATAACACAAAGAAAACACTGATCTTGCTCCGCTGTTGAGCCGTAATAAAGTTTTAAAATCAGCGTTTTTTAAATTGAGCTTTTATATAGTGCAATATCCACTAAATGTACTCAAAGCGCTTTACAAGGGGTCCCTGGGCCTTTTCCCTGGCCAGCAGCAACATTTAACATTTAGGACGGGACAACTCTGTAAACGGCAAGGTACTCATTTTACACCCGATTACGGTGAGAGAATGTGACTAAAGAGTCTTTTCGAAGGACTCAACTATGCGCCGAGCGAGGCTCGAACCCAGGACCTTCCGATACGAAAGCGAGTGTAATAACACTAGACCACATAGCAGCTTGAGTGATAGGTATTGGAAGCAAGAAAGTGTGTTTTTGTTTTTTGTTTTTTGTTGTTTTGTTTTGTTTTGTTTTTTTGCATAATGTAAAAATAGGGGATGTTAGAACACAGCAAGATGGTCCCCCGTTTGACAATAATTATGATATACAAAATCTGTGTTGTTGTTCTATCATTTATTTACCCATATCAGTTGGTGTGTAATAGCACAAAGGGATGGTCATCGATCTAGCTCCATGGTTCAGATACAGCCCGGTTTTCTTATCAGCTGTGAACCAGCCAGATGATGTTATCGTATAAGGTTCAGTTTGTACAACCATTCCTAGAAGAAACATAGCATTCTGCGTTATTGTGGCAATAACATTGATATGTGAAGAAGAAGGAGAAGTAAAAGAACAAGAACAGGAAGAAGAAGAAGAAAAAGAAGACGTGATAATGATAATAATGATGATTTTGACGATAACAACGGCTGTGACGATGAAGACGAATGATGATGATGATGATGATGATGATGATGATGATGATGATGATAATGATGATGATGATGATGATGTTGACAACGACGACGATGATGAGGGTGAAGAAGAAGAATATGTAATGATGATAATGTTGATGATGATGACGACGACGATGATGAGAATGAATATGATGTGGATGAAGAAGAAGAAGAAGAAGAAGAAGAAGAAGAAGAAGAAGAAGAAGAAGAAGAAGAAGAAGAAGAAGAAGAAGAAGAACAACAACAACAACAACAACAACAACAGCAACAATAACAAAAAAAAAACAACGACAACAACAACAACGACGACGACTACAAGAAGAAGAATAAGTAGAAGTAGCAAGAGGACGAGGAGGAGGATATGGAGGAGAATGAGGAGACGGAGCATATCAAGAGGAGAGGGTGCGAAGAAGAAGGGGGAGTAGAGGTGAAGAGAATCTCGAAATAATCTGACCCGTTACTGCTTGACACTGGAGCCATTTAATGAGTGCGAACGGTTTATCTGTCGGGAATGACACAGGGTCCACTGTAAAACCTCTATACTGGCAACACATCTTTATGTTTACCCTGTTTTTGTTGTAAGACACATCAGGCAATTCCCCTGTTCCATTCATAGATTCCACTTTGTAGTCAAAATAGTTTGAAGTGAAACCTTTGGTTAAAAAATGAAAAAGGAAAAACAAACTGAGTGGGATATAAATAATGAAGACATTATAATCAACATGTAGATTTTTGACCGATGAAAACATAGAATTTGTGACATACCTTCACACGTGCTCGGACAATCATAGTTGGTTTTTTATGAACTATATGTTGAATGGAAACTAACCTCTCTCTCTCTCTCTCTCTCTCTCTCTCTCTCTCTCTCTCTCTCTCTCTCTCTCTCTCTCTCTCTCTCCCTCCCCCCCCTCTCTCTCTCTCTCCCTCTCTCTCTCTCTCTCTCTCTCTCTCTCTCTCTCTCTCTCTCTCTCTCTCTCTCTCTCTCTCTCTCTCTCTCTCTCTCTCTCTCTCTCTCTCTCTCTCTCTGATCGTTGTTACTATTTTAAACCGCCAGATGGGTGACAAGTTATCCCACTATTTTCTCTATCATATTATCATAAACGTTTGAAATTACACATTGTTCTATGTGGTGGTTCAACTGATCGAGCGGTAAAACAGTGGGGGTTTTTTTACCAAGACACATACCATCGATAGTAAAGCATGTGTAGTTTGGTATGTTAACCAATCACTGCCATTTTGTTTACAGTATGACGACTGTCCGATAGGCGTGGTTATCTAAATGTCTATAAACTATCAAACGGGCAAGGAGCTATTTTATATTGTGCGTTTAATACATATATTTATGTGCAGGTCAGGTCACCCAAATTGTAATTTGCTTTTTGGTGTAACATTAATTCCCTCAAAGCACCGCAAAATAATGTCCATTGAAAGAATGTTAAATCAACCCCAACATTTCGTTCGGTTACCTGCAAACAATTGTACGTAAAAAAAAATAATTCAGCTTTTATATAGAGCAATATCCAATACACGTGCCCAAGGCGCTTTACAGGGGGTCCCTGGCCAATAGCAACACTTAATATGTAGGACGGGACATGTCGCCTGTTAGGCGATTTTACAATTTTTTCGAACAGAGACAACGCTGTTAACGGACAGGTACTCATTTTACACCTGACTAGGATGAGAGAACGTGAGTAAAGAATCTTTTCCAAGGACACAACTATGCGCAGAGCGAGCCTCGAACCCAGGACCTTCCGATCCGAAAGCGAGTGTCATACCACAAGACAACCACATAGCCGCACTTAGATTAGACAATACTGAAATGAAATCCTAACAGCAACCTCTATTGTTTACTATCTTATCCCAAAGAAGAAGAGATGGGAATAAGCTGGTAAGGAGGAACAAGTGCAGGCCAGAACAGAGTGCGATGGATATGAGTCATAGATGGCCTATGCTCTGCCAAAGAGCCAAGAGCCAAGGGCCTAAACAAAACAACAAAAATCTTATCTCAATTATTATCTTTATTATTCTCTGGTTTGCTTTTTTTGTTTTGTTTTCTTTTCTTATGATAAGTTTTCTTTTTTTTCATTTTGCTTCGTTTTATTTTTTTATTAGGGGGTGGGAGGGGTTGTGGGTGTTTAGAAATTTATTTTTTATTGTATTTTTTTACCTGATGGACATTCATCTCCCTTCTTAAAGATACAAAATGTTCCAATAGGCCAGTTGAATTTGGCCTCATCCTCTGTTTTAAAATCGTCATCGGCAAGAGTCCTGGTACAAAAGTTGATCTCTGCCTCTTTTCCTTCTGTCTTTCCCTTCATGTGGACTGAATTTCTGTTGCCCTCTGATAAAATAGTTGTACAACAATAAGCTAACTAGTCATGGATATAAACAGTGTAAAATCATTTTTAACATTAAAAACGTTGAATAAAGTATAAGGTTTGTATCTACACCCTTTTTATTGTTAAAATACTGTGTAAAATTACTAACATGTTCGTATCCTATGAGGTAAGTTGCAATTGTGAAAGAGTGAGTGAGAGAAACAGAGAGAGAGAGAGAGAGAGAGAGAGAGATATAGAAAGGGAGAGAGGGAGAGAGAGAGAGAGAGAGAGAGAGAGAGAGAGAGAGATTTTGGGAAGTTTGAGTGATTAACAAAAAAGATATATTCATAGTTTGCTACGCTTTTTGTTGGTTTACATATATGTCATTGTATTTTCCTTTTTATTATTTATTTGCCTATTTTCAGAAATCCATTAGTCTATGGCATATGGTAATAACCAATGTAAATTTCCAGAGTTGGATAATTAAAGTGTATCTTATCTTATCTGATTGTTTTAATTTTATCACAACGATAGCGACTGTGCCAACGGAGGTCCTCAGAAATTATCACACAAGGGACTTGTACATAGAATTTCGTATTGTCATTAGGAAAGGTGTGTATCTGCGTGTATATATATATATATATATATATTATATATATATATATATATATATATATATATATATATATATATATATATATATATATATATATGTAGGTCGGACATCCGAATCCGAACCCACTTATGGGCCTAGTTTAACATCGTTGTAAAGGACAATATTTTGCGTCATTTTTTTTTATTTTTTTTTTTGGGGGGGGGTGGAGATTTCCATTACAACAATGAACCCATAAGGAAATGGGTTATTAGACCTGCAAATAAGAGCATGTTTGATGTGTATGCAACGGTGCCAGACAATAACAGAAAGAAGAATGTAAGATATTTTTTAAAACGTCTCAGAAAACAAAACCAGCCTGTCACTACTGGAGCAAGCTGATTGTTGGGACGATTTTATTCTTGAATTTTTCTTTCTGCGTTTTCTGACAATATTTCAAACACGCCTTTTCTTATTTCCATCATTTGCCAGTCATCATCATCATCATCATCATCATCATCATCATCATCATCATCATCATCATCATCATCATCATCATTGCCTTTTTTCACCCTGGGTCAGGGTACAGACCACAGACAAACAGTTTCCATCCTTCACTATCCTGAGCTAACTTTTTTTTTAAACTCGTTCCATGTCTTATCACTTCTCTGTATATCATCTTCCTTAATTATTCTCTATGTTCCTTCATAAATTCTGGCATTGCAGAAATCTTCGGTCGCCCAAGCTAAAAAAGAAAAGGATTTGATTTGTCCGTCTGTGTTTCTGTTACAATGAGTTTTACGGAAGGGGTGTTAACACTTCGACAACCCCCAACCTGGAGGATCGGGTGACTCAAAAAAGGGGAGTCACACACCTTTTCCGACCCGCTGGCTTGGCGTTGGCTATTCTTGCACCCTCTCAGTTGAGTGACCCCGGACACATTACGGGAGCATTTACCCGTGTCTTCTCCCTAAATTGTCACCATCAGTGTCAATCCCTGCCACAATCATAGTAAAGGATTTGATATCATGAATGGACCAGAAATTACCTTCGCTGGAAGTTTTCATCTGACCTTGTTGGAATGATCCATTATCTGGACAACCGGTCTTGACCATAGGTAGAGCATACTGACCTTTCGGCCATTTAGCACTTGTAACTGAAACAATAAAAGTATGTTGCTACTTTTTTTTTTCATTCAACATAATTTTATTATGCATCGTTTTGTAAATTATATTTGACTTTCACTTCAAAAAGATAGCATAGTATTGGTAGGTATGGTTTAGATGCTAAAAGTTGAATTTTAATAGAAGGATTAACCCTCTCCTCACCGACCAGTTTCGGAATTTTCCCCAAAACTTCACATCCACCCAACACAAAAATATATTTTTCTTACTCAAACAGAAGATTAACAAGTACACTCTATGCATAATATTGTTCAGCAAAATGAGCCCAGCAATACAGTGTCAAGTTTTTTTATGGCTATAATAAACAACTTTTCTTCAAAGTGTATGAGAAACAAGAATAATCAGAGGAGAAAGTTGTTGGTTGTACCGTAACGAATGTGATGATTTTCCTGTAGTTGGTAAGGAGAGGGTTAAAATTGACGTGACTCAGCTCTGTTTTATTATTTTAGACAGCCTTTTAATTATTAATCCTCACTAATTTATATAAATCAGACTAAAACGGATCAAGGTTGCACGCAGTTGTTTTGTGTGTGTGTGTGTGTGTGTGTGTGTTGGGATGTTAAATTTGGCTAGTGGATGTTGTGAGTATTTACCTATATGCATAGCATTAGTAGTCTTAACTAAGACAATTGGATGTAGTTATTTTCTGTATTGATGTATTTGTAACCCGTCCTTTCAAACGGGTATTAATTATGTCGGGGTAATTAATATGCTTAAAATTAAATTCAAAGATAAAAATGTAAGACAAGTGTTAAATAAAAATGAATAAAATTAAATAATAAAATTCCCTCTATTCATCCCAATGGGAAATTTGTCTTTAGGGTCTATGGGATGAATAAAGGGAATGTTATTTTATTATTTATCTATGCTACGTGTTTCTGATGGTCAGGGACCATTGCAAAGCAATTCGAGTACGTTTAGTGGATATTGCGCTATAAAAAAGAACAATTTTTAAAAAAATTGTTCATTTATCAGACCTGCTCATATGTGCACGTCGGTACTTACCTTTCTTTAATGGGGTTTTGCAGAGGGTGTCAGGGTCCAGTCCTGTGGGACAGTTACATTGGCATTTACCGTGTAGTATAGTCTGATACCCATCGTTCTCACATTTCAGAGTCCGTCCTTGACATTGAGGAAACGCTGAAATAATACGTGACCATTTGTCTCAAAACGTTAGCATTTTGAGGTGATTTAAATGATTATTTATGTAACGAAATTATTTGTTTCTTCTCTAATACTTAGTAGAAAAGATTATTGTAACGCTCTTTTGTCCGGTTACCCCGAGTATTCGATCTGAAAATTACCAGAACTTCTTTGTGAGGCATTTAAACAAA
>NC_088365.1:6872786-6890286 GCF_034508935.2 Berghia stephanieae
CCTGCCAGGGCTCACGATATCCATCTTCCCGGGTTTGGTATCCGAGTTTTCCTTCTTCTCCATCACCCATTGTCGATCTGTCCGCGACTACTTATTTAATTCGTAGTTAGCCTTTATATAATCTTGTGTGTAAATACCATGCATTGTTACCTTATTATGGTTATCTTCTATATGTTATGGATGTATGAGTGTATGTATATGTGTATGTGTGTGTGTGTGTGTCAAGGTTAAAGATATATGTTTGTACATCACACATACATGAGTACATTTCAGTTATTATACTAGCTGTACCACGTGCATCATTATTGTAATCTTTCAATCAATTTAATATTAAGGGCATTCAAGTGATTTTAACCTATTTCACCTTATAGATAATATGCGCTTGGCTAAGAAGCTCATAACATTGCCATCCGGAAGTATAAGGGACCAACACACAAACTCTGTGTAACCATGAACTTTTATAGTCTGGTTAATACAGTTTAGTGAGAACAACTCACAAACGCGGATGGCAAAAACCATAACAAAGGCCTGAGTGACGTCATCTGCATACTATCTATATTTAATATGCGCTTGGCTAAGAAGCTCATAACATTGCCATCCGGGAGTTTAAGGGACCAACACACAAAACTGTGTGTATCCATGAACGTTTTTAGTCAGGTTAATACTTTTCGGTGAGCATTACTCAGAAACGCGGAATGCAAAAAATAATAACAAAGACATGAGTGACGTCATCTTCGAACTATCCATTACCATATGATATGTTTTATTATATAAAGGCCATTCCCCTGGGGACACGTTGAATGGGAGCCGGCAGGCACTCCACACCGAAATGTGTACTTGCAAGCGTATAATAACAGTGACTACCTTTACCCAGTTTTGATCACACTTGACAAATTTAATGCAAACCACAGCTGCTGTGATCAGTAAAACAAAATGTGACCCATCGTCTCAAAACGGTATTATGTCGGGATGAACCACATGCTAAAAAGCCTAAATTAATGCTAAACTGGTCAATAATATGAATTAATAGTATTGGTGCCCTGAAATATGATATTCATTCTCTTCAATAAAGCATAAAAACTCAACCTAAGCCTGATATGTCTGGCTATAAATTCAATTTTAAGCATCTTAATCATCCAAACTTAATACCGTTTTGAGGCGAGGGGTCACAAATATTGAACAAATCTAATATAGCAATATCGAAAGATAGTCATGTTTTAGCATCGAAACCCTTCTTCAGCCAAATTTAAAAGTAGATTCAATTAAACCACGAGGTCCCAGGTTTGAGAGGTTTTTACCAAGATGGGGGACATTTAAATACCGATCGATGTATTACGGAGCAGGGGTTTTCTGGCCAAATTTTTAAATACGAGTTTTCCCAGAGTAAAGCTGTGAACTTGTTAAAAGTTAACTCACTCAATCCTAGAAATTTTTGCTACTTTTCAAAATTGGAAAAAATGGATTAAAAATGAGCATGTGTTGAGTGAGTTAATATGTTTTTATTCGTGTTAATTCATTCACAACGAACGTGTCGGCGGTCAGATACATCCGACAATGCAAGTTTGAACTGATAATATTATATTTTTACCCCCACTTCATCCAGCTTCTCGGCGCTTGCATAGATCGCTAACAGCAGCAACCACAGGAAGGACATTCTGAACACGTTGAATGAATTAGAGTCGTATTGATGGATCAGGTCATTCTGTAATAATATATACAAAGCATAGTTGACTCACAAAACATCTCAAAATAGTACTAGAAGATTTGTCGGAGTGATAAAGATGTTGAAAATTGCATTTATAGTACCAAAAAAATAATCAAAATTGGGTATTTAACTCACTCAAGCCTAACCTTCTACCTATGCCTTTTATTCTCTATTGTCTTCTGGCACTTTTCTACTCACTTCATCTCTTGTTGTTACCAACATAAGTGCCTGCTCCACTCACTTTTCTGAATTAAAAATTCACCCCATATACCGGAGCATACTCAATGTCTCAATCGTTTCTATGTTATATGTTTGTGTTGAGAATATTGGATATTAATCTTAACTGCTGGTCAAGTAACTTCGCGATGGTTTTGTGGCGAGTGAACCGGCAGTCTCCAGAAGTGGGTGAGAGAGAGCTCTAGAATTAACCTGAGTTTGATACGAATATTTTTGTATTCGTGGATAGCTCACACGGTAGAGCCACGCTCTCACCTGCCAGGCGGAGTTGTCGTACCAATAAGATCGCAGGTTCAAACCCCACCACAGCCGCGAAAAAAAATTTATTCTCTATTTTCTTTTGGCACTTTTCTACTCACTTTATCTCTTGTTGTTACCAACATAAGTGCCTGCTCTACTCACTTTTCTGAATTAAAAATTCACCCCATATACATCACTTCATCTCTTGTTATTAAATATGCCTTGCTCACTCTCAAAAGAGATTGACCAAAAAAAATACCGTACTCAGTTAAATTGGAACTGTGTATGGTCTGACTCAACTGCAAATCATGTAGACATTAAAGACAGCAGCAGCATTGGTAATATGCATATAATTTGTTACTCAGAGAAAAAAGTAGGTATATAATGATGGGGTAAATGTAATACCAGTATTTCGGTGTTAGGATTGAGTGAGTTAAGGCTGTGCCAAAAGGTTGGGTTGTTTTTTTGTGTTTTTTTTTTTTTTGGGTAGGGGGGGGGTTGTAGTGTTCATAGCAAAAATACTCTAATGATAATTTACACATTTGAAAAATAAAACCCAACTAAGCTTAAACTTTGTTTTCATTAGTTTTTATCAGTTGAATATTGTAAAATAAACCAAAATCAGATGATCTGGCTCCAACAGAAAAGAAGAAATATTTTCTCAAAGGTTCAAACAGGGGTGGACAGAGTGTAAACTTTTCCACAGTTTCTCGACACTAAAAGCTATGACTGCAATTGATTTAATAGACACTGGAAGTGAAGGAGAAGGTAAGATAAGGAAGAATGTTGATCGATGCCATCAGAAAGAGGCATTTACGGTTTCTGGGACATGGGTGGAGAAGAGACGGAATAGAAAAGTTCGTAACATCTGGGATGATCGAATGAATTTTTAAAGTCTGATCGTCAGTTTCTTTGTTTTGTTTTTGTTTTGTTTTTTGTTGTTGTTGTTTTTTATTATTATTTAACACAGAAAAACTGACGAAAGCGGTTTTTTTTCTTAAGTTTTTCCCCTAATAACTTAGTACTGGAGTATTTTTGTGGTGAACGTCATAAAAACGACCTATTGACACAGGACAATATACAATATGTTATGTCCGACGTGTACATTTATGCAGGTCTGACATCTAACGCAGTTATGAGCCTAGTTTAACTGTGTTCTAATTTGTAAAAATTTGCGTCTTTTAAAAACAAAAATGCGTCATTTACAACAATGAGTCCAGAATATCTTAAGTTACCAGACCTGCAAATAAGTACACGTCGGTTATGTCATATAGAGGTGAATTAATTTTTGATGTAAGAAAAATAAAATTCATAATTTCTGACCATTTAGAATTTAAGTTCTTTATTCAGTATGTGAATTATTGGTCACGTGTCATATCTGATTCCAAACTCACAGGGTTGAACAGATGCATTCGCATCTTCTAAAAAAATATCTGGTTTATCGGTCACGTGCTAGGACTTCGTATTGTAGTCGCTGGTCACGTATCATATCTTATTTCCAAACTCCCAGGGTTGAGTATATGCCTAACAATAATGATAATAATAATAATAATAATAATAATAATAATAATAATAATAATAATAATAATAATAATAATAATAATAATAATAATAATAATAATAATAATAATAATAATAATAATAATAATAATAATAATAATAACATTGTCCATGAAAGCAATTTGTCATTTGGTTACATCATGGACATCATATACCCAAACAGACATGAATGAAATACACACACACACACACACACATATACACACACGCACACACATTGTAAGCAATCTGTAAAATACACGCAGTTTTTGTTATCCAATAATATAAATATTTACTCACCGTTCATAAACACTGTCAAAAACAATTGTTCAGGTCAACGAAGAATAAAAAAATGATTTCTTTTGTTAACGATTTATAAATCTCGTTCACCAGAGATTACTTACTTACTTATCCTAACCAGCGACCACCTGATCTCTAGCCCTTCGGTCTTTCACCAGAGATTAAAACTTGCTTTATGAAGTAATAGCAATAATATGATAGAAAGCACAGAAACATTTTTTTTTTAATTTTCAGTCCGTTGATTTTGCCTTGGCATGAATTGCCAGATTGTATAACCCTGTCCTTACCAACTATAGAATAATAGTCACATTTGTTACGATACAACCAACATTTTTCTTATTCAATTTTCTCTTATACATCATAAAATTAAAAGAAAATGAACAGTGTGTTGTTGACTATGTTTTGCTAAAGAAATTACGTATCGCATGAGCTTGACTGCTATTGTGTTTGAGTGATAAAAAATGTTTTTTTATGTTAGTTGGCTGAAAATGGCTGGTAAGGAGAGAGTTAAACCGATACCTGGCTCTTTTCGGTTTTTCAAAACCGTGCTATAGATGGTGGGTAATTTAGAAATGATGATTTTGTGAATCTTACCCATCTTCGTAGCACTTATTAATTAGCCAGTTATATTGGCTACATGTGTGCATGTCAAAATATAGCTTTAAAAATAAAAATCATATTGAAATAATTAAACATATCTGGCTTAATCAACTGGGAAACCAATTCCGAATTGTCTGTCTTTTCCTATCGTCTGGCTAAGATTTGAGGCATCTGTGTTTTCTCAGAGGTTGTTAATGTGTCGTTTGTCTCCGATAAAATGTCCAAAAAAGTAATGCAGAATGTATTATTATTTTTACACGTGTGTACCATATGTGCATCAACGCTATCTCTATAATCACACATAGGCATTTAGGCTTATGGAAAATAAATGTAATCTACATTCTCAACCAGTATTATTTTGGAGTGAAATCTATATATTTTTTTTTAATAGGGTTGAGGACTACGTGTACATATATGCAGGTCTGACATCCGAACTCACCTTATGGGCCTAGTTTAACATTGTTGTAAAGGACAATATTTTGCTTCATGTTTTTTTTTATTTCAATTAAAACAATGAGCCCATGAGAAATTAGGTTATCAGACCTGCAAATAAGTGCACGTCGTATGGGGATCAAAATTGTTCTAAACAGCCAATGCCAATGTAAAATATATATCATCGAGCACAGAATTACTGGCAAATCTAAAGATTATAAAACTATTTTTTACAGACGGATATACTTGGGAAGAAAAGAAGAAGGAGATAGAGGATGGATTACATTTACAATCTGAACGGATGGATTGGTGGAGGAGGAAGAGGAATCGAGCTATTGAGAAGATCTGCCTGGCACTTGATGATGATGATACTTGCAAACCTTCTTATATATTTATATTTCAGGCTAATTCTATCATCGGTTCACTCAAATTAATACGACGGAATCTACTCGGTCGTATTACTCAGTCATTTTTGATGTTTGACTTTCATTTCGAGTATAATTTATTTTACGCAATTCTAGCATATCCGCAACAAAAATTAGTGTCGTAATTTTAAATCTCTCTTGATACTGTCAGGTAAGAATTATCTCATCAACAACAAAATATGACGACATTATTTTAAATTAGTCTTGATACTGTCAAGTTATAAAAATCTCATCAACAACAAAATATGACGACATTATTTTAAATTAGTCTTGATACTGTCAAGTTACAAAAATCTCATCAACAACAAAATATTATGATGACGTTATTTTAAATCTCTCTTGATACTGTCAGGTAAGAATAATCTGGGGGTCAACATTGTTCTGTAAAGCCAATGTTAAATTTCTACCATCGAACACAGAATTAATGGCAAATCTAAAAATACAATACAGTAGTAGAATGCGTATAATAGATGATTGTCTGTTTCTAGTAGCCTTTATTTCTCCGCAAATATTGCGGTTTCTCCACTAATTTATGGGGAAATATAGAATGTATGGCTAAAAATATAAGATATGGTTTTAGGTTTATCTGTAGCACTTTTATCAAAGCTTTGAGAAGAATTATAATATAGTGTGGCCTTGCTGTTTGATACTTTGATACTTTGGATCGGAAGGTCTATGATTTGAGTCCTGATATGAGCTTGGAAAAGGTTCTTAACTAACATTCTCTCACCGTACTTAGGTACGTATAAAATAAGTACCTGGCCGTTGATAACGTGGTCTCTGTCGGACAAAAAAAATTGTTATGTCGCCTAACAGGCGTCATGTTTCGTCCTACATGGTATGTGTTGCTGTAAGCTGGGAACGCTTTGTAAAGATCTTTGAACATGTTTATAAATGCTCGAATATTTTGTTTTCAAAATTACATACAACAAAAAAAATCATATCTTATTATTATTATTTTAACTTGATAATATTCCATTTTTGGCATCAACTCCACCCCCGACATAATACCAATGTGACATGGTGTGTCACAAATATTGTTATTTATAGAGAGTCAATCTGACTCTCGTAAAAGCTACGACTCAAAGTAAACAACGTATCTTATACACGAGTCACGTTTATAACATTTTATTATTATTATTTTATTTCATTCTCCATTTTATTCGCACATTTCGGCACCTCTATCTTTTGACAGTTTTGCCTTTTATAAAATGAAAACACGAGTCTTATTTTGAAAACATTTATACTGTTTGAATCCATGTAAAATCCAAACCAGCCAATAAAAAAACGGAAGCAAGAGAGGTACCACATGTCTGCAGTTATTATCCTGTATGGGCCGCTGACGGATCTGAAGTAAAGAATATTAACATGGAAATGTGGAAGAAGAAGCAGAAGAAGAAGAAGAAGAAGAAGAAGAAGAAGAAGAAGAAGAAGAAGAAGAAGAAGAAGAAGAAGAAGAAGAAGAAGAAGAAGAGGAAGAAGAAGAAGAAGAAGAAGAAGAAGAAGAAGAAGAAGAAGAAGAAGAAGAAGAAGAAGAAGAAAAAGAACGAGGAACGAAAGACAGAAAAGTAGTAGTAGTAGTAGTAGTAGTAGTAGTAGTAGTAGTAGTAGTAGTAGTAGTAGTAGTAGTAGTAGTAGTAGTAGTAGTAGTAGTTGTAGTAGTAGTAGTAGTAGTAGTAGTAGTAGTTGTTGTTGTTGTTGTTGTTGTTGTTGTAGCAATAGGTGTAGGAAATAAATGCTCTAGTCTCGTTTATAACCCCCATTCGTTTGGTTTCATTGTTGTATTGGAAATTTTCTCAAATCAACGCAGAATCATCTCTATAACAACAACGTGAAAATAAGCCCATTATTCAGTTCATATTCTCAGACCTGAAAATATGTGTACATATCGGAACACATAGAGAGAGCACCAGCCTTCGATTTGGAGACGATATTATTCGGAATTTTTTTCTTTCACACCAATGGAAGAGACCAATTAGATGCCCCATATGTAAACAATAACATTTGACGTCAAAGGTGACCCAGATTTTTTTATAAATGACCCGAACTATGCTGCAATTCACCTTTAGTAATGTCATGCGCATCCAACCAACCTTTTGTTTACATGTTGCTAAGGCAGCAAACTGAAATTGGCCGTGAATAAATTCCAGTTGTTTACTCCGAGTCTGAGATAGCTAGGGAGGCCACGATCATAGTTTTTATAACCAAAATGTCCCTTCTTTTATTTTGTAGGAAAACCATAATCATGGTTCTCCCTCCTCCCGTAAACAAAACCATATCTATGTCCAGGAAAACGAAGATTGTTGCTTGTTTTTGGTTAAGGTGGACCGTACTCTTTTTTTTTTCTTCTTTTTTTTACAGCGTATCAAATGATCAAAGTCAAAGCATACGGTCAATGCAATGAAGAGAGCAAATTCGAATCTATCACCTCTCTCTTCGCTCAGATGACCCTTTTGACAGAAGACTACTACTACTTCTACTTTTATTGCACTACCACTACTGTATTATAACCGCTGATACCACAAAACTATAGACTACTGTATCTAGAACTAACGGACCGTATGGCTCAGCGGTACGGTTTTCGTCTTCTCACAAAAGTCGAGCAATGCCAATGCTAAGTGTGATCAGTAATAGGTTGGGTGACTAATCGTGAAAAATTGTGGTCCCCGCGTTGTTTCCCTGGCCGAGGCACATTACACACATTACCCCACTCGATTGAATGAGTATCTGGCTACAGAAGTGACAGTTTTAGTACACAAGGGTCGCCTAACAGACTGTATGACAAAGAAATATGGTTCCATACGGCTTGTTGAAGTGGGGGGATAAATATGAAACATTGTGAAGCGCATTGCTCACGGCTATCTGTAGAAATGCGCTGTATAAATATTCATATGTATGTACTTGGTCCAACTGTTACTATTACTATTTCTACTACTAGACCTCTACTACTGATATTATTATCAATAATAATAATGATAATAATAATAATAATAATAATAATAATAATAATAATAATAATAATAATAATAATAATAATAATGATAATAATAATAATAATAATATAATAATAATAATAATAATAATAATAATAATAATAATACTAATAATAATAATACTAATAATAAATAATAATAATAATAATAATAATAATAATAATAATAATAATAATAATAATAATAATAATAATAAAAGAAGAAGAAGAAGAAGAAGAAGAAGAAGAAGAAGAAGAAGAAGAAGAAGAAGAAGAAGAAGAAGAAGAAGAAGAATATTATTATTATTATTATTATTATTATTATTATTATTATTATTATTATTATTATTATTATTATTATTATTATTATTATTATTATTATTCTTGTTGCTGTCAATATCACCGTTTAATGGTTAATAAAAGAAAGATACTTGCAAAATGTTGGTGTTGTGTGTGTGTTGTAGCAATCGGTCTCCAGCGACGTAACTCCTACAAGAGGCGCACAAGACCGTGGCACTAAACAACACTACATGCAACATGAGAGCAACATTCACGGTAGCGTTAACTACGTCAAAGTCAAGGCAAATCAATAGTGACATACAACCAGGAGATGACAGTAAGTGAGGTGGAAATTCTCAGAATTGAAAGCAGACACTTCAATGTTATATCTGTCAACAAACCTCCACCAAGGCCATTCAAGTGGCCAGTTACATCCACCACTAGTGAGAAACCAATGATTGTAATAGGTGACTTTAACAGCCACAGACCAAATGGGGATACGATGAGAACAACGAAGATTGACATACTGTTGAGCAATGGGCTGACCAATATAATCTGACACTCTTCTATGACGCATGAATCATCCTTTTCAAGCGTTCGCTGGAGAACAGGCTACAACCCAGACCTTGCATTTGTGTCTTCCAGACATGTCAAAAAGTGTCGGCAACCCCATACCAAATCACAATACAGACCTATCACCATTGAGGTAGGATCAGTCATCTCTATGAGAACAAACAAATAACACGAACTGTGTTCGTGGACCTGGCAGCTGCCTATGACACAGTAAATCACAGGAAACTGCTTCTAACGGTTGCAAGGATAACTCGTAACACAAAATAGTTGCAATAATAAAATCCCTTATGTCAAACCGTCACTTTTTTGTGGAAATGGATGGGAAGAGAAGCAGATTACAAAAGAACGGACTTCCTCAAGGATCGGTACTTGCACTTATCCTTTTCAACGTTTATACTCCAACGACCAACCTCAGTTCGAGAACATCCGTGGGTTTCTATACAATGATCTGTGTCTTGCGTCCCAGGCCTCTGATTTCAACACCATTTAAAGAGCCGCAAAGTCTAAAGAAAACAGGAAACTGAACATCTCCTGGAATGGGAACATATTGGAGAACAACACATTCCCCATGTATCTCGGTGTTAACGTAAACCGCACAGTGTCCTTTTCTCAGAACACAAAGAAAATAAAAGCAACTTCCTAAGAAAAGAGAAAAAAAACTTACATGGGGAGCAGATCCAAAAACAGTCAGGACAACCATACTAGCCCTTTGCTATTCATCAGCCAAATAGGTCTCACCAGTCTGGGCAAGATCCTGCCATGTCAAAAAAAAAAACACCTGCCGGATCATTAGAGTAACTTGAAACCGACTGCAGTTCCAGTCCTCCATCGGCTGGCTGGCATTGCAACTCCCTATATTCGAAGAGCCACTGCTTCCAAAGCCCAGAAATATAAACAGAAAATGGACCCAAGACAGCCCTCCATGACCACAGCCTAATGACAAGTAGGCTGAAGTCGAGAAGGCGCATAATTGAGTCCTTGGAATAGACTGTTTACTCACATTATCTCACCGTACTCAGGTGTAAAATGGATACCTGACAGTTAACAGCGTTGTCTCTGTCCGAAAAATTGTAATATCGCCTAACAGGCGTCATGTCTCGTCCTACGTGCTAAGTATTGTTGTTGGCCAGGGAACCCTTGTATAGCGTTTTTAGCACATTTAGTGGATATTGCGCTGTATGAAAGCTCATTTATTTTATTATATTTATTAAAATAAGAAGAATAGGAAGATGGTGTCTTTCTTTCTGGTGGCAGTGTCGTAGGGGGCGCCATATGAAGGAAGGGAGGTGGGGGGATAACCACGTCTTTAACGTCATTAGTCGTGCGCATTTCCGCTACGTAAAGAAGGAATTGTTTCAAAAAGCGACCCCCATCGGACAGGGCTCGGACACTTTAGTGCAAAACAGTTTTTTTTAGGGTCGTAGGGTGATATCGTTGAGGGCGCCAAATAAAGGAAGGGGGAAGCGGGGGGAGGGGGGGGGATGTCAGCGTCTTTAACGTCATTGGTCGTGCGCATTTCCGCTTCGTAAAGAAGGATGGCATGCCGGATTTGATTTCCGGCAGTATAGTTCTCGAACGCGGCATTGTCCGTTCCAATGGTGGCAGTGTCGTAGACGGATAGCGGTATCTATTTGTAGGACGCATTTCCGCTATGGAGAGTAATAATTTTTAAAATAAAGAGCTCGGACAAAGTCGCCAGAGCCGTTCCGTCGGTGATCATTCATTTTGTTATATTTATTATTATAATAATAAGATGAAGAGGAATAGGAAGATGGTGTCTATCTTTCTGGTGGCAGTGTCGTAGGGTGATATCGTTGAGGGCGCCAAATGAAGGAAGGGGGGTGGGGGATGTCCACGACTTTAACGTTATTGGTCGTGCGTATTTCCGCTACGTAAAGAAAGAATTGTTTCAAAAAGCGAACCCCTTCGGACAGGGCTCGGAAACTTTAGTGCAAAACAGTTTTTTTACTCGTGGCATGGCGGACTTGATTTTCGGCAGTATAGTTCTTGAACGTGGCTTTATCGGTTCCAATGGTGGCAGTGTCGTAGAGGGATAGCGGTATCTATTTGTAGGACGCATTTTCGCTATGGAGAGTAATAATTTTAAATATAATGAGCTCGGACAAGAGTCGCCAGAGCCGGTCCGTCGGTGCTCATTCATTTTGTTATATTTATAATAATAATAATAAGAAGAAGAGGAATAGGAAGATGGTGTCTTTCTTTCTGGTGGCAGTGTCGTAGGGTGATATCGTTGAGGGCGCCAAATGAAGGAAGGGGGGTGGGGGGATGTCCACGACTTTAACGTCATTGGTCGTGCGCATTTCCGCTTCGTAAAGAAGGATGGCATGCCGGATTTGATTTCCGGCAGTATAGTTCTCGAACGCGGCATTGTCCGTTCCAATCGTGGCAGTGTCGTAGACGGATAGCGGTATCTATTTGTAGGACGCATTTCCGCTATGGAGAGTAATAATTTTAATTATATAATGAGCTCGGACAAGGTCGCCAGAGCCGTTCCGTCGGTGCTCATGTATTTTGTTAAAGGAAGGGGGGGGGGGATGTCACGTCATTGGTCGTGGGCATTTCCGCTACGTAAAGAAGGAATTGTTTCAAAAAGCGATTCCCTTCGGACAGGGCTCGGACACCTTAGTGCAAACAGTTTTTTTACTCGTGGCATGGCGGATTTGACTTCCGGCAGTATATTTCTTGAACGTGGCTTTTGTCGGTTCCAATGGTGGCAATGTCGTAGAGGGTTAGGGTTAGGGTTAGGACAATTTAGGGCCAAACAGTTTTAATACTCCTGGCATGGCGAATTTGATTTCCGGCTTTATAGATCGTGAACGTAGTTTTGTCTGAACGAAGGGTGGCGACGTCGTTGGGGATAGCAGTATCTACTCGTAGGACGCATTTCCGCTATGGAGAGGATAATTTTTAAAAAATCCTCGGACAAAATTGGATTTTATACAACGAGTGAACTCATCGTTGATGGCGCCAAATAGGAGTGGTGAGATCAATTCTTTAACGTATGTGGTCGCGCGCATTTACGCTAGGCAACGAAAGAATTGTTTTAAACAACGATTCCCTCGGACAGAGCTCGGACACTTTAGTGCTAAACAGTTTTTGTAATCGTGGCATGCCGGATTTGATTTCCGGCAGTATTGGTCGTGAACGTGGTTTGAATGGTGGCCGTGTCGTAGAGGGATAACAGTATACATTTGTAGGACGCATTTCCGCTATGGAGAGGATAATTTTAAAAATATAGTGATAGGACAAAGTCGCCAGACCCAATCCGTCGGGAACCCATCGTTGAGTGCGTCAAATAGGCGATTGAGGGTCCATAAAACTGCGCGTGCAAAGTCAAATGTTTTTTAAAATGCAGTTGGTGAAATCGGCTTCGCAGGCGGCCAAGAAGGAAAGTTTTCAAAAATCAAACTACCTATCGGTGCCCTAAGCCCGTTTGTATTTCTAGATGCATGCAATGATTCTAAAAGGCGATTGAAAGTCAATAAAACTGCGCGCGCAAAGTCAAAAGTAGCGCAGAGTGCACATTTTTCAAAGGCATTTTACTCACATTCTCTCACCCTACTCGGGTGGAGAATGAGTACCTGGCCGTCAACAGCGTTTTCTCTATCGGAAAGTATATTTTAAATTTGCCAGACCCGATTCGTAAAATAAAGATAATAATAACAATAATAACAATGATAATAATAATAATAATAATAATAATAATAATAATAATATAATAATAATAATAATAATAATAATAATAATAATGATAATGATAATGATAATGATAAGAATAATGATAATAATAATAATAATAATAATAATAATAATAATAATAATAATAATAATAATAATAATAAAAAATAATAATAATAACAATAACAATAACAATAATAATAATAATAATAATAATAATAATAATAATAATAATAATAATAATAATGATAATAATAATAATAATAATAATAATAGTAATAATAATAATGATAATAATAATAATAATAATAATAATAATAATAATAATAATAATAATAATAATAATAATAATAATAATAATAATAATAATAATAACAACAACAATAATAATAATAATAATAATAGTAGTAGGTCAAGGGAATTAATCCTTGGAATTTGTACACCCTATGTTATCTTCTTGAGTTGCATCCCTTGAAAACGAGTACATGGCCGGTACACGTGGGGTTTTTTTTTCCGTCCTGTCATGTCTCGTTCCGCGTGTTAAGTGTTGCTGTTGGCTGGGAACCCGTTGTAAAGCGCTTTGAGCACGTTTACTGGATATTGTCCCGGTCGGCGCATAGTTGAGTCCTCGATAAAAAGCCTCTTTACTCACATTCTCTCACCGTAACCAGATGTAAAACTAGTTAGTAGTGTTTTCTCCGTTCTGTCGCGTCCCGCTCTGCACGTTAAGTGTTGCTGTTAGCTGTAGACGCGTTGTAAAGCGCTTTGAGCACGATTGCCTGGCTCGGCGCATAGTTGAGTACTCGATAGAAAGGTTCTTTACTCACATTCTCTCCCCGTCATCAGATGAAAAACGAATACCTGGCCGTTAGTAGTGTTTTCTCCGTTCTGTCATGTCCCGCTCTGCACGTTAAGTGTTGCTGTTGGCTGTAGACGCGTTGTAAAGCGCTTTGAGCACGATTGCCTGGCTCGGCGCATAGTTGAGTACCCGATAAAAAGCTTCTTTACTCGCATTCTCTCACCGTAATCAGATGTAAAACTAGTTAGTAATGTTTTCTCTATTCTGTCGTGTCCCGCTCTGCACGTTAGAGTGTTGCTGTTGGCTGTAGACGCGTTGTAAAGCGCTTTGAGCACGATTGCCTGGCTCGGCGCATAGTTGAGTACCCGATAAAAAGGTTCTTTACTCACATTCTCTCCCCGTCATCAGATGTAAAACGAATACCTGGCCGTTAGTAGTGTTTTCTCCGTCCTGTCGTGTCCCGCTCTGCACGTTAAGTGTTGCTGTTGGCTGTAGACGCGTTGTAAAGCGCTTTGAGCACGATTGCCTGGCTCGGCGCATAATTGAGTACTCGATAAAAAGTTCTTTACTCGCATTCTCTCCCTGTAATCAGATGTAAAACGAATACCTGGCCGTTAGTAGTGTTTTCTCCGTCCTGTCGTGTCCCGCTCTGCACGTTAAGTGTTGCTGTTGGCTGTAGACGCTTGTAAAGCGCTTTGAGCACGATTGCCTGGCTCGGCGCATAATTGAGTACTCGATAAAAAGTCTCTTTACTCGCATTCTCTCCCCGTCATCAGATGTAAAACGAATACCTGGCCGTTAGTAGTGTTTTTTCCGTCCTGTCGTGTCCCGCTCTGCGCGTTAAGTGTTGCTGTTGGCTGTAGACGCGGGACACGACAGGACGGAGTAAACATTACTAACCAGTTCTACATCTGAGTACGGTGAGAGAATGTGAGTAAATATCCTTTTTATCGAGGACTCTACTATGCGCAGAGTGAGGCAATCGTGCTCAAAGCGCTTTACAACGCGTCTACAGCCAACAGCAACACTTAACACGCAGAGCGGGACACGAGAGGACGGAGAAATCACCACTAACGGACAGGTATTAGTGTTACACCTGATTACGGTGAGAGAATGTGAGTAAAGAACCTTTTTATCGAGGACTCAACTATGCGCCGAGCGAGGCAATCGTGCTCAAATCGTTTTACAACGCGTCTGCAGCCAACAGCAACACTTAACACGCAGAGCGGGGCACGACAGGTCGGAGAAAACATTACTAACTAGTTCTACATCTGAGTACGGTGAGAGAATGTGAGTAAAGAACCTTTTTATCCAGGACTGAACTATGGGCCGAGCGAGGCAATCGTGCTCAAATCGTTTTACAACGCGTCTGCAGCCAACAGCAACAGTTAACACGCAGAGCGGGACACGACAGGACGGAGTAAACATTACTAACCAGTTCTACATCTGAGTACGGTGCGAGAATGTGAGTAAAGATCCTTTTTATCGAGGACTCAACTATGGGCCGAGTGAGGCAATCGTGCTCAAAGCGCTTTACAACGCGTCTACAGCCAACAGCAACACTTAACACGCAGAGCGGACACGAGAGGACGGAGAAATCACTACTAACTAGTTCTACATCTGAGTACGGTGCGAGAATGTGAGTAAAGATCCTTTTTATCGAGGACTCAACTATGGGCCGAGCGAGGCAATCGTGCTCAAATCGTTTTACAACGCGTCTGCAGCCAACAGCAACAGTTAACACGCAGAGCGGGACACGAGAGGACGGAGAAAACAATTCCTAACTAGTTCTACATCTGAGTACAGTGAGAGAATGTGAGTAAAGAACCTTTTTATCCAGGACTCTACGATGCGCCGAGCGAGGCAATCGTGCTCAAATCGTTTTACAACGCGTCTGCAGCCAACAGCAACAGGTAACACGCAGAGTGGGACAAGAGAGGACGGAAAAATCACTACTAACGGACAGGTATCAGTCTTACACCTGATTACGGTGAGAGAATGTGAGTAAAGAACCTTTTTATCCCTGACTCAACTATGCGAAGAGGGAGGCAATCGTGCTCAAATCGTTTTACAACGCGTCTGCAGCCAACAGCAACCCTTAACACGCAGAGCGGGACACGACAGGTCGGAGAAATCATTACTTACTAGTTCTACATCTGAGTACGGTGAGAGAATGTGAGTAAAGAACCTTTTTTATCAAAGACTCAACTATGCGCCGAGAGAGGCAACCGTGCTCAAAGCGCTTTACAACGCGTCTACAGCCAACAGCAACAGTTAACACGGAGAGCGGGACACGACAGGACGGAGAAAACACTAGTAAAGTCACGGCCATGTACTCGTTTTCAAGGGATGCAACTCAAGAAGATAACATAGGGTGTACAAATACCAAGGATTAATTCCCTTGAACTACTACTACTACTACTATTATTATTATTATTATTATTATTATTATTATTATTATTATTATTATTATTATTATTATTATTATTATTATTATTATTATTATTCTAGCCAACTTATCCAGTAACGTGCTCAAAGCGCTTTACAACGCGTCTGCAGCAGACCGCAACACTTAACATGCAGAGCGGGACACGACAGGACGTAGAAAAAACTACTAACCGACAGGTATTAGTCTTACACCTGACTACGGTGAGAGAATGTGAGTAAAGATCCTTTTTATCCAGGACTCAACTATGCGCCGAGGGAGCAATCGTGCTCAAATCGTTTTGCAACGCGTTTGCAGCCAACAGCAACACTTAACACGCAGAGCGGGACACGACAGGTCGGAGAAAACATTACTAACTAGTTCTACATCTGAGTACGGTGAGAGAATGTGAGTAAAGAACATTTTTATCCAGGACTCAGCTATGCGCCGATCGAGGCAATCGTGCTCAAAGCGCTTTACAACGCGTCTACAGCCAACAGCAACACTTAACACGCAGTTGACGAATTCCGCTTCGCAAAAGCCTATTAAGGGACAGAAAAAAAAGCAGTTGGCAGCGGCCTCTTCTGGTACTCGCACTAACGCTAATGATTGGTGTCATCGGGGCTAAACACACACACACACACACACACACACACACACACACACACACATACTGCGCTGTTTAATCTCTCAATACCTCTCACTTGTCGATATTTGATTGGTTAGTATTGTCCTCTTCAGCCTACGCAATATCGTCTTGGTCCATTCGCCGCGTCGCGCATCTGATAAAAAGGGGTGATTTACTGGCATTTCTCTCTTCACACTCTGGCATTTGTCTCTTCACACTCGTAGAAATTTCATTCGAGGCATTTCATAGAAAAAGTGTTATTAATCTAAAGTAGTATTCCAGTATACGCATCCAAAGTTTCTTTTGTAGTCATGAAAAGGTATTTACTGTTCTTGTATTAGAAATTCTGTGATTCTGGATATTAGATTTTATCGTGTGTGTGTGTGTGTGTGTGTGTGTGTGTGTGTGTGTGTGTGTGTGTGTGTGTGTGTGTGTGTGTGTGTGTTTGTGAAAGATGTATCGGTAGAAAATACAATGAAGTGTTCTAGTGCAATAATTTTTTGAAGGCTAATTCACTGTTGCCATATGTAGTTTTTCTCTGTAAAAACATAGCTCCCTTATTTTTCTGATCTGTGTTTAGGTTCAATTGTCACCTTTGTGAAAAACAGCCCACACATTTGGCGCGACACCTTATAAGAGTGCACAAAG
>NC_088365.1:6895286-6907786 GCF_034508935.2 Berghia stephanieae
CTTCGCCTTCTGTAGAGTCCTCACAGTCGTCACGTGTAGTTCCCGGTATGTATGCAATACTAATTATGAACATGGTGCACCTGTCTTTCTTACATTTTTCTCGTCTTTGAGCAGGTTTACTGGATATTTTGGCTATAATAATAATAATAATAATAATATAATAATAGTAATAATAATAATAATAATAATAATAATAATAATAATAATAATAATAATAATAATGATAAGGTCCTGGGTACGATTCTCGCTCGGTGCATAGTTGATGTAATGAACTGACAAACCAACCGGTAACCATTGTATTGTTCAAGGGATGCATCTCGAGAATATAACATAGTGTGTACAAATAGCAAGGATTAATTCCCTTTACAAGTTTATTCAACACTTCGATTACTACAGTTGTGTCTTAGAAAAAAGGCTATGCACCTGTCTTTCTTACATTTTTCTGGTCTTTTCTCGGAAAAAATAATGTCATAGTGTGAGCTGTGTGATGGTAAAGGAGTAAACATTTCTTTTAAAAAAAAACTAATAATCACACGGCTTTATATTATTCAAATATCTATGTTTATTCTTTTCAATTAAACAGATAAAAGTGTGCTATATTTCACAAAGACTTTGTCTGCAATAAACCCGGAGAAGTGCCCCAATAATTACATCAGAGAAGACAAGGTCTTAAAAGGCGTAAGTAATTCATGAGTTTGGTTTTGTTTCCTTAGTCTACATAATACAAAAATTACGGAGTAAAGGATCGGCTTCTACTGGGAGATAATTTGGAAAGTTCGGGGGGGGGGGTGTCTCTGTCAAGAAATGTAAAGAGATTTATCTAATTCTTAAGTTACATCAGAGTAAAAAAATACCTCCCCTCCCACTCCCCACTCATGTAGATTAATTCTCGTCTGGTACAAATACATTTTCTTTTTCTTTTCTTTCTTATTTTCCCCCAGATATATGTGACGGCCAGGAATAAATTTACTATAGACGAACTTCAGATGGCCTTCCATTATTTAGGAGCCTATAGAAGGAAGACGACGGTGGATCCATGTCTAATAAGATCACTCAGGACAGCCTTCCCAGAGTTTCAAAGAACTTTTGCCAAGATTAAAGATAAAACTTTATCAGATAAAATGCGAGCATGGCCTGAGGACAAAGACCTTATTTTCGAATAGCCTATACAGTCCATTTCTTTTCTTTTATTATGACAACAAACCAACGTTGAACTGCATCTCACTCCCTGGGAACATATAGTCGGCCGTGGAATAAAGTTTCGTCAAACAGCTCATATAAATTTATATATTGCTGGAAAATTTAAATTGAAGTTAAGTTAATTTATTTTGCTGAAATTCCAAACAGATGGTATACTAATTGTAATTCTTTGTAAATTGGCGGGGTGGTAAACGCTTTATAAAGGATGTCTAAAAAAATGGTTCAAATGAAATGTTCAGTTCATCAATAATTACATCAGAGAAGACAGGGTCTTAAAAGGCGTAAGTAATTTATGAGTTTGGTTTTGTTTCCTTAGTCTAGATAATACAAAAATTACCGAGTAAAGGATCGGCTTCTACTGGGAGATAATTTGAAAAAGTTCGGGGGGGGGGGGGGGGGTGTCTCTATAAAGAAATGTAAAGAGATTTATCTAATTCTTAAGTTACTTCACAGTAACAAAATACCTCCCCTCCCATTCCCCACTCATGTAAATTTATTCTCGGCTAGTACAAATACATATTCTTTTTCTTTTCTTTCTTATTTTCCCCCAGATATATGTGACGGCCAGGAATAAATTTACTATAGACGAACCTCAGATGGCCTTCCATTATTTAGGAGCCTATAGAAGGAAAATGACGGTGGATCCAAGTCTTATAAGATCACTCAAGACAGCCTTCCTAGAGTTTCACAGAACCTTTGCCAAGATTAAAGATAAAACTTTAACAGATAAAATGCGAGCATGGCCTGAGGACAAAGACCTCAGCACAGAACTCCCAACAAAAGACTTGTTGAAAAAACTGACGGACGATTCCACATGGGCTGACCCTCCAGAGTTCGGGACACATTAATGACTGTTCTCGCTATAGGCAGCATGTCCCGTCTTGGAGCCTTGTGAAACTTGTCTGTTGATGAGTTTAAGGCGGCTCGCAAGGCTGACCAAAATCATGATCTGTATCGAGCAGAAGTAAACCAGCACAAAACCATGATGACATATGTTCCGGCGGGAATCTATTTCACACCTACCTTAAAAGCCCACATTGAAAGGTAACAGTGTGATACTATTATTATTATTATTATTATTATTATTATTATTATTATTATTATTATTATTATTATTATTATTATTATTATTTATTATTATTATTATTATTATTATTATTATTATTATTATTATTATTATTATTACTATTATTATTATTATTATTATTATTATTATTTTATTATTACTATTATTATTTATATAATGTTAATACTTGAGGATAATCGTCAATAGAATTTGCCAACTCATGGGATTATTGATTCTTTAATTTTTTATTTTTTTTTGGTTTGTGTTTTAAAAACATTATTTCAGGTATTTAGATAAAAGACCAGTGCAATCCAAATGGGTGTTTTGCACGTCGTCCGGCCGTCAGCTGACATCAAGCCATGCTGGAATCATTTTTAGACGAATCACCAAAATCTCGGCGACTGAAATGAGAAAAAGCGTGGCCTTTGCAGTAAGTATTCAATGTTTGAAAGCGTTGTTAATATGTCTAGCATATAATTGTTTCTATCAGTTCTATCTTTATTTATGTATTATTTTTCTTTCTTAATCAGAATCCCGAGTAGACGGTTAAAAAAAAAGAAAAGACATGGAAAAAACAAACAACAACATCCACCCCCCCCCCCTAATAAAAAACCCACGAAAAATAAAACAACAAAAAAAAAAAAAAATAAAAAATAAAAGCAAAAGAAACCAACACGAAGCCGAACACACAAATAGCTACTTATTCTGTTTATTTTTGATTTTTATGTGTGTTTTTTTTTCTATTCTCGTTTCAGCAAAGGGAATCACCTGAAGAAGTCCATCGGCCATATCCGAAGCGATGCATCACAGTTTGCAGGTACACAGGGAGTCGTATGCGGCCAAAACTCACGACAAAACTATATATAAAGGATTGCGAGCCATTGGAGCAGGTACAGTGATGTTAAAAATGTTGGGGCGAGGGTGAGGAAGAAGAGGAGGTGGGGGGGGGGCGGGGGGCGGGGGGCGTGGTGGTAAACGCTTTATAAAGGCTGTCTAAAAAAAAAGTTTCATATGAAATGTTCAGTTCATCTATATCTTTTTATTCCAGGACAATGCTTGCAAAGTGAAGAGTTAAGATTGGACGAGCCCAGCACGTCAAGAGCATATTTTGAGCCACCCATCGTGACCGACGTCCAGGCTTCGCCTTCTGTAGAGTCCTCACAGTCGTCACCTGTAGTTCCCGGTATGTATGCAATACTAATTATGAACATGGTTCACCTGTATTTCTTACATTTTTCTAGTCTTTGAGCAGGTTTACTGGATATTTTGGCTATAATAATAATAATAATAATAATAATAATAATAATAATAATAATAATAATAATAATAATAATAATAATAATAATAATAATAATGATCATAATAATAATAATAATGATCATAATAATAATAATAATAATAATAATAATAATAATAATAATAATAATAATAATAATAATAATAATAATAATAATAATAAGGTCCTGGGTACGATTCTCGCTCGGCGCATAGTTGATGTAATGAACTGACAAACCAACAGGAAACCATTGTATTGTTCAAGGGATGCAACTCGAGAATATAACATAGGGTGTACAAATACCAAGGATTAATTCCCTTTACATGTTTTTATCAACAATTTGACTACTACAGTTGTGTCTTAGAAAAAAGGCTATGCACCTGTCTTTCTTACATTTTTCTGGTCTTTTCTCGGAAAAAATAATGTCATAGTGTGAGCTTTTGGGCGGTAATGCAGTAAACATTTCTTTAATAAAAACTAATAATCACACGGCTTTAAATGATTCAAATATCTATGTTTATTCTTTTGAATTAAACAGATACAAGTGTGCTATATTTCACAAAGACTTTGTCTGCAATAAACCAGAGAAGTGCCCCAATAATTGCATCAGAGAAGACAAGGTCTTAAAAGGCGTAAGTAAATTATGAGTTTGGCTTTGTTTCCTTTGTCTACATAAGACAAAATTAACAGAGTAAAGGATCGGCTTCTACTGGGAGATAATTTGGAAAGTTCGGGTGGGGGGGGGGGTGGTTGTTTGGGGGGGGGGGGGGAGGGTCTCTCTAAGGAGATGTAAATAGATTTATCTAATTCTTAAGTTACATCGGAGTAACAAAATACCTCCCCTCCCACTCCCCACTCATGTAGATTAATTCTCGGCTGGTACAAATACATTTTTTTTCTTTTCTTTCTTATTTTCCCCAGATATATGTGACGGCCAGGAATAAATTTACTAAGGACGAACTTCAGATGGCTTTCCATTATTTAGGAGCCTATAAAAGGAAGACAACGGTGGATCCATGTCTAATAAAATCACTCAGGACAGCCTTCCCAGAGTTTCACAGAACCTTTTGCCAAGATTAAAGATAAAACTTTAACAGATAAAATGCGAGCATGGCCTGAGGACAAAGACCTTATTTTCTAAAGGCCTATACAGTCCATTCCTTTTCTTTTATTATGACAACAAACCAACGTTGAACTGGATCTCACTCCCTGGGAACATATAGTCGGCTGTGGAAGAAAGTTTCGTCAAACAGCTCATATATATTTATATGTTGCTGGAAAATTTAAATTGAAGTTAAGTTCATTTATTTTGTTTGAAATTCCAAACAAATGGTATAATAATTGTAATTCTTTGTAAATTTGCGGGGTGGTAAACGCTTTATAAAGGATGTCTAAAAAAAAGTTTCATATGAAATGTTCAGTTCATCTATATTTTTTTATTCCAGTACAATGCTTGCAAAGTGAAGAGTTAAGATTGGACGAGCCCAGCACGTCAAGAGTATATTTTGAGCCACCCATCGTTACCGACGTCCAGGCTTTGCCTTCTGTAGAGTCCTCAACGTCGTCACCTGTAGTTCCCGGTATGTATGCAATACTAATTATAAACATAGTGCACCTGTCTTTCTTACATTTCTCTGGTCTTTTCTCGGAAAAAATAATGTCATAGTGAGAGCTTTGGGGCGGTAATGGAGTAAACATTTCTTTCATAAAAACTAATAATCACACGGCGTTAAATGATTCAAATATCTATGTTTATACTTTTTAATTACCGCAGATAAAAGCGTGCTATAGTTCACAAAGACTTTGTGTGCAATAAACCCGGAGACGTGCCCCAATAATTACATCAGAGAAGACAAGGTCTTAAAAGGCGTAAGTAATTTATGAGTTTGGTTTTGTTTCCTTTGTCTACATAATACAAAAATTACCGAGTAAAGGATCGGCTTCTACTGGGAGATAATTTGGAAAGTTCGGGGGGGGGGGGGGGTGGTGGTTGTTTGGGGGGGGGGGGGTCTCTCTAAGGACATGTAAAGAGATTTATCTAATTCTTAAGTTACATCAGAGTAACAAAATACCTCCCCTCCCACTCCCCACTCATGTAGATTAATTCTCTTCTAGTACAAATACATTTTCTTTTTCTTTTCTTTCTTATTTTCCCCAGATATATGTGACGGCCAGGAATAAATTTACTAAGGACGAACTTCAGATGGCCTTCCATTATTTAGAAGCCTATAGAAGGAAGACAACGGTGGATCCAAGTCTTATAAAATCACTCAGGACAGCCTTCCCAGAGTTTCACAGAACCTTTGCCAAGATTAAAGATAAAACTTTAACAGATAAAATGCGAGCATGGCCTGAAGACAAATACCTTATTTTCTAAAAGCCTCCACAGTCCATTTCTTTTCTTTTATTATGACAACAAACCAACGTTGAACTGCATCTCATTCCCTGGGAACGTATAGTCGGCCGTGGAAGAAAGTTTCGTCAAACAGCTCATATATATTTATATATTGCCTGAGATTGCAAACAAATGGTATACACATTGTAAATTTTTTAATAATAAACTTTGAATTTTATTGTAAATTCTGTCTCGTTTTCACAGAAGGAGAAGAAGGAGAAGAAGAAGAAGAAGAAGAAGAAGAAAGAAGAAGAAGAAGAAGAAGAAGAAGAAGACGATGAAGATGTAGCAGAAGAAGAAGAAGACGATGAAGATGTAGCAGAAGAAGAAGACGAAAAAGAAGAAGAAGAAGAAGAAGAAGAAGAAGAAGAAGAAGAAGAAGAAGAAGAAGAAGAAGAAGAGAAGAAGAAGGCTATGTGGTCTAGTGGTATGACACTCGCTTTCCTGGGTTCGAGCCTGGCTCGGCGCATAATTATGTCCTTGGAATAGACTGTTTACTCAAATTATCTCACCGTACTCAGGTGTAAAATGGATGCCTGACAGTTAACAGCGTTGTCCCTGTCCGAAAAATTGTAATATCGCCTAACAGGCGTCATGTCTCGTCCTACGTGCTAAGTATTGTTGTTGGACAGGGACCCCTTGTAAAGCGTTTTGAGCACGTTTAGTGGATATTGCGCTGTATGAAAGCTCATTTATTTAATTATGTTTATTAAAATAAGAAGAATAGAAAGATGGTGTCTTTCTTTCTGGTGACAGAGTCGTAGGGGGCGCCATATAAAGGAAAGGAGGTGGGGGAATGTCCACGTCTTTAACGTCATTGGTCGTGCGCATTTCCGCTACGTAAAGAAGGAATTGTTTCAAAAGCGACCACCATCGGACAGGGCTCGGACATTTTAGTGCAAAACAGATTTTTTACTCGTGACATGGCGGATTTGATTTTCGGCAGTATAGTTCTTGAACGTGGCTTTGTCCGTTCCAATGGTGGCAGTGCGTAGAAGAATTGCGGTATCTATTTGTAGGACGCATTTCCGCTATGGAGAGTAATAATTTTAAATATAATGAGCTCGGACAAGAGTCGCCAGAGCCGTTCCGTCGGTGCTCATTCATTTTGTTATATTTTAAATAAAAATAATAAGAGGAATAGAAAGATGGTGTCCTTCTTTCTGGTGGCAGTGTCGTAGGTGATATCGTTGAGGGCGCCAAATGAAGGAAGGGAGGAGGGGGTGGGGGGGGGTGTCAGCGTCTTTAAACGTCATTGGTCTGCGCATTTCCGCTTCGTAAAGAAGGATGACATGCCGGATTTGATTTCCGGCAGTATATGTTCTGGAACGCGGTTTTTCCGTTCCAATGGTGGCAGTGTCGTAGAGGGATAGCGGTATCTATTTGTAGGACGCATTTTCGCTATGGAGAGTAATAATTTTGAAAATAAAGAGCTCGGACAAAGTCGCCAGAGCCGTTCCGTCGGTGCTCATTTATTTTGTTATATTTTAATAATAAAAATAATAAGAGGAATAGAAGATGGTGTCTTTTTTCTGGTGGCAGTGTCGTAGGGTGATATCGTTGAGGGAGCCAAATGAAGGAAGGGGTGGGGGGGGGGGGGGTGTCAGCGTCTTTAACGTCATTGGTCGTGCGCATTTCCGCTTCGTAAAGAAGGATGGCATGCCGGATTTGATTTCGGCAGTATAGTTCTGGAACGCGGTTTTTTCCGTTCCAATGGTGGCAGTGTCGTAGATGGATAGCGGTATCTATTTGTAGGACGCATTTCCGCTATGGAGAGTAATAATTTTAAATAATGAGCTCGGACAAAGTCGCCAGAGCCGTTCCGTCGGTGCTCATTCATTTTGTTATATTTATAAAATAAAATAATAAGAGGAATAGGAAAGAGGGTGTCTTTCTTTCTGGTGGCAGTGTCGTAGGGTGATATCGTTGAGGGCCCAAATGAAGGAAGGGGGGAGCGGGGGGGGGGGTGGATGTCAGCGTCTTAAACATCATTGCTCGTGCGCATTTCCGCTTCGTAAAGAGGATGGATGCGGATTTGATTTCCGGATTATGTTCTCGAAGCGGCATTGTCGTTCCAATGGTGGCAGTGTCGGAACAGATAGCGGTATCTATTTGTAGGACGCATTTCCGCTATGGAGAGTAATAATTTTAAATAATGAGTCGGACAAGTCCCAGAGCCGTTCGTCGGTGCTCATTTTTGTTATATTATTATAATAAATAAGAAGAGAGAAGAGTGGTCTTTTTTTGGTGCAGTGTCGTGGTATATCGTTGAGGGCGCAATAAAGGAGGGCTGGGGATGTCACGCTTAACGTATTAGTCGTGGTTTCGCTACGTAAAGAAGGATGTAAAAGCGAACCTTCGAGTCGGACTTGTGCAAACATTTTTACGGATGGTATTTGATTTCGGCGTATAGTTCTGAAGTGTTTTATCGGTTCCAATGTGCAGTGTCGTGAGGGATAGCGTACTATTTGTGGACGCATTTCTATGGAGAGTAATAATTTGAAATAAGAGTCGGCAAGTCGCCAGAGCGTCCGTCGTGTCATTATTTTGTTATATTAAAAAATAATAGAGGAATAGAAGTTTGTCTTTTTTGGTGGCGTGTGTAGGGTGATATGTTGGGGGCCAATAAAGAAGGGGGGGGGGGGGGGGTGTAGGTCTAACGTCTTGGTCGTGCGCATTTCGCTTCGTAAAGAAGGATGGCATGGGGATTTGTTTCGGAGTATAGTTTCGACGCGGCATTGTAGTTCAATGGGCAGTGTCGAGAGGTAGCGGTATCTTTTGTGACGCATTTCGTAGGAGAGTATAATTTTAATATATGAGCTCGGACAAGGGTCGCCCAAGCCGTTCCGTCGGTGCTCATTCATTTTGTTATAATTATTATAATAATAATAAGAAGAAAAATAGGAAGATGGTGTCTTTCTTTCTGGTGGCAGTGTCGTAGGGTGATATCGTTGAGGTCGCCAAATGAAGGAAGGGGGGTGGGGGGGATGTCCACGACTTTAACGTTATTGGTCGTGCGTATTTCCGCTACGTAAAGAAGGATTGTTTCAAAAAGCGAACCCTTCGGACAGGGCTCGGACACTTTAGTGCAAAACAGTTTTTTTTATTCGTGGCATGGCGTATTTGATTTTCGGCAGTATAGTTCTTGAACGTGGCTTTATCGGTTCCAATGGTGGCAGTGTCGTAGAGGGATAGCGGTATCTATTTGTAGGACGCATTTTCGCTATGGAGAGTAATAATTTTGAAAATAAAGAGCTCGGACAAAGTCGCCAGAGCCGTTCCGTCGGTGCTCATTTATTTTGTTATATTTTAATAAAAATAATAAGAGAATAGAAAGATGGTGTCTTCTTTCTGGTGGCAGTGTCTAAAGGTGATATCCTTGAGGGCGCCAAATGAAGGAAGGGGGGTGGGGGGGGGGTGTCAGCGTCTTTAACGTCGATTGGTCGATGCGCATTTCCGCTTCGTAAAGAAGGATGGACATGCCGGATTTGATTTCGGCAGTATAGTTCTGGAACGCGGTTTTTTCCGTTCCAATGGTGGCAGTGTCGTAGATGGATAGCGGTATCTATTTGTAGGACGCATTTTCGCTATGGAGAGTAATAATTTTAAATAAATGAGCTCGGACAAGAGTCGCCAGAGCCGTTCCGTCGGTGCTCATTCATTTTGTTATATTTTAAAATATAAGAATAAAAGAGGAATAGGAAGATGGTGTCTTTCTTTTTGGTGGCAGTGTCGTAGGGTGATATCGTTGAGGGCCCCAAATGAAGGAAGGGGGGGGGGGGGGGGGGGTGTCAGCGTCTTTAACTCATTGGTCGTGCGCATTTCCGCTTCGTAAAGAAGGATGCCTGCCGGATTTGATTTCCGGAATTATGTTCTCGGAAGCGGATTGTCCGTTCCAATGGTGGCAGTGTCGAAGAGATAGCGGTATCTATTTGTAGGACGCATTTCCGCTATGGAGAGTAATAATTTTTAATATAATGAGCTCGGACAAGAGTCTCCAGAGCCGTTCCGTCGGTGCTCATTCATTTTGTTATATTTATTATAATAATAATAAGAAGAAGAAGAATAGGAAGATGGTGTCTTTCTTTCTGGTGGCAGTGTCGTAGGGTGATATCGTTGAGGGCGCCAAATAAGGAAGGGGGGCTGGGGGGTGTCCACGACTTTAACGTTATTAGTCGTGCGTATTTCCGCTACGTAAAGAAGGAATTGTTTCAAAAAGCGACCCTTCAGACAGGTCTCGGACATTTTACGTGCAAAACAGTTTTTTTACCGTGGCAGGCGTATTGATTTCGGCAGTTAGTTCTACGTTTATCGGTTCAGTGGCAGTGTCGTGGAAAGGATAGCGGTATCTATTTGTAGGACGCATTTCGCTATGGAGAGTAATAATTTTGAAATATAATAGAGCTCGGACAAAGTCGCCAGAGCCGTTCCGTCGGTGCTCATTTATTTTGTTATATTTTAAATAAAAATAATAAGAGGAATAGAAGATGGTGTCTTCTTTCTGGTGGCAGTGTCGTAGGGTGATATCGTTGAGGAGGCAAATGAAGGAAGGGGGTGGGGGGGGAGATGTGGGGATGTCGCGTCTTTAACGTCATTGGTTCTAGCGCATTTCCGCATTCGATATAAAAGGATGGCATGCGGATTTGATTTCCGGCAGTATAGTTCTTGAACCTGGATTGTCCGTTCCAATGGTGGCAGTGTCGTAGAGGGATAGCGGTATCTATTTGTAGGACGCATTTCGCTATGGAGAGTAATAATTTTAAAATAATGAGCTCGGACAAGAGTCGCCAGAGCCGTTCCGTCGGTGCTCATTTATTTTGTTATATTTAAAAACAAAAATAATAAGAGAATTGGAAGATGGTGTCTTTCTTTCTGGTGGCAGTGTCGTAGGGTTATATCGTTGAGGGCGCCAAATAAAGGAAGGGGGGTGGGGGGATGTCCACGACTTTAACGTTATTAGTCGTGCGTATTTCCGCTACGTAAAGAAGGAATTGTTTCAAAAAGCGAACCCCTTCGGACAGGTCTCGGACACTTTAGTGCAAAACAGTTTTTTTACTCGTGGCATGGCGTATTTGATTTTCGGCAGTATAGTTCTTGTCGTAGGGTGATATCGTTGAGGGCGCCATATAAAGGAAATGGGGGAGCGGGAGGGGGTGGATGTCAGCGTCTTTAACGTCATTGGTCGTGCGCATTTCCGCTTCGTAAAGAAGGATGGCATGGCGGATTTGATTTCCGGCAGTATAGTTCTCGAACGCGGCATTGTCAGTTCCAATGGTGGCAGTGTCGGAGACGGATAGCGGCATCTATTTGTAGGACGCATTTCCGCTATGGAGAGTAATAATTTTAAATATAATGAGCTCGGACAAGGGTCGCCAGAGCCGTTCCGTCGGTGCTTATTCATTTTGTTATAATTATTATAATAATAATAATAAGAAGAAGAAAAATAGGAAGATGGTGTCTTTCTTTCTGTTGGCAGTGTCGTAGGGTGATATCGTTGAGGTCGCCAAATGAAGGAAGGGGGGGTGGGGGGGATGTCCACGACTTTAACGTTATTGGTCGTGCGTATTTCCGCTACGTAAAGAAAGAATTGTTTCAAAAAGCGAATCCCTTCGGACAGGGCTCGGACACTTTAGTGCAAAACAGTTTTTTTTACTCGTGGCATGGCGTATTTGATTTTCGGCAGTATAGTTCTTGAACGTGGCTTTATCGGTTCCAATGGTGGCAGTGTCGTAGAGGGATAGCGGTATCTATTTGTAGGACGCATTTTCGCTATGGAGAGTAATAATTTTGAAAATAAAGAGCTCGGACAAAGTCGCCAGAGCCGTTCCGTCGGTGCTCATTTATTTTGTTATATTTTAAAATAAAAATAATAAGAGCAATAGAAAGATGGTGTCCTTCTTTCTGGTGGCAGTGTCTAACGGTGATATCTTTGAGGGCGCCAAATGAAGGAAGGGGGTGGGGGGGGGGGTGTCAGCGTCTTTAACGTCATTGGTCGTGCGCATTTCCGCTTCGTAAAAAAGGATGGCATGCCGGTTTTGATTTCCGGCAGTATAGTTCTGAAACGCGGTTTTTTCCGTTCCAATGGTGGCAGTGTCGTAGACGGATAGCGGTATCTATTTGTAGGACGCATTTCCGCTATGGAGAGTAATAATTTTAAATATAATGAGCTCGGACAAGAGTCGCCAGAGCCGTTCCGTCGGTGCTCATTCATTTTGTTATATATATTATAATAATAATATAAGAAGAAGAGGAATAGGAAGATGGTGTCTTTCTTTCTGGTGGCAGTGTCGTAGGGTGATATCGTTGAGGGCGCCAAATGAAGGAAGGGGGGAGCGGGGGGGGGGGGGATGTCAGCGTCTTTAACACCATTGCTCGTGCGCATTTCCGCTTCGTAAAGAAGGATGACCTGCCGGATTTGATTTCCGGCATTATTGTTCTCGAAGCGGCATTGTCCGTTCCAATGGTGGCAGTGTCGGAGACAGATAGCGGTATCTATTTGTAGGACGCATTTCCGCTATGGAGAGTAATAATTTTAAATATAATGAGCTCGGACAAGAGTCTTC
>NC_088365.1:6911679-6935445 GCF_034508935.2 Berghia stephanieae
TTTAAAAAATTATTCCTGTACAGATGATTTTGAAGGATGGCTGTGATGATGATGAGAAATAAGAAATAAAGCTCAATCGTTGAAATTTTCAGTAATTTTAAACATGTTGACTTGTTTATTTAATAACTATTCTCATTTAAATTAATGAAATATAATGACTATGGTGAGAATGATATTACTGTGCCTTGCCTTGTTAAAGTCAAGTGACATTGATCTCAAATCTACGGCTCCAGCATTATGCCATTGGTTGAGACGATTTCAATGCATCGCCCGAATGAACTGCTGTGCAATAAAGAAAGAGACCCAATTTGACCGAAATAACGTCCAAGGATTAAAGCCAGTAGTCAACCACTCAGAAAAGACATTTTGCACAATAATTCCAATAATCCCAATACAAACTAGTACAAAGAGATGGTTTTTGCAGAAAAACAATACCAATTACAAAACTCACACATTCAGACTTGCCAAAAAAAATGTTCATAAAGTAGTAATTGGAGCCCCCAAAAATAGTAATTTAGGACAAAAAATAGTAATCAGTCCAAAAATAAAGTTGCTTTTCCATGTTCGAGTTGAATATGCCTGCACCTGGGCAAAAACGTCACTTCGTAGATTCACAATTTTACAACCAATTAATTATTTTTTGTTTTTTTGGGGGGTTTTTTCGCTTTTAAAAAAAAAAAAAAATTAACGAAATTTCGTAATTGCGCAGGTAAAGTGGTAATCACGCAATGGCGGTCTCAATATCTTAAAATTACGATAAAATCGTAATGCTTGGCAAGTCTGCACATTCTCCCTCCCCCCTCCCATACATCCAACTGTCTCCCAAAGGCCAAAGTGGTCCAGCCCAGTTGTCTTATTCCATGAAAAAAAAAGTACAAAAATTGGATTAAACCTCTCCGAACAGCCTTCCCATACTGCCAATCTTATTATTGACCAGTTAATGGCAAACACAGACTATTAAATTCATTCTAAATTTCTTTGTTATACTGTCAACTTACTAAGCTGGAAATTTTGAAAAAATGGCTGTATAACCATATTACCATAAAGATACAGCTTCAAACAAGCTTTACCAGTATTACCAAATGCAGTTTCACTACAGATAAACCATCAATAAAGACTGACACGAGCAGACCTTTTTGTTTTTTATTAAATTTCATTTTCCCTTTTTTATTTTTCAACATTGATCTGGATACTAAAAATTCAAACTGAGCTTTTATATAGCGCAATATCCACTAAACATGCTCAAAGAACCTTACAAGAGGTCCCTGGCCAACATGCTCAAAGAACCTTACAAGAGGTCCCTGGCCAACAGCAATATGTAACATGTAGGACGGGACACAAGGCATTTTCCTTCCTTCCCGGGTTCCATCTCTTTCCAGAGGTCGGATGTCATGGCCTTCCATCCTTCACGGTCCATTGCAGCCTCGTTACAGTCTGCCATGCGCCGTCCTGTAGCTTCCTTGATGCCATCTGTCCAGGATTTCCTTTGTCTTCCTCTGCCTCTCTTTCCTTCAATTCTTCCCTCCATTATCCTTTTTTCGAGACTATCATGTCTTCGCATATGTCCAAAATATGACAGCTTTTTGTGCTTCACAGTCAAAAGAAGTTCTTTTTGTTTTTGGCCCATTAGGTCGAGGACTTCGATGTTTGTTTTTCTTGCTGTCCAAGGTATTTTCAGTATTCTCCTGTACGTCCACATCTCAAAAGCTTCAATACGTTGTTCTGTCTGTGCGGTTAGTGTCCACGTTTCACAACCATAAAAGAAAATGGACCACACATAGCATTTGGTGCATCTCATTCGTGTTCTGATGGAGATATTTGTGTTGTTGAGGATTGGCTTTAGTTTCATGAACGCATTTTTGGCCAGCATTATTCGTCTCCTGATCTCTTTGTCAGACTTTGCATCGGATGTTACCAACTGCCCCAAGTACGTGAACTCCTTTACTTGTTCCACTGGACACTCTTCTATTTCTATATCTATTTCTATGGGCTCTTTCTTTTTTGTTATCACCATTGTTTTTGTCTTCTTCGCATTCATGAACAGCCCCTTTTTTTTACTCTCTTCGTTCACTTTTGAAAGTAGCTTCTGTAGGCCTTCCTTACTTTCCGCCAACAGGACAGTATCGTCAGCGTAATGTAGATTGTTGATGTTGTGGCCACCAACCTTCAACCCTTGTGCTGTTTCTACTTGCCGAAAAATAGACTCTGTGTATAAATTAAACAAGCAAGGAGACATAACACATCCCTGGCGCACTCCTTTCTTGATTTCAATTGCATCTGTTGTATCTGCCTGCACTTTTATCTGAGCCTTTTGCTGCCAGTACAGATTAGCGATTAGAGCCACATCATTCTCTTCCACACCTATTGCCACAAGGTCCTGGATAAGTTTCTGATGACTAACAGAATCAAATGCCTTTGAGTAGTCGATAAAACAGGCATATATGTCTTTTTGGACCTCTAAGTATTTTTCTGACAGGATTTTTAAGTCGAAAATTGCCTCCCTGGTGCCACTGTTCTTTTTTAATCCAGTTTGCTGTTCTGAAATCTCACGATCTACTTTTGAAGAGATTCTTTTCAGGATTATTGTCAGGAGGAGTTTCAGTAGATGGCACATAAGACTGATTGTTCTGTAGTCCGAACACTCAATTGCACCCGCTTTCTTGGGTAGCAGTATGAAGATAGAAGTGCGAAGGTCTTCTGGGATGTGCGTTGACTCGTATATTTCATTCATAAGGTCCGTTATCACATCAACACCAAATTCACCCAGTGCTTGCAGCATTTCTGTTGACACCCCATCTATTCCATTTGCCTTCCCTGTTTTCATGCAGTATAGGGCTTTCTCTACTTCTGATCTTAGGCTTGTGGGTCCCCGTAGAAAGGACTGTATATGGTTGTCACCTCTGTCCGCATTGAATAGCTCCTCCACGTATTCTTTCCATCTATTGGCGATTTCTTCCACCTCAAAGAGGAGTCTACCTGATTTATCTTTGATACAACCGCCAGATTGAGCGTTTTTATATGTGAATTTCTTGATTTCAGCAAACATTGGTCCAGGGTTTCTCTCATGTGATAGCTTCTCAATACGGTGGCACTTTTCATCAAGCCAGTCTTCTTTAGCTTGGATACACTTTTTCTTTACTGATTTGTCCAGTTCATTGTATCTAGGGGTGCCCTTTGAATGTTTCCGTTCTCTCATAAGATTCAAATCTCATTCGTCATCCATTCTTTCTTTGCTTCTTTAGATTTTTTGTTTAGCATTTTCTCGTTTGTAGTTGTTATTGCACCTTTAAGAGAGGACCATTGTTTATCAATTCTACTCTTATACGTTTCTTCTGTTTCTTTATTTGTGTCTTCTTGTTCTTCCATAAGACAATAATACCTATTTTCTACTTCTACAGCATATTTCGCTCTTAGCTCCTCGTTTCTAAGTTCAGCTAGGTCGTACTTTATGTGTTCGTCCCTTTTCTGTTTGGGAATTTTTAATTTAACTTTTAATTTCACCATGATGGGAACATGGTCCGATCCAATGTCAGCACCGGGAAAGTTTTACATTGGGTCACACAGTTTTTGAATCTGGTTTTGATGAGAAAATAATCTATTTGGTTTCTGTATATATCTCCTGGGCTCTTCCAAGTATATAGGCGCCTCTTTGGTTGTTTGAATATGGTGTTTATTATGGTCATGTCGTGGGACTCGCAAAATTGGACCAGACGTTCACCCCTCTCGTTGGACTCTCCTAGACCACAACTTCCCATGCACGGTGAGATTGCTGCGTTTCCAACTTTCGCATTGAAATCCCCCATTACGACAACAATGTCACTTGATTTTATGCATTTGAGGGCCTTGTTTACATTTTCATAATGTGCCTCGACCTCCTCATCTGGGTGATCACTCAGTGCATAAATTTGTAGGAGCACTAAATCAAAAGGTTTAGCTTGGATTTTGCACATTAAGATGCGGTCATTCACGGGCCAATACCCAGTTACTGATTTAGCAATTTTGTTTTTCATCAGGATGCCAATGCCTCTGTTGTGCTGAGTATTTCCGGAGTAAATAAAAGTGTGGCTGTCTCTTTTTATTATTCCATTGTCTTTCCATCTTGTCTCTGAGACACCAAGGATATCCATATTCATCGCCTCAGCCTCCATAATTAGATTATGGAGCTTTCCTGCTTGAGCAAGGCATTTTAGGCGATATTAAAAATTTTGTTTTTGGACAGAGACAACACTGTTAATGGCCAAGTACTCATTTTACACCAGAGTACGGAGAGAGAATGTGAGTAAAGAGCCTTTTCCAAGGACTCAACTATGCACCGAGCTAGGCTCGAACCCAGGACCTTCCAATCTGAAACCAAGTGTCATACCACTAGACCATATAGCCGCACAAAAAGAGTTTAATCAATTGGGAAAAAAAAAAAAAAAAGGGCAAGAAAAAAATAAAACAAGAAATATGAGGTGGGGAAAAAATGAAAGACATAAGGTGAACAAGAACTGAAACAAACAATTTGTTTGAAATTTGAAGATTGGATGAATTAAAGTTAAAGAAAAGGGCATAAGATGAGATAGTGCAAGTGTGGCTAAAGATGTTTTCAAAATGAAGCCCATTTAAACCCTTACGCCAAGTCTTTATAAATTTCAATTTAAGAAAAATCACACAAGTTTTGTTCACTTCAGAAGGAATTTATTTAAGGCAATTTAGATTTTATTTTAAAATATTGGAGTGAAACGAATCTGGCAAATAAAGACATTACTCATTGGATTGTTTGGCCTGATGGTTGGTTGAACCATTACGTGTACAATAGGAAAACCTATTTACAATCCAAAAAATGACTTAGATTTGGTGTGTAGCCTAGGCATGCGATTCCGTGGCCTGAGACCGTGTGTGGCTGTAGCCTGGGCCAGAATATCGATATAAGGGACTTGATGACGGATGTTTTTCTGTGAAAAATAAAGAAAGAAAATTTTTAGAAAAAGGAAAAGATCCATAAGACATAAATCTACACTGTATGTGAAGTTGCCTAAATAAAAATCTCATGACATATTCTGAGCGGAAATCATTGGACTGGACTCACTCAAGAAATTATCTTCAAATTAGTTTTAAAAAACCAAAACAAAAACAAAAACAATTTGAGCTATTATATAAACTAAATATGCTCAAAGCACTTTACGAGGGGTCCCAAACCAACAGCAGCGCTCCACATTAACATGATGTCTTTAAGCCACTGTCACAATTTTTTTTTCATAAAAGGCTAAGTCTTTTAACTTAACTCCTTATTTTTAACCCATTTTTTGCACCTGAGTGCAGTGCGAGAGTGTGAGTGAAGAATCTTTTCCAAGGACTCAATTTTGCGTCACCCAGATCAGGCCTTAAATCTGGGATTGGCCAGTCCAACGTCAAGTACCATTTGATTAACTTAAAATTGTTAAAATCGAAATTTAAAAAACGTAATTTGTAAAACATTAAAATAATTTGTCATGGTGAAGAATGTTGGTGTTGAAGAGAGTCTTGTCTTATTTTGGTGAAAATAATTCAGTATTAAGCTTTGATAGCAGCCATTGTTTAGGAATAATTGTATGTAACACTTTCCCTTCTTCATTTCTTGTGTGCCTGTGAGTCGTCTATAAGTGAGTGAGTGTGTGTGTATGTGTGTCTGAGTGCGTTTGTGTGTGTGTATACGTTTGCCCTTCTATCCCTCCCTCGCCTTCTTTCTATCTCTCTTTCTCACACTCACAATTATGATGAGTTGTTTGTTCAGAGGGAATGGATGACAATAATTAGCAATCAGAATCAGATACAGTCTTTAAGGTGTGCTGAGTCTTTAAGGTGTGTTGTTCATATAGAGACAATCAGTGTGCTTGAATCCGAAATGTGCCTAATGACAGCGTGCTTAACTACGACACGGTCTGTAATTACACAAGCTGAAATTGATTAACTTCAATGTCTTTACCTGGTACATGATGAAGTGGTCAGGTAAAGCAAGTGCCCCTTTCAGGACAGTGTTTGCACGCTTAAGCATGTGTCTTGGAAGTGTTGTGGATATGTACAACAATCCCTTCTCACTGTCAACGCCTCTTACAATTCCTAGAAGGACAAGAGAGTAACAAAAAAATCTGTATTTATTGAGAAACAAATGAATAATAAAAAGAAATAAAGAAAGAACAAAAAAAAAAACAAAAAAAAAAGAAAGAAAGAAAGAACCAAAAAAAAAAAAAAAAAAAAAAAAAAGGAAGAAAGAAAGAAAACTATTTCTTAAAGCTATTCATGAGTATCCTGATAGTATTAAAAATTAAAATGAATGATAATGTTATTGTTCTATTTTTGGGTCTTTACACGCAATAGCTTATTTCCTGAAAAAAAAAAAAAATTTTTAATAAAAAAAATTGAGCTCTCATATAGGGCAATATCCACTAAACGTGCTCAAAGCACTTCACAAGGAGTCCCTGACCAGCAGCAACACGTAACATGTAGAACGAGACATGACGCCTGTAAGGCGATATTAGAATTTTTTTCCGGACAGAGACAACGCTGTTAACGGCCAGGTACTCATTTTACACCTGAGTACAGTGAGAGAATGCGAGTAAAGAGCCTTTTCCAAGGACTGAACTATGCGCCGAGCGAAGCTCGAATTCAGGACCTTCCGATCCGAAAGCGAGTGTCAAACCACAAGACCACATAGCCGCAAGACTTTACATGGGGAGGAAATCTAGTCTTTTTTATTTACCTTGTCAAAGCAAAATGTTTTCCAAAAGCGACTCTTCAATATATAAACCATGACAGAATCTATGTACAAATCAGAAATTTAACATAAATAGGTGATATAATCATTGGCATAAATGATGATATTTAATTTGTCCTTGAAGTCAGTGATTCAGAAGTGGATCCTGATTTCAATCGCTTGAATCAAAAAATTGCTTAACACCCTCAAGATAAGTCATTTGATCTGTTGAAGAGTACTTTCCAGCTAATCTCCATTAGACCTAGCTTTTATTGTGACTGTTGCCAAATCGGTTACTGCACAAAAATTTCCCTTGCGTCTTCAAAGAATTAACATGAATATTGATTAGTGTTTCATGATGCCCGTCATTGGCCATCAAAATTTCATATTCCAAGTCAAGGTCAATGTTAAAATCACCTGTCGCGTGGCTTACATACAATTAATTTGACACTCATGTTTTCCCCCACTCACCCAAGCCCAAACATTCACAGATTGGCATATTTTTAAAAGTCAGTGGTGATTGTTCAGAATGACGCTTGGCCTGTAAAGAAAATTTATAAATAAATATATAAATCTTAATAAGATGAATATGGATGGGAAAACAATTTAACACAGTACAGGGATTCCCTGAGGTTGGAAAATATCTAAATTTCATACCTAAGCAACAAATTTGCTGACCTCAAGAAATAGTGATGTTGTTAAAATTAATAAGAGAAAAAAAAATAGTAAAGCCTTATAATCTTTCACAAGCCTGTTGCAAATGTCAGTTATCATGAATCATGACTCTCCAATGCTCTCTGCCATTAGCCTTGTTCAAGAAATGCAAATCTCTCATCAATCTCCTGCTATCCGTGTTGAAACTTCATGTATATGTCATTCTTTGTCTTCCTCTGCTCTCCTCACCTCTTTATATCCTGTTAGTATTGGGTTTTTTTTTTTGGTGTGTGTGTGGTTTTTTTTCATATATGTGTCAGTGCATGACATAATCAGTCGGAAGGTGAAAATTTTGGATTTGCATTTTTTTTTTTTTTACATTTTCTGAAAGAATATGCCCACCAGAGCATTTTAATCTTTAATTGAAGTAAATCGGGTGATTTTTCATGAAGTTTGGTCAGATGTATGGGAAAGGTTTCCAGCAACTTTTCTCAAATTTCATACTTTTTCAACTTGACTAGCTGTAAAAAATATTTAGAAGTGAAATTAAGCTTTGACATTTCCCCGAAGATGTACAGAAAGGGTTGATTTAATCATTTATGACAAGAACTCACTTTGGATAAAAATTGAGCTTCTAACTAAACTTGGCACTATCTCAGTTCAAACCTTTTCACCATCCGACTGATTATGTCATTCACTGTAACATATATCAATCTACTAAACCACTAAGCAGAGACAAATCTGACACACAAAGAGCCACCACGCTGGCATCAACAGCCACCAATATCTCGTCAGGCATCATGTTATACCGACACACGTGTCATTCAATGTAACAATCTAAACCACTAACCAGAGACAAATCCGACACACAAAGAGCCACCACGCTGGCATCAACAGCCACCAATATCTCGTCAGGCATCATGTTATACCGACACACGTGTCATTCAATGTAACAATCTAAACCACTAACCAGAGACAAATCCGACACACAAAGAGCCACCACGCTGGCATCAACAGCCACCAATATCTCGTCAGGCATCAGGTTATACCGACACACGTGTACGGCCAGCTTGTGGTACGGGACGGTGTGGGGGGCTCAAAGACATCAGGGTCTCCGTCTCACTCAGTCCCATCGACAGGGCCGAGAACATGGCCAGGTTTCGGAAATCAGCTGGGTGGAGCTTGATGGGATTAGGGCTGAATGAATCGTGAAAAGGCCCAGTGGGGTGGGGGAAAAATATAGAAGGAATGAAGTTGATGTCACTCAGCTCTTTGTTATGTGTTTAGAGAGAGAGAGAGAGAGAGAGAGAGAGAGAGAGAGAGAGAGAGAGAGAGAAAGAGAGAGAGAGAGAGAAAGAGAGAGAAAATAAGTAGGAGTGAAATATCTGTTCAATGCTATAGTTGTCATATAACGTTATAACAAGTGTAACTAAATGACAAATTGCCATATTAATGGACAATAAAGATCTATTATTATTATTATTATTATTATTATTATTATTATTATTATTATTATTATTATTATTTTTAGACAGCCTGTTAATGATTATTTCTCACTAGATTATATCAATCAGACTGTAAATGTTAAATGTTACACATAGTTTTGTGTGTTGGTTCGTTATATCAGGCTGTCGATGTGATTATTTTACCTAAACACATAGCATCAATATCATTTTTCTTTTTTTTTTTAAATGTAGAAAAAGGAATAAAAAATATATCTTTCATTTATAAAGAAATGAAAGGATTTTATATAGTAATGTTTCCCTTTCAATCAGTCCCGTAGACAGATAATAATAATAATAATAATAATACACATTTATATAGCGCTCATTCTCGTGTAAAACACAAGCTCTGGGCACTTTACAATATAAATATCAATTTTAAGTGAAAAAATAAAAAAAATAAAATAATAACAACAATAACAATTCATAGCCAAATCAAGGATTCATATAGAGTCAAGAAAAACAAATACAGTAAAAATGTGTCTTGAGATTCTTTTTAAAAGTAGGTAAAGACTTGCACTCCCTCAGACCACGTGGTAGTTCATTCAAATCTTGGGGCCGAAACAAGCAAACGATCTATCACCAAATTTTGTTCTTGATCTTTTTTCCGAAATTTTCGTTTGGTCATTACATGATCTTAAAGTGTAATTTTCAAATTTACACATGACCACGTGATCTGTGAGATATGCCGGTGCTATACCAGCCAAACACTTATAAACAAGACACGCTGCTTTGTAATATGTGCGCTTTTCAATGGGCAACCAGTGGAGAGAGGCCAACAAAGGGGTTGCATGATCAAATTTTTTTTTGCCAAAAACTAATCTTGCTGCACTTTTTTGCAGTAGTTGCAATTGTTTAATAGAAGCCTGAGGCAAGTTGACAAGCAGCGAGTTACAATAGTCTAGTTTCGAAAAAATGAGGGAAACAACCAATGTTTTACATGTTCCAATTGCAATATACTGACGGATCGAACTGATTTTCTTCAATTGAAAGTATAAAGATTTACAGAGAGCAGAAATGTGAGCTGACATTTTCATTTCTGAATCAAAATAGACACCCAAATTTTTCACAGTCTTTGAAACTTTGATCTTTTCACCCCCAATCAACACCTCAAGACCATCATTCACCTTCAACTGCCCTCTATTTCCCACAATCATCACTTCTGTTTTTGACTCATTCATTTTCAACTTGTTTGCATCCATCCACTCTTTCACATCCGTCACACATTCTTCCACACGTTTCACAATATTTTCGAGATTTTTAGTTTTATCAGTAGCATAAAGTTGCGTATCATCTGCATAGAGATGATAGCGCAGCCCATGACCAGTGATGACATTAGATAATGGAGAAGTATACAAAACAAAAAGAATTGGACCCAAAACAGAGCCTTGAGGAACACCAAAAGACAATGTATGTTGACGAGAAAGTTTATCTAAAATCATAACCTGTTGCTTTCTGCCATCTAAATAAGATTCAAACCACTGCAAGACAGTCCCAGACAAGCCAAAGGTTATATTAAGTCGTTTAATGAGAATACCGTGATCAATAGTATCAAACGCCGCCGAAAGGTCTAACAATGTCAGAAGAGAAACAGAACCTTTATCTAAAACATCAAGCAAATCACTCGCAACACAGCACAGAGCAGTTTCTGTGCTGTGGTAAGAACGATAAGCTGACTGAAATTTTTCCCATAGATTGTTTTCATGGAGATGTTGTGAAAGACGTCTGAGTACAACTTTTTCAAGGATTTTAGAAAGAAATGGCAGATTTGAGACGGGACGGTAGTTACTAAGGTCATTTACATTGAGATTTTGCTTTTTTATGAGAGGCTTTACAATTGCATGTTTATAGATATCTGGGACTTGTCCTGAGATAAGTGACTGATTTATAATATAAGTTATGCAAGGTAACAATTCAGGAAGACATAATTTCAAAATATTAGTTGGTAAAGGATCTAAATCACATGACTTCGAGGAAGATGAAAAAATTATTTTAGAAATTTCTTCTTCAGTTGTTTCTTTAAAACAAGAGAATCCCTGTGAACCCGAAAAAGGGTGGAAATTTATATCTTCATTTTGCACGAGGTCCAAATTGTTCCGAATTTTCGATATTTTTCCCGAAAAGAAATCTGAAAATGCATCCGGCTGCTTTTCTACCGGATATTAGTGGGTAGATCATAAAATACGACAGAATTTTTAAGTCAGCATGATGTAACTTGATGGTTTGAGTCTGCATTGGGAAAAAATAAATGTTTTAGTCTAATGCCATTTTCAACAGATTTTAGGTTATTAACAATGCAGCATCTCCGTTATAAAGTATGATTGAGGAAAATATGGGGAAAAAAATCAAATCAAAACAATAACATACTCTGATGTCACGATTAAAAAAAAAAAAAAATTAAATTGAGCTTTTACATAGCGCAATATCCACTAAACGTGCTCAAAGCGCTTTACAAGGGGTCTCTGACCAACAGCAACATTTATCATGAAGGACGGGACATGAACCCTTTTAGGTGATATTACAATTTTTTTGGGACATATTCTTCTTCTTCTAGGTTCCATGCCTGGTCCAGGCTTCGGATACTGCATGAATTATCTCTCTCCATTCCTCCCTGTCTCTTGCCTTTTCAAACAGCTCTTGGATTGTTAGGCTGGTGAAGCCCTTCAGTTGGTCTATGAGTGTTTTTCTTTGTCTCCCCCGGGCGCGTTTACCAGGTATTTTTCCACAACTTGCCAGGTATTCATTCTTATCTTTCCTTACTATGTGTCCGAAAAAGGATAGTTGTCGATCCACTATTAAGGGCATTAGTTTCCTTTGTTGGTATGTTTGTTTTAGCACTTCTTCGTTCGTTTTGTGTGCAGTATACGATATTCTCTGCATCCTTCTCAAGCACCACATTTCAAAAGCTTCAATGTTCTTTTGTGTTTCTGCATTTGTAGTCCAGCTTTCGCATCCGTATAACAAGATTGGCCACACGTAGCACTTCAAGACTCGGAATCTAATCCCGAACGACATCTGTTTGTTTTTCAAAATGTTTCCCATATACAAACATTTTTAACGGCCAGGTACTCATTTTACACCTGAGTATGGTGAGAGAATGTGAGTAAAGAGCCTTCTCCACGGAGTCAACTATGCGCCGAACGAGGCTCGAACCCAGGACCTTCCGATCCGAAAGCGAGTGTCATACCACTAGACCACATAGCCGCACAAAATCTCAAGTTCTCCACCAAAGATTCAAATGCAGTAGTCCAAAATCAGAGGCAAATAATATATCAGTACGCCTAAGGTCAACATTGTAAAAGCTTGAAGAAGGAAACATATATCCAATGAAATTCCAACCAACACAGTACTTACACGGTGGTCTCTGTGAAGTTCAGCGAGGGCAACATGAACAGAAAATGTTTCTTCACCTCTTCCAATCTTGCTTTAAAGTCAGGAGGCTAAATTAAAAAAAAAAAAAAAGTTAATAAGTAAAATCAAATGGAAATGAAGAATGGCAAATAAGACTGATGTTCCTAGGACAGCCAAATGATTTCACTTAGAAGATAACATACCACACTTCATTACGGAGAGAGAGCTGTTTATAGCCAAATTGCACAATACTTGGACGTGAAATTCAATTTGAAAGTTTGAAAGTCAACATATTATCACCAAAAACTTTACTTTTGCTCAGGTGTTTTAAAAACGACTTGACATAACCAAAACTTGTAAGTTAGTAAACAACTCTTCAGCAACAACATGCGGCTATGTGGTCTAGTGGTATGACACTCGCTTTTGGATCGGAAGGTCCTGGGTTCGAGCCTCGTGCTTGGCGCATAGTTGAGTCCTCGGAAAAGGCTCTTTACTCACATTCTCTCACCGTACTCAGGTGTAAAATAAGTACCTGGTCGTTAACAGCGTTGTCTTTGTCCGAAAAATTGTAATATCGCCTAACAGGCGTCATGTCCCATCCTACATGTTGAATGTTGCTGTTGACCAGGGACCCCTTGTAAAGCGCTTTGAGCACATTTAGTGAATATTACGCTATATAAAGCTCAATTTTTTTTTCAAATAAAGCTCAAAAACAACATAATTTCTTATGAAAAGAAGAAAAAAGGTAACGAATGTGGGCAATACAATGAGGTAATAAGTATTGATAAAATTACAAACGTAGAAAACACACACATAATTACAAATTACAAAAAAAAAAAAAAAAAAGAAAAGAAAAAGAAAGAAACTAGAAAATGAAAGTTTGTATTTTAGATAGAACCGAATGAATACAACAGGATGGAATCGAAGTTACTACAGAATAAATGACTTCGAATATTTACCGGTATGATTTAACGTCAAATTTCAAAATCTTTACATTTAACACCACAATTACTACTATTCATATTATCATAATTATAGACATAAAGAAAAGTATGTTGACCTTGTAATGAAACTCAAATAAATGAAATTGGTCAAAAAAAAAAAAAAAGGACTTAAAATCTATCTATCTATCTATAATACCTTTCTTGGTTCACAAAGTAGTGAACAAGCCTAACATTTGGAGGACGAAGGGATCAATAGGGGAGGGGAAAATTTGGGGATAAAGGGACCAGGACAAATCTCCTTAATGGGATGGGGTTAAGGTTTTGTTTTGTTTTAATTTTTCATCTCATGGGCAAGATAAGGATCTATATCTGTGGGGTTGGACTTTACGAATTGGCTGAGAGTAGTAGTAACAGTAGTAGTAGTGGTAGAAGTGGTAATGGTAGTACAGGGCTTTTGTTGAATGTCCAGCCCTCATCCAAAGCAACCATTTCTTGTGTGACAGCTGGAAAATTACTGTAGGGTTGTTCACTACTGAATTGGACCACCAGATCGGGTCTTGCGATGTTGAGGGTGTCGATAAATAGCATGAATCCGATTCCTGTGAGAAAAGTTATATAATAGTAAAAATAAAATTAATAATAGTAATAATAATAATAATAATAATAATAATAATAATAATAATAATAATAATAATAATAATAATAATAATAATAATAATAAATAGTAATAATAATAATAATAATAAAAATAATAATAATAATAATAATAATAATAATAATATAATAATAATAATAATAATAATAATAATAATAATAATAATAATAATAATAATAATAATAATAATAATAATTTCTCATCTATGCCTAACATAAAATTAATGAATAACTTACAATTACAAAACAATGAAAAAATACTTTCAAATTCAGCTAATATACTAATAAAAGAAAAAGCCTAGCCATGGGATCATTACATATATTACAACCTAGTTATCATGTCCAACTGAAGAAAACAAAGTAGGGGTGGGGAGAGTGGGGGTCCCCCAATAACTCAGTTGGTAGAGTAGAGTACTCGCGTCACACACCAAGATCAATCCTGTTAAAGTCGAGATCTTTTTCCCCCTGAGATTTATCTAGTTTATTTATTATTCACGAATAACACACTAAGTATCATAGCAAGATCGAGTGGAATTAAGGCATGGTCATTTATTAACATCAAAATATTTTTAAAAACGTATGGTCTTGTTTAGTTTCAGCACAGCACAGCCCCAGCAGAGGACTGTAAAATTTCTCTCCTAGTCCACGAGCTCACCTTCTGGAAACCCCATGGTATTCACTATAAGAGGAAGTTTCTTTCCGACAGCCATTTCTTTATAAGCTTTGAAAATGTAATGGAGACATTCGATATAGATGCTGGGATCTTGTGCAGGTGTTACATCTCCATAAAACACCATCCTGATGTAAATAAACAAAACGAAAAAATCAAAAATTAAAATAGAAAAAAGAAAAAGAAAAAAAGAAATGAAAAACGAAACAAAACTGTTATTTTCAAACTTACAAACTCTTTTGTCTGAGCATTTCATCTCATGATATAACTTCATATTAAACAACTTAATATTACTAACACAATATTATGTTAACATAGATTTTTTTTCTTCCATCTTTTAATACATCTAAAAATGTACTGAACAGTACTGGATGTTTATGGGGAAAAGATTAAAAAAATATTTTTCCGATATTATCTTGTATTTTTATTAATCAGAGTTAAAGATAAAATTTATCTTATCAATCATGCTGATCTAGTTGTGCACTATGTGGTCTCGTGGTATGACAACCGTCTTCAGATCAGAAGGTCTAGAGTTCAAGCCTTACTCTGAAAGGTGCATAGTGAGCAATTGGAAAAGGCTCTTTACCCATATTCTCTCACCATACTCAGGTGTAAAATGATGGAAAAAAAATTGTAATATAGCATAACAGGGTTATGTCTCGTACCACATAATACAAGTTGCTGTTGGCCAGGGATCCTTTGTAAAGCACTTTCAGCTTGTTTAGTGGATATTGCACTAAATAAAAGTGCTGAGTTGCATCAACAGCTTTATACAACAAAGAGATGTTCAACGAGTATTTGGTTTTTTTTTTTCACATGGACAACTGTAGATCATAAATTCTTCTTTAAGGCATGATAGTTGTGGTGCTTAAGATAAGTCAGTGCTGTATGTTGCTACCTTTCTTTCTTATAATGGCCACGCTCCTAAGTGCACGATGAATCATTACATCAAAAGGAAGTGGCCAATTGTTATAATAATGCTTAATGCATCTTGTATTTTATATCTATTGCCTCATCATAGCTTACTGAGCCTTGAAAAATTCCATTATAAGATTCATTACCTTAAAAATCTGTATATTAATTCTTTTATTTTGTTCTTCTTTTCTTTTTTCAATAGCATGAAAGTAAAAAATATTTAATTCTATTTCAAACAATTTTTTTTATCCAATTGCAGAAAAGGAGGGGATACAAGTCCCTACCATTTCTGATTAAGAGCAAGAAAAACTCTTACTTTTCTGCATGCCTTTGATGACAAAACGGAGGGGCTGAAAAATAAGGGGGGAAAATCAGAATTATTTTATGTTGTTGTTTCTTTTTCTGAAATAACAAATGACCAATACAAAAGACAATCATAATTATGAAACTTAGACTGATGATAAAACCAAAACTGAGTTTGATTACTTAGACCTGTAAATGAGCTCTATAAAAATTGACTGAAACTCTTCGACAAACTGAAGATTCAATTATTTTTTTTAAAAATAAGGGCATCATTGGAGAGGAGAGTGATAAATACAATATATCAAAATAGTGGGTGTTATTTCTTACTGGAAGTATGACTGCCATAATTTGATGTAGAAGGAACGCTAAATAAGCATGTCATTCATATAGGTAAAGATGACTTCATCAAAGTCATATTCCTGCCTCTGGAATTTTTTTGACATAGAAAAATAATCACCATTATCATCTTTAACTTCTAGCCATGACCAATTGAATTTATTCCTCACGGGACTCACATCTTTATCGATGCTCGACAAGTCTGAATTGCGATCCACGAACAGCTCAGCCATTGTGAGAACATTAGAATAATGTAGCAATGAGCAAACTTGATTTTCAATCAGTAAATGACAGAGAAAAAAAAACTTAAATAAATATGACTTCAGGCCAATACACTGAATTATTAAGTAGAAGTGAATTATCAAGAAGAAACTTCGGCAGGCGTAGCGGAAAAATTCAAAGAATCGAAATGAAGGTAAATCGCCACAAAACAGCAAGCTCGCTTGGGCTTGAGCAAAACAATGCCAGAAAACGTCCTGATTTGCATGGGAATTAATTAGGCTACTTACCATTGTTCCTTATAATCAGGTACTCAATCAGTGAAGAAACGGTCAACCAGTTTGTTTACAACGTGAGACAATCGAAATGTGCTTGTAGCAATCTATCCTACCTTTCGATTTGAAGATGTCTACATAACGGACTTGCAGCATTCGCAATTTACTTTATCATAGTTTTGAGACTCGAAGGGTAAATGTGGTCAATTTTGGCTTAGATGAAACTGTGAAATTTATCGCTCGGTGGCTCAGTTAAATTACTGAGTCCGAGGTTTGAATGAATATGTAAATCAATTAAAGTGAATACTAAACTAATTCATGAAAAACAATATTATGCCACTAAAATGAACTACACAAGTTGCTTACACTACACATTGCTCAAATCACAGGAAATGTTATCAAACTTAGACTCAAAAAAAAAACAAAAAAAAACCCATGGTAAATATTTTCAGAAAAATCTGAAGCTTTCATAAGAAAAGAAATCAACTCACAAAGAACTGGTTCTTGAATGATATGTAAGGAAACTGTAGCGGGAGGAGAGAATTCAGTCTGACCAACATCACAGTCTATGTATGCTAGCTCTGGAACACTAAGTAAGGCAGAACAAAAGTATACAATTTTATATTTTTTTTAAAGTAAACATTCAAAACATTTTCAAAAAAGCATCTCATGAAATTTCAGACAGATGAATCATAATTCTAAATTATATCCCTTTTTTTTTTTTTCAAAAATGATTTTTTTAAACTGGAAAGAAAATATGTGTTTACCTTCTGAGAGTCGTGTTGATTGCACATCTACTGAATGTTGACTTTCCAGCACCCTTAGCACCGCATGTAAATAGAACAGGACTCTCAATTCCATCTCCTGAAAAGTTATAGAAAACACGTTACTCTTTGAATTGAATATAAAAAACTTGCATTCATTATGTCCAAAAGTATGAAACTGGAAATGTTTGAAACATCGTTTCTTTAACGCTCTGTGAATAAGTTTGCTTGTTGATAGAGAGCTGGTCTTTCTTAAGAGCCATAAATAAGAGAATAAGCAGACAGCTCCCTGCACAGAACTTCTGAGAGTCAGGGGTGAGAATGACTGGTCACAAAAAAGGAGGAAATTTTTCATCGTGAAGATCATGACCCATCCATGCGACCATAACCCATAAATTTTGAATTTCACTAAAATTTACTGAGATGCGATCCAAAATTTGTCTCGCAGCAATTTCTAACACGACTCGGTGGAATTTCAAAAGTTGAAAGTGTAATTACAACATTTGGTGGTTGTAGCAGGGATGATGGTGGTTGTAGTAATAACAGTGGAAGGGATGATGATGTGGTGGTGGTTGTAGTAATAGCAGTGGTAGGGATGATGTGGTAGTGATTCAGTAGTAGTATGGATGATTGTGTGGTGGTTGGTTGTAGATAGCTGTGGTAGGATGGATGATGTGGTGGTAGTTGTAGTAGTAGTGGTGGTAGGGATGATGTTGTGGTGGTTGTAATAGTAGTGGTGGTAGGGATGATTGGTTGGTGTGTGGTTGTTAGAGTGTGGTGGTGTGTAGTGATTGAGTGTTGTGTGGTGGTTGTAATAGTAGTTGGTGGTAGGGATGATGGTTTGGTGGTGGTTGTAGTAGTAGTGGTGGTAGGGATGATGTTTGGTGGTGGTTGTAGTTGTAGTGGTGGTAGGGATTATGTGTTGGTGTGGTTTATAGTAGTTGTGGTGGTAGGGATGATGGTGTTGTGGTGGTGTTGTAGTAGTAGTGGTGGTAGGGATGATGATGTTGTGGTGGTTGTAGTAGTGGTGGTGGTAGGGATGATGGTGTTTGGTGGTGGTTGTAGTAGTAGTGGTGGTAGGGATGATGGTGTTGTGGTGGTTGTAGTAGTAGTGGTGGTAGGGATGATGGTGTTTGGTGGTGGTTGTAGTAGTAGTGGTGGTAGGGATGATGATGTGGTGGTGATTGTAGTAGTGGTGGTGGTAGGGATGATGGTTTGGTGGTGGTTGTAGTAGTAGTGGTGGTAGGAATGATGATATGATGGTGGTTGTAGTAGTGGTAGTAGGGTTGATGATGTGGTGGTAGTTGTAGTAGTAGTGGTGGTAGGGATGATGGTTGTAATAGTAGTGGTGGTAGGGATGATGGTTGTAATAGTAGTGGTGGTAGGGATGATGGTTGTAATAGTAGTGGTGGTAAGGATGATGTGGTGGTGGTTGTAGTAGTAGTGGTGGTAGGGATGATGATATGATGGTGGTTGTAGTAGTGGTAGTAGGGTTGATGATGTGGTGGTAGTTGTAGTAGTAGTGGTGGTAGGGATGATGGTTGTAATAGTAGTGGTGGTAGGGATGATGGTTGTAATAGTAGTGGTGGTAAGGATGATGTGGTGGTGGTTGTAGTAGTAGTGGTGGTAGGGATGATGATATGATGGTGGTGGTAGTAGTGGTAGTAGTTGTAGGAGTAGTGGTGGTAGGGATGATGGTTGTAATAGTAGTGGTGGTAGGGATGATGGTTGTAATAGTAGTGGTGGTAGGGATGACGGTTGTAATAGTGGTGGTGGTAGGGATGATGGTTGTAATAGTAGTGGTGGTGGTAGGGATGATGTGGTGCTATTTGTAGTAGTAGTGGTGGTGGGGGTGATGATATGATGGTGGTTTTAGTAGTGGTAGTAGGGTTGATGACGTGGTGGTAGTTGTAGTAGTAGTGGTGGTAGGGATGATGTGGTGCTATTTGTAGTAGTAGTGGTGGTAGGGATGATGTTGTGGTGGTGATTGTAATAGTAGTGTTGGTAGAGATGTTGATGTAGTGGTTTTGGTGAGTTTTTTTTTATTCAGTGATGATAATAGCAATTGTCAAAAAGGAGGATCCTTTCTCAGTCTATCGATCAAACACAAGCAAAGAAACCCAGTAGTTAGTCAGCTTATAAATACAACCCAAGAATCTCTCAAATTTAAAGCCATAGTCAAAAGGTAAAAAGGAAAAAGATTAAACTAAGCCAACCACCATTGCTTTGTTCTAATATATCATCTCTATATACCAGATGATTTAATGTGGTTGCGAAAGAAAGAAAGAAAGAAAGAAAGGAGAGAGAGAGAGAGAAAGAAAGAAAGAAAGAAAAGAAGAAAGAAAGAAAGAAGAAGAAAGAAAGAAGAGAAAGAAAAGAGAAAGAAAGAAAGAGAGAAAGAGAAGAAAGAGAGAGAAGAGAGAGAAAGAGAGAAAAGAGAGAGAGAGAGAAGAGAGAGAGGAGAGAGAGAAAGAGAGGAGAAGAGAGAGAGAAGAGAGAAAGAGAAGAGAAGGAGAGAAAGAGAGAGAGAGAAGAGAGAGAGAAGAGAGAGGAGAGAGAAGAGAGAGAGAGAGAGAGAGAGAGAGAGAGAGAGAAGAGAGAGAGAGAGAGAGAGAGAGGAGGAGAGAAGAGAGAGAGAGAAGAGAGAGAGAGAGAGAGGAGAGAGAGAGAGGAGAAGAGAGAGAGAGAGAGAGAGAGAGAGAGAGAGAGAGAAGAGAGAGAGAGAGAGAGAGAGAGAGAGAGAGAGAGAGAGAGAGAGAGAGAGAGAGAGAGAGAGAGAGAGAGAGAGAGAGAGAGAGAGAGAGAGAGAGAGAGAGAGAGGAGAGAGAGAGAGAGAGAGAGAGAGAGAGAGAGAGAGAGAGAGAGAGAGAGAGAGAGAGAGAGAAGAGAGAGAGAGAGAGAGAGAGAGAGAGAGAGAGAGAGAGAGAGAGAGAGAGAGAGAGAGAGAGAGAGAGAGAGAGAGAGAGAGAGAGAAGAGAGAGAGAGAGAGAGAGAGATTTAAAAAGCAATAGGTACCTACAACAAGGGGAAAAAATCCAGACCCATTTGTCCCTACCATTTAGACGGAAATCCGCCTTAGGCGGAAGATTCTCAGCCTTGGAGAGTAGTAATCACAAAATGCTTAAACATAGCATCTATCCACTACTCAACTTTCTTTAACGCTCTGTGAATAAGTTTGCTGTTGATAGAGAGCTGGTCTTTCTTAAAGCCATAAATAAGAGCATAAGCAGACAACTCCCTGCACAGAACTTCTGAGAGTATAATATCACAAAATGCTTAAACATAGCCATCTATCCACTACTCAATGGATCAAGAGCTAGAAGGAAAAAAAATCACTTGGACATAATACAGATAGAAACTTAGAAGTTTTCATGCAAATCGAATAAATATGCTTTGAACTACCCGGAGATAAGTGAAATCTGTTTTGTTTTTAGGTGATTAATGGGGCTTTTGACACTATTTAAGTCATTTAAGCATCCGGTGAAGTCTGTTGCTGAGTAGCATTAAAGAGGTAAATGATAGGGAAAATTTATAATCTCAATTTATAAATACTAATACTTGCTTCCGTTGTCAATTGTTTCAAGCCACTTGTCCAAAGCTTCGTTATAGAGGTCGTCCCAAGCCATACAGGGATCGCTCATCTCCGATTCTGGTGCCACTTTGAAGCTGTTTTTAAACAGAGTGACACCCAAAGTATCGTTGTGCTCACTCCAATCTTTGGGCGGGGTCTGGGTGTAAAGAGCTTGGTAAAAGGAGGCAGACTAGCTACAGAATCACAGACTATTGATTCTAATTTCTGCACTTTGATGATGCCTATACTTTTCTTGCTGAGCTCCTCAAGCTAGAGAATAGAAGAAAATAAGGCATTGGCATTTTACATAAAAACTGGTCTAAAAAAAAAAAAAACAACAAAACCCCAAATTAATTATTATAAATTAAGAACTAAATGATGAAACAAAAAAAAAAAAAAAAAAAAAAAAAAAGAAAAGAAAAAATATATATCATAAATAAATACGGATAATTAGATAAATAAAAATTTTAAATGGGATACGTTGTTGTCCAAACAAAATAAACAAATACCTACATTTTAAAAAAAATAAAGACATTCCAGTTTGTACATCTAGTTACACAAAACATCGCAAGCTTTGTCTTTACATAACAGAAAATGATTGACTTGATGCACTAAGTCTAGAGATAGCATAATTTGTTACCTGTCTCATATCCTCTACTTACTCTTTTAGGTACATTGCCAATAAAATAAAATAAAATAAAGTTGTTGCTAGTTGGATGATGCTGCGATCATTATCCACTTCTATCCTGCATACCTCTTTAACGTCCTTTATAAGCTTATCAAGCTCATTTGTCACATCAAGAGGGGACAGGAAGTCATCGCCTGGATCAACCTGCAAGGACAGCAGACAGTTGGAAGATGGAGAGAAAACATTGTAACTTGTACCAGGTACCAGAGTGTGAGCCAGGATGTAGACAGTTCCCTTTACAACTTCTATCTTAGCACGGCCGTGGAGATGAACCCAGGGGAGGGTGGAGGGTATGATAAGGTACACAGTGTTTTCTTCATTGACACTGCTCACACTAACAATTCTGAAATATAAGAACAGAACATCGATAATTCATTTCTATTGGCATAAATTACAGCAATTTAAATCATAAAATATTATGGAACATAAGATGTGAAACAAACCCTTTGCACCCATACATTTGATTGTGTGCAAATTTATGTTTGTTTAAAAAGTAAAAATTTATATCAGACCGTCAATCAGCAATTATCTATTTTAGCTCAAAATAGAAAGAATCATTTTTTATATTTAAAAAAAATAAAAGTCTTACTTTCGTTACATTGTTAAATATAATGCATTAGATCATTTACCAATAAAAACATTATGCAATAACTCACTTTGCAAGATGGTAAGAATGTCATTCATCAGTTCAAGACATGTCATACTATTCAAATTGCATCATACCTCATCCCTTAAAAATGTTAAAATGTTTACCACAGGCCCAGCCTGCCTTGACTATGCTCTGCATGATGGGAGTTATCACTGACACTCTCAAAAAGAGTAAATGAATGATTTATTGATTGTATAAATTGTATTTTATATTACAATAATGATAGAACATGTAGTTTGAAATTTTATAGAGTAATAATCAGTAATTCGCATAGAAAAAGGAGAAATTTTGAACAACACAAGCTGAATTTACATGTTAGAGAAACTGTCTCTACATCACCAATGTGATAATTTGAAGATGGGAATAAAAAAAAAAACTTAAGTTAAAACAAGTGTTAACGTGCTGTAATTATCACTGTCATCAATACTCAATTACTTGAATGAAATAACAAAGCGATCTTCTTCACGAGTCTTCTTTCAAGACATAATCACGCTTCTTTTAACAGGTTGTATACAGATCAACACAAGTTTGTTTAAAAAACATTTTCACAATTGGAAGTTGTAAGAAGAGTAGTTTGAAGGACCCAAATTAATGTAGGCATACAAAATAAACTGGTATCTTAATTTCTTATATTCAGTACAACATAAAACTTAAGTAATTGTACATCATTTTGTACATCAGATTAACAGCCTAACAAAGGGATGCAAAGAAACCATCTAAGGCCTACGTGGGCTAATCTGGAGCCTATGGCAAACTGGACCTGAGACAAACTGGACAGCCCCTGTAACATCAATCTGGTTGCCAAGTAATATTAATATTTGGTTGAATGCTTCTTTAAGCATACCATTAAAAAAAAAAAAGTTAATAATTTTTCCTAAATATCTCACTCACTTGTCTAAACATTGTGCTGCTGCATTACGATCTACATCTAAGGCTCTAGCTCGAGAATGACGGGAAGAATCTTCAGCAGTGTCCCTCTTCACCAGATTGGGATGTGATGTGCCCGAAGATATTGCTGTCTGTTGTAAACGAGGTGGTGGCAATAGCTCAGACTCGAGGAGTGGCTTTGGTGATGATTTGTCAACTTTCTGAGCCTTCTTTTTCGGTTCAGATTCTATAACCAGGGGTTTGTAACTAGAGTTGAATAACGAATGAGAAGGTGCAGAGCTACCACTGCTCTCTCTCCAAGATCTTTTTTTTAACGTTTTCTTTGTCTCTTTGGGTGTCAGCCAGGTATCAACTTCTTCATTCGTGTCCATTGAAAACTTCTTCCGTTCTTCTTTAAATGACTCTGACTTCCTATCACCTTTTCTTTTACTTTCTCTTATCCTGTGAATAGGCGTACGATGTGAGTGGTCTTCAAAATGCAAATCCATGAGAGACCTGGCAAACTGGCTCTTCCTATCTAGCCCAGATTTATTTTGAACGACTTTAGCTTCTTTCACAAAATTTCTACAGCCAGAGGAAAGCAAAGAAGTTGGGGATAAAAGACTTGGTATTGGGACTTTTACAAGACTTTTTAGGGGAGCAGTATCCATACTTTTCTTCGATCTTTC
>NC_088365.1:6935545-7008045 GCF_034508935.2 Berghia stephanieae
ATAAAAAAATTAATAATAATAATAAAATAATTAATAATAATAATAATAATAAAAAATTAATAAAAAATGAAAAAAATCATTACACTAGCAATGCATGCTTCCCAATCTTTCCCTATCTTCTCTCTCTCTTTTGTTCTCTCTCTCTCTATCCTCTCTTTATCTCCCCCTCTATCTCTCTCTCCCTATCTGTGTGTGTGAAAGATAGACTCTCCCTATTACCTTTATCTCTCTCTCCTCTCTCTCTCTTTTTCTCTCTCTCTCTCTTTTTTCCCCCTCTTGTGTGTGAGTCTCTCTCTCTCTCTTATCTCTCCCTTATCTCTCCCTCTCTCTCTCCCCCTCCCCTCTCTCTTCCCTCTGTGTGGTGTGATTCTCTTCGGGTCTCTCTATCTCTCCTTTCTTTTTCTTTTTCCTTTTCGTCTATCTTATCTATCTATCTATCTATCTATCTATCTATCTATCTAAGGCGATTGCCATACAACTAGACCACTTTAGTTTCATGCAAATACTTTCACATCATTCTGTCACGATTTTCCATGTTTATCTAATATGGTTTCTAACTTTGCTCTAGTCACGGCTTTCACACTTCCTGATGGTCCAGGACCCGACTCTGTCCAAGTGATGCGGGTAGTCACTAGTCAGGGATGCGGTGTGATGGCTTACCCGCGTTTGGCAATGGAAGACGTTGATTTCACTCCGGTGCCTGAGTCGAGAGAGGTGGTCCTTGATTCTCGCTAGACTCTTGTACTTGTGACACGAAACACCACCATTTCTTGTCAACGGGTGGTCATCGTTTCTTCCTTTTCCAAACGTTGACATATACAGAAAAATATCATAAAGATGAAAATAGTCAATGAATTCATTTGGAATTTATATTTCGGCCTTATCCAATTTTGATAATACGTAATTATTCATAATATTTCAAATTTTACAATCAGATTATGATATTGAAAGAAATATGGAACAAAATATATGATTAAAACATACCAAAATAATTATTTATACTATTGGCATAGCCTAATTACTCCAACAACTTGTACAACGATTTTGGAAAGATCTCATCTGCAGTCGAAGCTTACCTGAACGTTCTGAATCAGATTTATTAGAGAAAAAATTCAAAATACTTTTTCCATACTGTGACTATTTGGTCTAGCCATATTACATATCATTTCAGATCGGAGGATCTGAATTCCAAAGCTCGCTCTTATAATATAATAATAATAAAATAATAATAATAATAATAATAAATAATAATAATAATAATAATAATAATAATAATATAATAATAATAATAATAATAATATGTGAAGAAAATCATTACACTAGCAATGCATGCTTCCCAATCTTTACCATATCTCTCTCTCTCTCTCTGTGTCTCTCTCTCTCTCGATCTCTCTCTTTATCTCTCCCTCTATCTCTCTCTCCCTATCTGTGTGTGTGAAAGATAGACTCTCCCTATCTACCTTTATCTCTCTCCTCTCTCTCTTTTCTCTCTCTCCTCTTTCTCCTCTCTGTGTGTGAGTCTCTCTCTCTCTTCTTCTCACTCTCTCTTTATCTCTCCCCTCTCTCTCTCTCTCTCTTCCTCTGTGTGTGTGATTCTCTCTCTCTCTCTCTCTCTCTCTCTCTCTCTCTCTCTCCCTATCTCTCTAACTATCTGTCTATCTATCTATCTATCTATCTATCTATCTAAGGCGATTGCCATACAACTAGACCACATAGTTTCATGCAAATACTTTCACATCATTCTGTCACGATTTTCCATATTTATCTAATATGGTTTCTAACTTTGCTCTAGCACGGCTTTCACACTTCCTGATGGTCCAGGACCCGACTCTGTCCAAGTGATGCGGGTAGTCACTAGTCAGGGATGCGGTGTGATGGCTTACCCGCGTTTGGCAATGGAAGACGTTGATTTCACTCCGGTGCCTGAGTCGAGAGAGGTGGTCCTTGATTCTCGCTAGACTCTTGTACTTGTGACACGAAACACCATCATTTCTTGTCTACGGGTGGTCATCGTTTCTTCCTTTTCCAAACGATGACATATACAAAAATATCATAAAGATGAAAATAGTCAATGAATTCATTTGGAATTTATATTTCGGCCTTATCCAATTTTGATAATACGTAATTATTCATAATATTTCATATTTTACAATCAGCTTTTGATATTGAAAGAAATATGGAACAAAATATGTGATTAAAAAATACCAAAATAATTATTTATACTATTGGCATAGCCTAATTACTACAACAACTTGTACAACGATTTTGGAAAGATCTCATCTGCAGTCGAAGCTTACCGGAAAGTTCTGGAATCAGATTTATTTGAGAAAAAATTCAAAATACTTTGTTTCCATACTCTGACTATTTGGTCTAGCCATATTACATATCACTTTCAGATCGGAGGATTTGAATTCCAAAGCTCGCTCTTATAATAATAATTAATAATAATAATAATAATAATATATATAAATAATAATAATAATAATAATAATAATATATAATAATAATAATAATAATAATAATAATAATATATGAAGAAAATCTTACACTAGCATGCATGCTTCCCAAACTTTACCATATCTCTCTCTCTCTCTCTCTTCCTCTCTCTCTCCTCTCTCTCTTCTTATCTCTCCCTCTCTCCTCTTTTCTCTCTCTCTCTCTCTCTCTCTATCTATCTATCTCCCTATCTCTACTATCTATCTACTATCTATCTATCTAAGGTGATTGCCATACCACTAGACCACTAGTTTCATGCAAATACTTCACACATTCTGTCACGATTTTCCATATTTATCTAATATGGTTTCTAACTTTGCTCTAGTCACGGCTTTCACACTTCCTGATGGTCCAGGACCCGACTCTGTCCAAGTGATGCGGGTAGTCACTAGTCAGGATGCGTGTGATGGCTTACCCGCGTTTGGCAATGGAAGACGTTGATTTCACTCCGGTGCCTAGTCGAGAGAGGTGGTCCTTGAATCTCGCTAGACTCTTGTACTTGTGACAAGAAACACCACCATTCTTGTCAATGGTGGTCATCGTTTCTTCCTTTTCCAAATGTTGACATATACAGAAAAATATCATAAAGATGAAAATAGTCAATGAATTCATTTGGAATTTATATTTCGGCCTTATCCAATTTTGATATTACGTAATTATTCATAATATTTCTATTTACAATCAATTTTGATATTGAAAGAAATATGGACAAAATATATGATTAAAACATACCAAAATAATTATTTATATATTGCATAGCCTAATTACTCAACAACTTGTATAACGATTTTGGAAAGATCTCATCTGCAGTCGAAGCTCACCTGAACGTTCTGGAATCAGATTTATTTGAGAAAAAATTCAAAATACTTTGTTTCCATACTGTGACTATTTGGTCTAGCCATATTACATATCACTTTCAGATCGGAGGATCTGAATTCCACAGGTCGCTCTTATAATAATAATAAATAATAATAATATATAATAATAATATAATTAATAATAATAATAATAATAATAATAATAAATAATAATAATAATAATAATAATTAATAATAATTAATAATAATAATGAAGAAAAGCATTACACTAGCAATGCTTGCTTCCCAATCTTTACTATATCTCTCTCTCTCTCTCTCTGTCTCTAACTCTCTCTATTTCTCTCTTTATCTCTCCCTCTATCTCTCTCACTATCTGTGTGTGTGTGAAAGATAGACTCTCCCTATCTACCTTTATCTCTCTCTCCTCTCTCTCTCTCTCTCTCTCTCTCTTTCTCCCTCTCTGTGTGTGAGTCTCTCTCTCTCTATCTCTCTCTCCCTCTATCTCTCTCTCTTTATCTCTCCCTCTCTCTCCTCTCTCTCTCTCCCTCTGTGTGTGTGATTCTCTCTCTCTCTCTCTCTCTCTCTCTCTCTCTCTCCCTATCGCTCTAACTATCTATCTATCTCTCTATCTATCTAAGGCGATTGCCATACCACTAGACCACATAGTTTCATGCAAATACTTTCACATCATTCTGTCACGATTTTCCATGTTTATCTAATATGGTTTCTAACTTTGCTCTAGTCACGGCTTTCACACTTCCTGATGGTCCAGGACCCGACTCTGTCCAAGTGATGCGGGTAGTCACTAGTCAGGGATGCGGTGTGATGGCTTACCTGCGTTTGGCAATGGAAGACGTTGATTTCACTCCGGTGCCTGAGTCGAGAGAGGTGGTCCTCGATTCTCGCTAGACTCTTGTACTTGTGACACAAAACACCACCATTTCTTGTCAACGGGTGGTCATCGTTTTTTCCTTTTCCAAACGTTGACATATACAGAAAAATATCATAAAGATGAAAATAGTCAATGAATTCATTTGGAATTTATATTTCGGCCTTATCCAATTTTGATAATAGGTAATTATTCATAATATTTCAAATTTTACAATCAGATTATGATATTGAAAGAAATATGGAACAAAATATATGATTAAAACATACCAAAATAATTATTTATACTATTGGCATAGCCTAATTACTCCAACAACTTGTACAACGATTTTGGAAAGATCTCATCTGCAGTCGAAGCTTACCTGAACGTTCTAGAATCAGATTTATTAGAGAAAAAATTGAAAATACATTATTTCCATACTGTGACTATTTGGTCTAGCCATATTACATATCATTTTCAGATCGGAGGAATCTGAATTCCAAAGCTCGCTCTTATAATAATAATAATAATAAATAATAATAATAATAATAATAATAATAATAATAATAATAATAATAATAATAATAATAATAATAATAATATAATAATAATGAAGAAAATCATTACACTAGCAATGCATGCTTCCCAATCTTTACCATATCTCTCTCTCTCTGTGTCTCTCTCTCTCTCGATCTCTCTCTTTATCTCTCCCTCTATCTCTCTCTCCCTATCTGTGTGTGTGAAAGATAGACTCTCCCTATCTACCTTTATCTCTCTCTCTCTCTCTCTCTTTCTCCCTCTCTGTGTGTGAGTCTCTCTCTCTCTCTATCTCTCTTTCCCTCTATCTCTCTCTCTTTATCTCTCCCTCTCTCTCTCCTCTCTTTCTCTCTTCCTCTGTGTGTGTGATTCTCTCTCTCTGTCTCTCTATCTCTCTCTCTCTCTCCATATCGCTCTATCTATCTATCTATCTATCTATCTATAGGCGATTGCCATACAACTAGACCACATAGTTTCATGCAAATACTTTCACATCATTCTGTCACGATTTTCCATATTTATCTAATATGGTTTCTAACTTTGCTCTAGTCACGGCTTTCACACTTCCTGATGGTCCAGGACCCGACTCTGTCCAAGTGATGCGGGTAGTCACTAGTCAGGGATGCGGTGTGATGGCTTACCCGCGTTTGGCAATGGAAGACGTTGATTTCACTCCGGTGCCTGAGTCGAGAGAGGTGGTCCTTGATTCTCGCTAGACTCTTGTACTTGTGACACGAAACACCACCATTTCTTGTCAACGGGTGGTCATCGTTTCTTCCTTTTCCAAACGTTGACATATACAGAAAAATATCATAAAGATGAAAATAGTCAATGAATTCATTTGGAATTTATATTTCGGCCTTTATCCAGTTTTGATAATACGTAATTATTCATAATATTTCATATTTTACAATCAGCTTTTGATAGTGAAAGACATATGGAACAAAATATATGATTAAAACATACCAAAATAATTATTTATACTATTGACATAGCCTAATTACTACAACAACTTGTACAACGATTTTGGAGAGATCTCATCTTCAGTGGAAGCTTACCTGAAAGTTCTGGAATCAGATTTATTTGAGAAAAAATTCAAAATACTTTGTTTCCATACTGTGACTATTTGGTTTAGCCATATTACATATCAATTTCAGATCGGAGATCTGAATTCCAAAGCTCGCTCTTATAATAATAATAATAATAATAATAATAATAATAATAATAATAATAATAATAATAATAATAATAATAATAATAATAATAATAATAATAATAATGAAGAAAATCATTACACTAGCAATGCATGCTTCCCAAACTTTACCATATCTCTCTCTCTCTCTCTCTCTCTCTCTCTCTCTCCCTCTATCTCTCTCTTTTAATAATCCCTCTATCTCTCTCTTTTCTCTCCCCTATCTGTGTGTGTGAAGATGACTCTCCCTATCTCCCTTTATCTCTCTCTCTCCTCTCTCTCTCTCTCCCTCTGTGTGTGTGAGTCTCTCTCTCTCTCTCTCTCTCTCTCTCTCCCTATCTCTAACTATCTATCATCTATCTAAGCGATTGCCATACACTAGACCACATAGTTTCATGCAAATACTTTCACATCATTCTGTCACGATTTTCCATATTTATCTAATATGGTTTCTAACTTTGCTCTAGTCACGGCTTTCACACTTATTGATGGTCCAGGACCCGACTCTGTCCAAGTGATGCGGGTAGTCACTAGTCAGGGATGCGGTGTGATGGCTTACCCGCGTTTGGCAATGGAAGACGTTGATTTCACTCCGGTGCCTGAGTCGAGAGAGGTGGTCCTTGATTCTCGCTAGACTCTTGTACTTGTGACACGAAACACCACCATTTCTTGTCAACGGGTGGTCATCGTTTCTTCCTTTTCCAAACGTTGACATATACAGAAAAATATCATAAAGATGAAAATAATTATTTTGGTATGTTTTAATCAGATATTTTGTTCCATATGTCTTTCAATATCAAAAGCTGATTGTAAAATATGAAATATTATGAATGATTACGTATTATCAAAACTGGATAAAGGCCGAAATATAAATTCCAAATGAATTCATTGACTATTTTCATCTTTATGATATTTTCCTGTATATGTCAACGTTTGGAAAAGGAAGAAACGATGACCACCCGTTGACAAGAAATGGTGGTGTTTCGTGTCACAAGTACAAGAGTCTAGCGAGAATCAAGGACCACCTCTCTCGACTCAGGCACCGGAGTGAAATCAACGTCTTCCATTGCCAAACGCGGGTAAGCCATCACACCGCATCCCTGACTAGTGACTACCCGCATCACTTGGACAGAGTCGGGTCCTGGACCATCAGGAAGTGTGAAAGCCGTGACTAGAGCAAAGTTAGAAACCATATTAGATAAATATGGAAAATCGTGACAGAATTTATATTTCGGCCTTTATCCAGTTTTGATAATACGTAATTATTCATAATATTTCATATTTTACAATCAGATTATGATATTGAAAGAAATATGGAACAAAATATATGATTAAAACATACCAAAATAATCATTAATACTATTGGCATAGCCTAATTACTCCAACAACTTGTATAACGATTTTGGAAAGATCTCATCTGCAGTCGAAGCTTACCTGAACGTTCTGGAATCAGATTTATTTGAGAAAAAAATTCAAAATACCTTATTTCCATACTGTGACTATTTGGTCTAGCCATATTACATATCACTTTCAGATCGGAGGATCTGAATTCCAAAACGCGCTCTTATTATAATAATTATAATAATAATAATAATAATAATAATAATAATAATAATAATAAAAATAATAATAATAATAATAATAATAATATAATAATAATAATAATAATAATAATAATAATAATAATAATAATAATAATAATAATAATAATAATAATAATAATAATAATAATAATAGAATATAATGCAATGCATTCCCAATATTTACCAAAATCTATCTTCTCTATCTTCTCCTACTCATCTTCCTCTCTCTCTCTCTCTCTCTCTCTTCTCTCTCTCTCTCTCTCTCTCTCTCTCTCTGTGTAATTATTTATATTATTGACATAGCCTAATTACTACAACAACTTGTACAACGATTTTGGAGAGATCTCATCTCCAGTGGAAGCTTACCTGAAAGTTCTGGAATCAGATTTATTTGAAAAAAAATTCAAAATACTTTGTTTCCATACTGTGACTATTTGGTTTAGCCATATTACATATCACTTTCAGATCGGAGGATCTGAATTCCAAAGCTCGCTCTTATAATAATAATAATAATAATAATAATAATAATAATAATAATAATAATAATAATAATAATAATAATAATAATAATCATGTTGCTGTCAGGATAATATGTATAATATTGAGGTGAAAAAACAAAGTCATTGAAATATGAGAAGGAAAATAAGCCAGAGAAACAATACTTTATGGAATTTCATGATTCTTAATTTTTTTAAATAATCGATTATGTCGCACTAAAAAAATATGAAGATGAGCCCAGCAACCAACGAAGGCCGAAATGCTGCCACAATTTTTAACATTTAATTTGTGTGTGAAACAGTAATTTAAAAAAAAAGATAAAAAATCAAGAAGAACAAGAGAAGGATAATGAATGCCCTTATGTCGTATATTCTTTCATAACTATCTGAGGAATACTGACCACAATAATACTAAAATATCATCCAATGTCAGGCAAGAAAAACAATGCGTTGTTCTACATAGAATTCTCTATTTCGGATATAAATAAAAAGTCGTAGAACATGCATCAACATGAGTGGAGTTTGAACACTTGACTCCCCAAGCCAATGAACCATCAAATCCAGAAGGATTGATTTTCCAATTCCTCTGTCAAAACATGATTGGGTAGCTCAGTCTGCAATAGACTAGTGCTTTTTCTAGATGATAGATTTCAGCCTGACGTGACTGAGGATTGAACCCTGATTAATCAGGAGGTCTAAGGTTCGATTGCAAGTGAGACAAGCTGATTTATAGAATTTTTAGGGATGATATATCTTTTTGGGGTATTAATATTATTCTTTCGGCTTTGACTGGAACTGTTTCATACACACCCTAAACCAAAGCCTGCTCCCTGTTTTGTTTGTTTGTTTTTAAGGGTTTTACGGTGCTTGCAACACATTACGGTCATATCAGCGCCAGTAAAAAGGAAGAAAACGAGATAGTAAATAGTTCTAGAATTACAATTAAAGCACAAAAGAAAACGTAAGACAAAGGGGAATTGGTTCAAATAGGGAACAGATGTAGATTCAAAGAGCACACACTCAAAGTACTTAGTTTGAGATCATCTAAAAGTCTTGTCCAGACATAAGCACATGTCCCAACTAAGAGGAATGCACTCAAATGTTTACCAATCATATAATATAATATGCAAACTAAACATAATACAATGCATAACAGAGAGGAGATGATTTACAAGGGAAAAAATATCATCTCCCAAAACAAAAACTATATATTCGACTGTTTCCCTCCCAGCCAAGGAACTCCGGCAAGGATCAGGACAAACCTAAGTAATCTCATTCCAAGACAATGACAGGAAACAATTGGAAAATGGGTATGGGGGGATAGAAGACACAGCATGTACCTCCCTGCCCACTATGGGAGGTCAGGATCCTCACCCAGGCTCCCTGCTTTGTCATGTTGATATGTCCAAATACTTAAAAGTAATTCTTATTGTTCGTATAGCACTCCAGAAACCATTAAAAACTCCAGCTCCAGGCTGTCTTCTTTTCTTTTTTTTTTACATTCAACCGCTACAAACCTGACTGCTTTACATAAAGAATGGGGAGAGAGGGCAAGAAAAACAGGCAGACAGAGTAAAAAAAATAACTTTGTTCTTTCAAAAAAAAAACAACTTTGTTCTTTCAAAAAAACCCACAAAATACAACAATATATTCAAACATACATTTAACTGTTACAGTCTGAAATTATTGACATTGGATTTCACCTCGTGCTGGTTGTCTTAAATTTTAAATCCCATCAATCCCACCCAGACCCTTGATTCAAACAATAATAAATACCATAATAATGATGATGACGATGGCAATGATGTTGATGATGACGGGAATAATAGTAGTAATAATAATAAAAATTATAATAATCATAATAATAACATGGGTGAAAGTTACTCAATGATATTAATCCTGCAAAGGCAGGTGCTCAGAAAAAAAAATCCTGCAACTACCAATAAGAGGAAAAAACAGAAGTGCGGTTAATTATATAAATGCCGGTTTTTTTCATTTTCGAATTCCGGCCAGACAACGATTTACAATTCTTAGTTTGAAAAAGAGGTCTCGCCGTTTTTTCTTTGTCTTAGTTTGATAAAACAACATGCATTATCGATATACTGATAAATGCCCATAAATAGAGCATTTATATAGCGCAATATCCATTGAACGTTCTCAATACGTTTTACTAGGGGTCCCTGATCAACAGCAACACGTAACAATACAGAACGAAGCATGACGCCTGTTAGGCGATATTACAAAAAAATTTCAGACAGAGACGACGCTGTTTACGGCCAAGTACTCATTTTACACATGAGTACGGTGAGAGAATGTGAGTAAAGAGCCTTTTCCAAGGACTCAACTATGCGCCGAGCGAGGCTCCAACCCAGGACCTTCCGATCCGAAAGCGATTTTCATACAACTAGTGGCTAGGAACCCCTTGTAAAGTGCTTGGAGGACGTATAGTGGATAAAGCGCTAAGAAATTTAACGTTTCCACCGTTATAGAGACTTCTCCACGTTATTTTCTTACTAGCGACAAATACGAGGAGAGAGATGTCTACTTGAAAATGAAACACAGAATAGAGCGTACCTACCGACGTGACTTATTTGTAAGTCTGATAACTCAAATTGTTATGGTCTCATAGTTGTAATGGACATACTGGAGGAGGACTGGAGAGAAATGTGGAGCAGGGAGACACCAAGGGGAGGATACATCATTGGAGATCCAACCGAAAGAGTGCCTGCATTCAATAACGCTAGGAAATACTGGATTTCCTCAAATCGCCTCTTAACTGGACATGGCAGAACTGCATCAAATATGTGCAGATGGAAACTTGGAAACAGTGATACCTGCCAGAAATGTCAGGCAGCCCCAGAGACCAGCGATCACTGTCCAGTCACTAAACTTGAGGGTGGCTGCGAAACCATACTTAGGGCGGAGGAAGACTTTAGAAGACTTAAGAAGCTGAGTTGACGAAATACATTTGGAGGTGTAGCCATACGCTACTACTACTAATGGTCTACTATCAAACAAACGCAAAATAGTGTCAATTACAAAAAAATTGAATCAAACTTATAAAGGCGTTCGGCTATCAGACCTGCACATATGTGGACATCGCTACTTACCCGTAGTAGTATAGTAATTCTAAATTCGGCCAATACTACTACTACTAGTAGTAGTAGTAGTAGTAGTAGTAGTAGTAGTAGTAGTAGTAGTAGTAGTAGTAGTGGTGGTGGTAGTATAGTAGTAGTAGTAGTAGTAGTAGTAGTAGTAGTAGTAGTAGTGGGAGTAGTAGTAGTAGTAGTTAGTAGTAGTAGTAGTAGTAGTAGTAGTAGTAGTAGTAGTGTAGTAGTAGTAGTAGTAGTAGTAGTAGTAGTAGTAGTAGTAGTAGTAGTAGTAGTAGTAGTAGTATAGTAGTAGTAATAGTAGTAGTAGTAGTAGTAGTAGTAGTAGTAGTAGTAGTAGTAGTAGTAGTAGTAGTAGTAGTAGTGGTAGTGGTAGTAGTAGTAGTAGTAGTAGTAGTAGTAGTAGTAGTAGTAGTAGTAGTGGTAGTAGTAGTAATAGTAGTAGTAGTAGTAGTAGTAGTAGTAGTAGTAGTAGTAGTAGTAGTAGTAGTAGTAGTAGTAGTAGTAGTAGTAGTAGTAGTAGTAGTAGTAGTAGTAGTAGTAGTAGTAGTAGTAGTAGTAGTAGTAGTAGTAGTAGTAGTAGTAGTAGTAGTAGTATAGTAGTAGTAGTAGTAGTAGTAGTAGTAGTAGTAGTAGTAGTAGTAGTAGTAGTAGTATGTAGTAGTTAGTAGTAGTAGTAGTAGTAGTAGTAGTAGTAGTAGTAGTAGTAGTGGTGGTAGTAGTAGTAGTAGTAGTAGTAGTAGTAGTAGTAGTAGTAGTAGGTAGTAGTAGTAGTAGTGTATGTAGTAGTAGTAGTAGTAGTAGTAGTAGTAGTAGTAGTAGTGGTTTTAGTAGTAGAGTATAGTAGTAGTAGTAGTAGTAGTAGTAGTAGTATAGTAGTAGTAGTAGTAGTAGTGTAGGTTTTAGTAGTAGTAGTAGTAGTAGTAGTAGTAGTAGTAGTAGTAGTAGTAGTAGTAGTAGTAGTAGTAGTAGTAGTAGTAGTAGTAGGTTTTAGTAGTAAGTAGTAGTAGTAGTAGTAGTAGTAGTAGTATAGGTAGTAGTAGTGTAGTAGTAGTAGTAGTAGTAGTAGTATAGTAGTAGTAGTAGTAGTAGTAGTGTAGTGATAGTAGTAGTTAGTATAGTAGTAGTAGTAGTAGTAGTAGTAGTAGTAGTAGTAGTAGTAGTAGTAGTAGTAAGTATCGTTCGGCTACACTTCTATGTTCAAGGTATCAATCCAGGTTCGGAAGTCATCATCACATTTGTTGATGGTTTCAAATCCCCCGTCAAGTTTTGTCTCTGGGCAATCTAGTACGAGGTGGTTTGCATCTTGTGGTGCCAATACTGCTATGCTCTGACTCCCCCCCCCCCCCCAACACATTTAGAATTTTGACCAATGAACTCGTCCTTCAAAAATCGATAAAAATTACACTTATCTGGGCAAAAACTCTCGAACTGGAAATGTGATTCATTTACTGGACATTGCGCAATACAAATGCTCTAGTATTAGAGGCTATGTGGTCTAGAGGTATGACACTCGCTTTCGGATCGGAAGGTCCTGGGTTCGAGCCTCGCTCGGCGCATAGTTGAGTCATTGGAAAAGACTCTTTACTCACATTCTCTGACCGAACTCGGGTGTAAAATGAGTACCTGGTCGTTAACAGCATTGTCTATGTCCCAAAAATTGTAATATCGCCTGATAGGCGTCATGTCTCGTCCTACGTGTTATATGTTGCTGTTGGCCAGGGACCCCTTTAACGCGCTTTGAGCACGTTTAGTGGATATTGCGCATATATAAAAGCTCAAGTTTTTTTTTTGTTTGTTTTTTTTTTCCATCCTGCTATTCAAACACTGACGGCTGAGTGGTTGGGGGCGGGGGGGGGGGTCAACAATCTCTGTTCCTTTTCGAGTGAAGTGAATGCTCTACCTACTGAGCTATTGGAGACCTCAGAGGCGGTGAGATTCTTTTGTTTATTTCGAGCCAAAATATGCAACAAATCACGAATAACCGCAAATATTTTATCTGAGTCGGTCTGAAGGTTCCGGAGGGCGAGCAAATCGTATTCCTCGCACCACATTATGTTTTCCCTGCTAATAAACGTGAAAAACATTCGTTGACTCTTAATTAACATTATATCTTAACTTTATAAGAATCTTATACATAACACCTCCTGACAGTAAAGAAGTCACGGGTTCAACATTTGTTGACATCTTTTATCGATCAATACATAAAAATTGAGCTTTTATATAGCGCAATATATACTAAATGTGCTCAAAGCAACATTTAACATTTAGGATGGAACATGACGCCTGTTAGGCGATATTACATTTTTTCGGACAGAGACAACGCTGTTAACGGCCAGGTACTCATTTTACACCTGAGTTTGGTGAGAAAATGTGAGTAAAGAGTCCTCTCCAAGGACTCAATTATGCACCGAGCGAGGCTCGAACCCAGGACCTTCCAATCCGAAAGCGAGTGTCATACCACTAGACCACATGTAGTAAACTGTATCTGGTCATAATGAAGAAAAGACATTTTGTCAATGCAATGAGATACAGACGGTCCATTTACTTTAATACTCTTCGACAGTCGTAACGTCACTTCCTTCCTAATGACGCATGGTAACTTATTAACACTGGCTCTAAACTATCGGAACAATGGCAGACGCCCGTATGAATATTTCCCCGGCGAGCATAAAAGCGTATCCAGATGGAAAAAAAAAACCATAAATTTGATCGTGTTTTGACTTTTACACATTCTGATCACAAGGCATATGAAAAGTTCTAACCAGCATGAAGAATAAAAAGTAATGACTTTCTTTGTTTAGAACCGGCCGTTGCCGGGCGGCGTGACATCAGACTACTGAAGCCAATTACGATGATGATGATGATGATGATGATGATGATGATGATGATGATGATGATGATAATGATGATGATGATGATGATGATGATCCCCTCCCCCTTCCTGTTCACTCAGCAGTGAATGAGTAGCTGAGTCTGTTAGATTTGACAGAAAGTACTCTGAGATAGACTAGCATCCTATCAGAAGGATAGCAAGCAATTGCCATTATCTGTTTCACACTATGAGGCTATGTGGTCTAGTGGTATGACACTCGCTTTTGGATCGGAAGGCCCTGAGTTCGAGCCTCGAGCTCGACGCATAGTTTAGTCCTTGGAAAAGGCTCTTTACTCACATTCTCTCACCGTACTCAGGTGTAAAATGAGTACCTGGACGTTAACAGCATTGTCTCTGTCCGAAAAATTGTAATATCGCCTAACAGGCGTTATGTCCCGTCCTACATGTTAAATGTTGCTGTTGACCAGGGACCCCTTGAAAAGCGCTTTAGCACGTTTAGTGGATATTGCGCTATATAAAAGCTCAATTTTTTTCTATAGAGACCAGGATAAACTCACGCTCCATGAGCCGAATAGCTCTGGAGGACTACTACTACTACACAGCAATGATTTGGTAGCTGGGCCTGTTAGATCTGACGGAAAGTACTTTGCGTTTGACAAACGTCCCATTCAAAGATTAAATAATAACGTGAAGTTGAATGTAAGCTTCAATTTAATTACAAAAACAGATCAAATGAATTAAATTGAAGCTTACATTCAACTTCACGTTATTATTTAATCTTTGAATGGGACGTTTGTCAAACGCAAAGTACTTTCCGTCAGATCTAACAGGCCCAGCTTCGAGGAGCAACATTTACACATTCAAAGATTAGCAAACAAAGGTTGTTTAACCTTCCAATAAAAAAATGTAGCAAGTGAATTTTTTTCAATTGCTTTAATATTTGGAGTGGCAACGGATGGGTAGCAACGCTAAGTTGAAATTAATATCTGAAATTTATATTTGGGTGCGCATTTACAAAATGTAACTTAGTTGCGCAATTTTGGCGGTCCTCATCTGCTCCTAATCTCTGTCAATTTAGGTTGCGATACATCAATAGAAGGAAAATATTTTCTACTTATATACCACATACCACTTTCTTTTCTCTTATGTGAGATAATAGCAAGTACAAATTGTCCAGTTTCTTTTGCACGTGAATATATATATATATATATATATATATATATATATATATATATATATATATATATATGTGACTCTCCGCCTCAAAACGGTATTAAGTCGGGTTGGTTACGATGTTGAAAATTGATTTTATCGCCAGAAATATCAGAATTGTGTTGAGTTTGTATGTTTTATTGAGGAGAATGGATACCATATTTCAGGGTGCTAATGCCAACAAATTATATTTTGACCAGTTTTAACATTCAATTCGGCTATTAAGCATCTGGTTCGTTCCGACATAAAACCGTTTTGAGACGATGGGTCACATATATCCATTAGATATTTTTAAAATTTTGTATATTAATTAATCGAGACTCTCGAATGTATAGAAGTGGAAATGTCAAAGGAATGTAGATAAGGAAACATATTCTACGAATCTTGACTATGACACTTATTTATGTATTAAAAATTTGATAATTTGAGAAAGCGATCTACCGAAAAAGAAAGTAAAATCAACAATGAATGTTGATTCTAGATATAACGTTGAAAACGTTATCTATGACTGAAAGTTGCACGGAAAATTCAAACGTTTTTAAAACCTATTTGATCTTAAACTATAGGATACGATACGATATAGAGGAATCATTTGAACAACCCTGTTTATGGTGTATAAACTAATATACAGCCTGTTATAAAATAATACTTAATGATAAATTAGATTAGATATAAAAGGAAATGTCAGATCTTGTAGAATGATGACTAGAAATAATTAACTTGTGTTATTTGGGTTACAAATTAATCAAATTAATTGTTCTTTTCTTTTTTTTTTTTTTCGTTATATGTGGAAATCTCAAGCTTGAGGAAAAAACTACAAAATCTATTTTTAAAATAGATTAGAAAAGATAAGCCAAACAAATTCACGGAGAGTTTATAGTTTACGGGGGTCCCGATAGCTCAGTTGGTAGAGCACTCGCTTCATAAGCAAAGGGATCGAGATCGATTCCTGGTGCCGTCGAGATTTTTTTCTTGACCCCTCCTCCCCCCTCCCTGTCCACCCAGCAATGATTGGGTAGCTGGGTCTGTTAGATCTGGCGGAAGTACTTTGTAAATACTGTTGTCAGTTTAACGCTATAGAAACCGGGATAAACTCCGGTTCCATGGGCCTGGTGGCTCTGAAGGAGGCTTGTTGTTTACAAGAGGACATTTTTTTACTGGACGAGCTAGGAGAATTGACACATTTTTAAAATGAAAAAAAAAGAGAGGGAAATAGACTGGACATGTTTTGAGAAGAGAGGACAAATTGAGATAGACGTGTTTTCCCAAACACCGACCAAGTCAGTGGCCGCAGTATACGTAATTGGCACCCCACTTGGTGAGACATTTTTACAAGGAAAAATAAACTTCCCATAAAGTACAATGGAATATCTTTCTTTCTCACTTTTTCGGCAAATAATTCAAACCAGATATAGATTGGCAGAATACATAGCAAGCTGGCAAGTGACATCCTATTCAACCAGGCAAGTCAATGCCATTCAAGTAAGGTTTGATCCCCCCCCCCCCATCCTTACTTATTAATGATAAGGTATTTTTATAAGGAAAAATAAAACTTCCCATCTACAAATTAGAATATCTGACTATCTCCCTCTCAACAAATGGTTCAAACCAGAAGCTGGGCAAATTCGAGTCATCTCAATCCATGAAAGGGAGAGAGCGCTTTATGGATTTAGACAAAGACAGAAACCGGGTACAATATGGGATTGGGGTAATAGATACTCTACCAACAGCGCCAATCACTGCTCAGAGTCAAGGATAAAAGTTGTTGCTGCTAAACGTCTTTACCAGAAAGCATGGCTCAGCGGTATAGTCTTTGACTTATATATATAAAAGGTACCAAGTTCACCTCACAATCACGCTCTGTGGTCCTGTGTTCTCTTTGTGGGTTGCACTGCGGCCAACGACCACGGGTATTCTCCAGTCTTCCCTTAGAAAAACCCAAATGACAAACTTCCCATTGGAGACGAATAAAGGGAATTTATTATAGTCATTTATTCATCATAGGGAAATCAAAAAATCATCATCACCATCATCATCAACAGCAACAGCAACAAAAGCATCCCCTTCACTGGACCAACCCAACGCCAACCCATCATCATCAACATTGACAAATGAACTCAAATCAATTTCATGCAAGTTCAAATACTAACTTTTTAATTCTTTGTTATAGGACTTTAAAACATTTAATTGCAGAGGATGTAAAGTTTAATACAAATTATTTAGCAGGTTCCTTTATTTATCAAAGTTCACAATATCCAGCGTGCAGCCACCTAGGATTCACACTTCACATAATAAGATTGGGAGCAACAACAAACACATCCATAGAAGACGTTCATACAGGTCCTGTGTGAAAGAGAAATTGATAGAAGAATTAACAAAACAAAGTATTTGAATAATACGTCCTGCTCTCTCTCTCTCTCTCTCTCTCTCTCTTTCTCTCTCTCTCTCTATCTATCTCTATCTCTCTCTCTCTCTCTCTCTCTCGCTCTCTCTCTGATTGGTTGTACATCATTCTAACTAAGGTCTTTTGTCGGGAGGGAGACAGTTCATTCGTAATTTATTAATATATATTAATCGCCATTTAAACAATCTCTCTCCAGGGTGATATTAATTGGTTTCATCGTCATTTAACGACTCTCTTTGCTGGTGTCTTGATTGGACTTTAAAGCGCTCGAGGTTTTGACCCACGGGAAAAACTGCTACGACCCATTCCTGTTGCCGGTGTACCACGCGAGAATGACTCTATGGCCAAAAAGACTCTAGAGTTAAATTGGCGTACGCGAGGCACACTCTATAGTTAGTCTCGCGGCCGCGAGACTAGCTCTAGAGTCTGTCTCGCGTACGCCGATTTAACTCTAGAGTCTTTTTGGCGATAGAGTCATTCTGGCGTGCTACACCGGTTAAAACAAGTCACACATTGTCACTCTTTTTCTTCTTTTTACATCTGCTTGTTCAGACAAATATACAATCTTTCAGCTTTCATAATACGAACATTTTTACTTACGTTAAAGTGACTTTAAATGTTCACAATGCTCAATATCGCAACAATTGTCACAAAGAAAAATGGTTATTATAACATGCAAGTACAAGCAGGTTAGTGAGAACAAGTCAGTTTATCAAAACACCCATAATCAGATGTTAGCGCTTAAACTGTTTTACGTTAACGAGGTTGATCATATCACGTTTCTAATTTGTTATATAACAACTGATCTTTATTAGAATACACCGTATGTATAAAATTGTTAAGGCTAAGGTGATAAAAATTGTGGATTCAATTTTCTACACATCTTAATATTTACTTCATCATTATTCAATTTTCTACAAGAAACTATTATAGAAAAACAGATACGTATTGGAACATACAATATAAATCAAATCTATAGAGGCAAAGGTAATAAAAATGATGGATTCAATTCTCTACACATCTTAATCTTTTACGTCAGCATTATATAAAAGTGCGTGTCAATATGTCATGACTTTTACAAAGTTGAATCTATTACGTCATTGTTATATAAACGTGATTGTCAATATGCCATGACCCCGCTCACCCGTTCGGCGATCCGAAAGCGAGTGTCATCATCACCCATGATAATAACAACCTTCCGTTACGCGGAAATATCGCCAGCAGGTCAATGACAAGACACTTATTATTAATTGTAAAGCGGTTTGAGCAAATTTAGTAAAAATTGCTCTATATAAAGCTCAATTTTTTATTTTTTTATTTTAGGTTAATTTTGTTCATGATATTACGTTTCTAATGTACGAATTTTCTATCTTCTTAAAATTTGTGAACTGATTTGACTGGAAAAAGCTGCTTTAAAAAGCAATTTTCTATAATATTCTATTTCTAACTCTAGATTATGAACATATTAAACTCCTGGAAATCTCATTTTTGTTCCGATGTTAGATTAAAGATGAATTGTGTATTCAAGTTCTTTAAAATCATTATTGAAAAACTGATATTGGAACACACAATATATATCAAATTTATAGGAGTAAAGGTAATAATGATATTGGAATCAATTTATTTTTTACAAAGTTGAATTTATTACGTCATTGCTATATAAACGTGATTGTCAATATGCCATGACCCCGCTGACCCGTTCGGCGATCCGAAAGCGAGTGTCATCATCACCCATGATAATGACAACCTTCCGTTACGCGGAACTATCGCCAGCAGGTCAATGACAAGACACTTATTTTAGGTTAATTTTGATAATTATATTACGTTTGTAATGAACGAATTTTCTATCTTCTTAACAATTTTGAACTGATTTGTAGGAAAAAGCTGCATTAAAAAGCAATTTTTTATAATATTCTATTTCTAACTCTAGATTATGAAAATATTAAACTCCTAGAAATCTCATTTTTGTTCCGATGTTGGATTAAAGATGAATTGTGTATTCATTTTTTTAAAAAATTATTATTGATAAAATGATATTGGATCCCACAATATATATCAAATTTATAGGAGTAAAGGTAATAATGATATTGGAATCAATTTTTTACAAAGTTAAATTTATTACTTCATTGCTATAAAACGTGATTGTCAATATGCCATGACCCCGCTGACCCGTTCGGCGATCCGAAAGCGAGTGTCATCATCACCCATGATAATGACAACCTTCCGTTACGCGGAACTATCGCCAGCAGGTCAAATGACAAGACACTTATTTTAGGTTAATTTTGATAATTATATTACGTTTGTAATGTACGACTTTTCTATCTTCTTAACAATTTTGAACTGATTTGTAGGAAAAAGCTGCATTAAAAAGCAATTTTCTATAATATTCTATTTCAAACTCTAGACTATGAACATATTAAACTCCTAGAAATCTCTTTTTTGTTCCAATGATAGAATAAAGATGAATTGTGTATTCAATTATTTTTTTTAAATTATTATTGAAAAACTGATATTGGAACACACAATATATATCAAATTTATAGGTGTAAAGGTAATATTGATATTGGAATCATTTTTTTTACAAAGTTGAATCTATTACGTCATTGCTATATAAACGTGGTTGTCAATATGCCATGACCCCGCTGACCCGTTCGGCGATCCGAAAGCGAGTGTCATCATCTCCCATGATAATGACAACCTTCCGTTACGCGGAACTATCGTCAGCAGGTCAATGACAAGACACTTATTTTAGGTTAATTTTGAAAATTATATTACGTTTGTAAGGTACGAATTTTCTATCTTCTTAACAATTTTGAACTGATTTGTAGGAAAAAGCTGCATTAAAAAGCAATTTTCTATAATATTCTATTTCTAACTCTAGACTATGAACATATTAAACTCCTAGAAATCTCTTTTTTGTTCCAATGTTAGATTAAATATGAATTGTGTATTCAATTTTCTAAAAACATTTTTATTGAAAAAGTGATATTGGAACAAACAATATATATATTAAATCTATGGAGGTAAAGTAATAAAGAAATTGGAATCAATTTTTTAAACACATTTTAATCTATTACGTCATTGTTATATAAACGTGATTGTCAATATGCCATGACCCCGCTGACCCGTTCGGCGATCCGAAAGCGAGTGTCATCATCACCCATGATAATAACAACCTTCCGTTACGCGGAACTATCGCCAGCAGGTCAATGACAAGACACTTATTATTACTTGTAACACGCTTTGAGTACATTTAGTAGATAATTGGCTATATAAAGCTCAATTTTTTATTTTTTTTATTTTAGGTTAATTTTGTTCATGATATTACGTTTCTAATGTACGAATTTTCAATCTTCTTAACAATTTTGAACTGATTTGTAGGAAAAAGCTGCATTAAAAAGCAATGTTCAATTAAAGTCTATTTCTAACTCTAGACTATGAAAATATTAAACTCCTAGAAATCTCATTTTTGTTCCGATGTTGGATTAAAGATGAATTGTGTATTCATTTTTTTTAAAATTATTATTGATAAAATGATATTGGATCACACAATATATATCAAATTTATAGGAGTAAAGGTAATAATGATATTGGAATCAATTTTTTTACAAAGTTGAATTTATTACGTCATTGCTATATAAACGTGGTTGTCAATATGCCATGACCCCGCTGACCCGTTCGGCGATCCGAAAGCGAGTGTCATCATCACCCATGATAATGACAACCTTCCGTTACGCGGAACTATCGCCAGCAGGTCAATGACAAGACACTTATTTTAGGTTAACTTTGATAATTATATTACGTTTGTAATGTACGACTTTTCAATCTTCTTAACAATTTTGAACTGATTTGTAGGAAAAAGCTGCATTAAAAAGCAATTTTCTATAATATTCTATTTCAAACTCTAGATTATTAAAATATTAAACTCCTAGAAATCTCTTTTTGTTCCAATGATAGAATAAAGATGAATTGTGTATTCAATTATTTTTTTAAAATTATTATTGAAAAAGTGATATTGGAACAAACAATATATATATTAAATCTATGGAGGTAAAGGTAATAAAGAAATTGGAATCAATTTTTTAAACACATTTTAATCTATTACGTCATTGTTATATAAACGTGATTGTCAATATGCCATGACCCGCTGACCCGTTCGGCGATCCGAAAGCGAGTGTCATCATCACCCATGATAATAACAACCTTCCGTTACGCGGAACTATCGCCAGCAGGTCAATGACAAGACACTTATTATTACTTGTAACGCGCTTGAGTACATTTAGTAGATAATTGGCTATATAAAGCTCAATTTTTTATTATTTTTATTTTAGGTTAATTTTGTTCATGATATTACGTTTCTAATGTACGAATTTTCAATCTTCTTAACAATTTGAACTGATTTGTAGGAAAAAGCTGCATTAAAAAGCAATGTTCAATTAAAGTCTATTTCTAACTCTAGACTATGAAAATATTAAACTCCTAGAAATCTCATTTTTGTTCCGATGTTGGATTAAAGATGAATTGTGTATTCATTTTTTTTTTAAAAAATTATTATTGATAAAATGATATTGGATCCCACAATATATATCAAATTTATAGGAGTAAAGGTAATAATGATATTGGAATCAATTTTTTTACAAAGTTAAATTTATTACTTCATTGCTATATAAACGTGATTGTCAATATGCCATGACCCCGCTGACCCGTTCGGCGATCCGAAAGCGAGTGTCATCATCACCCATGATAATGACAACCTTCCGTTACGCGGAACTATCGCCAGCAGGTCAATGACAAGACACTTATTTTAGGTTAATTTTGATAATTATATTACGTTTGTAATGTACGACTTTTCTATCTTCTTAACAATTTTGAACTGATTTGTAGGAAAAAGCTGCATTAAAAAGCAATTTTCTATAATATTCTATTTCAAACTCTAGACTATGAACATATTAAACTCTAAAAATATCTTTTTTGTTCCAATGTTAGATTAAAGATGAATTGTGTATTCAATTTTCTAAAAACATTTTTATTGAAAAAGTGATATTGGAACAAACAATATATATATTAAATCTATGGAGGTAAAGGTAATAAAGACATTGGAATCAATTTTTTAAACACATTTTAATCTATTACGTCATTGTTATATAAACGTGATTGTCAATATGCCATGACCCCGCTGACCCGTTCGGCGATCCGAAAGCGAGTGTCATCATCACCCATGATAATAACAACCTTCCGTTACGCGGAACTATCGCCAGCAGGTCAATGACAAGACACTTATTATTACTTGTAACGCGCTTTGAGTACATTTAGTAGATAATTGGCTATATAAAGCTCAATTTTTTATTATTTTTATTTTAGGTTAATTTTGTTCATGATATTACGTTTCTAATGTACGAATTTTCAATCTTCTTAACAATTTTGAACTGATTTGTAGGAAAAAGCTGCATTAAAAAGCAATGTTCAATTAAAGTCTATTTCTAACTCTAGACTATGAAAATATTAAACTCCTAGAAATCTCATTTTTGTTCCGATGTTGGATTAAAGATGAATTGTGTATTCATTTTTTTTTAAAATTATTATTGATAAAATGATATTGGATCCACAATATATATCAAATTTATAGGAGTAAAGGTAATAATGATATTGGAATCAATTTTTTTACAAATTGAATTATTACGTCATTGCTATATAAACGTGATTGTCAATATGCCATGACCCCGCTGACCCGTTCGGCGATCCGAAAGCGAGTGTCATCATCACCCATGATAATGACAACCTTCCGTTACGCGGAACTATCGCCAGCAGGTCAATGACAAGACACTTATTTTAGGTTAATTTTGATAATTAGTATTACGTTTGTAATGTACGACTTTCTATTCATTTCATTAACAATTTTGAACTGATTTGTAGGAAAAAGCTTCATTAAAAAGCAATTTTCTATAATATTCTATTTCAAACTCTAGATTATTAAAATATTAAACTCTAGAAATCTCTTTTTTGTTCCAATGATTAGAATAAAGATGAATTGTGTATTCAATTTTCTAAAAACATTTTATTGAAAAAGTGATATTGGAACAAACAATATATATATTAAATCTATGGAGGTAAAGGTAATAAAGAAATTGGAATCAATTTTTTAAACACATTTAATCTATTACGTCATTGTTATATAAACGTGATTGTCAATATACCATGACCCCGCTGACCCGTTCGGCGATCCGAAAGCGAGTGTCATCATCACCCATGATAATAACAACCTTCCGTTACGCGGAACTATCGCCAGCAGGTCAATGACAAGACACTTATTACTTGTAACGCGCTTTGAGTACATTTAGTAGATAATTCGCTATATAAAGCTCATTTTTTATTATTTTTATTTTAGGTTAATTTTGTTCATGATATTACGTTTCTAATGTACGAATTTTCAATCTTCTTAACAATTTTGAACTGATTTGTAGGAAAAAGCTGCATTAAAAAGCAATGTTCAATTAAAGTCTATTTCTAACTCTAGATTATGAAAATATTAAACTCCTAGAAATCTCATTTTTGTTCCGATGTTGGATTAAAGATGAATTGTGTATTCATTTTTTTTAAAAATTATTATTGATAAAATGATATTGGATCCACAATATATATCAAATTTATAGGAGTAAAGGTAATAATGATATTGGAATCAATTTTTTTACAAAGTTATAATTTATTACTTCATTGCTATATAAACGTGATTGTCAATATGCCATGACCCCGCTGACCCGTTCGGCGATCCGAAAGCGAGTGTCATCATCACCATGATAATGACAACCTTCCGTTACGCGGAACTATCGCCAGCAGGTCAATGACAAGACACTTATTTTAGGTTAATTTTGATAATTATATTACGTTTGTAATGTACGACTTTTCTATCTTCTTAACAATTTTGAACTGATTTGTAGGAAAAAGCTGCATTAAAAAGCAATTTTCTATAATATTCTATTTCAAACTCTAGACTATGAAAATATTAAACTCCTAGAAATCTCTTTTTGTTCCATGATAGATAAAGATGAATTGTGTATTCAATTTTTTTTTTAAATTATTATTGAAAAATGATATTGGAACACACAATATATATCAAATTTATAGGTGTAAAGGTAATATTGATATTGGAATCATTTTTTTTACAAAGTTGAATCTATTACGTCATTGCTATATAAACGTGGTTGTCAATATGCCATGACCCGCTGACCCGTTTGGCGATCCGAAAGCGAGTGTCATCATCTCCCATGATAATGACAACCTTTCGTTACGCGGAACTATCGTCAGCAGGTCAATGACAAGACACTTATTTTAGGTTAATTTTGATAATTATATTACGTTTGTAATGTACGAATTTTCTATCTTCTTAACAATTTTGAACTGATTTGTAGGAAAAAGCTGCATTAAAAAGCAATTTTCTATAATATTCTATTTCTAACTCTAGACTATGAACATATTAAACTCCTAGAAATCTCTTTTTTGTTCCAATGTTAGATTAAATATGAATTGTGTATTCAATTTTCTAAAAACATTTTTATTGAAAAAGTGATATTGGAACAAACAATATATATATTAAATCTATGGAGGTAAAGGTAATAAAGAAATTGGAATCAATTTTTTAAACACATTTTAATCTATTACGTCATTGTTGTATAAACGTGATTGTCAATATGCCATGACCCCGCTGACCCGTTCGGCGATCCGAAAGCGAGTGTCATCATCACCCATGATAATAACAACCTTCCGTTACGCGGAACTATCGCCAGCAGGTCAATGACAAGACACTTATTATTACTTGTAACGCGATTTGAGTACATTTAGTAGATAATTGGCTATATAAAGCTCAATTTTTTATTATTTTTATTTAAGGTTAATTTTGTTCATGATATTACGTTTCTAATGTACGAATTTTCTATCTTCTTAAAATTTGTGAACTGATTTGACTGGAAAAAGCTGCATTAAAAAGTAATTTTCTATAATATTCTATTTCTAACTCTAGACTATGAACATATTAAACTCCTAGAAATCTCATTTTTGTTCCGATGTTGGATTAAAGATCAATTGTGTATTCGATTTTTTTAAAATTATTATTGAAAAACTGATATTGTAACACACAAAAAATATCAAATTTATAGGAGTAAAGGTAATAATGATATTGGAATCAATTTTTTTTTACAAAGTTAAATCTATTACGTCATTGTTATATAAACGTGGTTGTCAATATGCCATGACCCCGCTTACCCGTTCGCGATCCGAAAGCGAGTGTCATCATCACCCATGATAATAACAACCTTCCGTTACACGGATCTATCGCCAGCAGGTTAATGACAAGACACTTATTTTAGGTTAATTTTGATAATTATATTACGTTTCTAATGTAAGAATTTTCTATCTTCTTAAAATTTGTGAACTAATTTGACTGGAAAAAGCTGCATCAAAAAGCGATTTTCTATAATATTTTTCTATCTCTAACTCTAGATTATGAACATATTAAACTCCTAGAAATCTCTTTTTTGTTCCAATGTTAGATTAAAGATGAATTGTGTATTCAATTTTCTAAAAACATTTTTATTGAGAAAGTGATATTGGAACAAACAATATATATATTAAATCTATGGAGGTAAAGGTAATAAAGACATTGGAATCATTTTTTAAACACATTTTAATCTGTTACGTCATTGTTATATAAACGTGAATGTCAATATGCCCCGACCCCGCTGACCCGTCGGCGATCCGAGAGCGAGTGTCATCATCATCACCACAAGTTCTACCATTGCAAGGAAAGTGACTTCTACAACTACAGTCCACAACCGAACTACCTGTAAATTCAGGCACCGTCTGCGGAGACGCAAGCGTGTCACATACTAGAGGGAATTCATACCTGGTTCTGTGTCCGACTGCGACGACGACTGCTAACGAGGGAAGTTCTTGGTTGCTTTCCAGTATAGAAGTCACCGTCCATTGATAATCAACAGAGTCCCCACGGTTCGCAAACAACGATGACAACCTCCCGTTACGCGGAACTATCGCCAGCAAGCCAATGACAAGACACTCCAATAAAAAGGCACTTTTTTGGCCTTATTTCTTTAATCTTTATATGCTCAATCACTGTTTAATTATATTGTCCCTTATTTCTTTACTAAACAAATGCTCAGTCCTTTGTTGTGGCCAAGGTAAGAGTTTCAGGATTGCAATGTTGATTTCTTTGCATATTTGGTAAAAGGATGGATTCAATTTTCTACAATATCTTAATTTATTACGTAATCGTTTTATAAACGAGAGTGTCAATATATCATGACATAACTGACCCGTCGTAAAATATTCAGTTTTGATTTGGTCTATGCTTAAAAATAAACTGCGTATTCAATATTTATGTCAAGAATGGCTAGTATTACCTGTAATAACCTATTACGTCATGAGTAACAATATGTCATGGCCCCGCTGACCCGTCGGCGATCCGAAAGCGAGTGTCATCATCACCGCCCATGATAATAACAACCTCCCGTTACGCGAACTATCGCCAGCAGGCCAATGACACGACACTCTTAATATATAGACAATTTTGGCTGTTATAAGAATGAAGCTTTACTTTCTGGGTAATTATGGAATATTTTAATTTTTTTTTATCTACATACCTAACAAGTAATACGAATATCTCATAGAACCATTATTATTATTATTTGTCTATATCTAACTTAAGGTATGAAGATATTAAACTCATAAAGTACGAACATCTCATAGAACTATTATTATTTGTCTATTTCTAACTTAAGGTATGAAGATATTAAACTCGTAAAGTACTCATGTTTGTTTTGATCTTTGACCTAAGATTAAAAAGGTAAGTTGGGTATTCAATTTTGCAGCATATTTGGTTATATAATAACTGGTATTGGTATACGTTATCTGTATCAAATCTATATAGGAAAAGCTTATCTTAATGGTTTCAATTTTTTACCCGTCTTAACCTATTACGATATCATTAAAAAACATGAGTATCAATATGTCATGGCCCCGCTGACCCGTCGGCGATCCGAGAGCGAGTGTCATCATCACCGCCCATGATAATAACAACCTCCCGTTACGCGGAACTATCGCCAGCAGGCCAATGACACGACACTCTTAATATATAGACAATTTTGGCTGTTATATGAATGAAGCGTTACTTTTTGGGTAATTATGGAATATTTTAGTTTATTTATATACAGACTTGCTAACTAATACAAAAATCTCATAGAACTATTATTATTATTATTATTATTATTATTTGTCTATATCTAACTAAAGTATGAAGATATGAAACTCGTAAAGTACTCGTGTTTGCTTTGATCTTTGATATCTTAGATTAAAAAGGTAAGTTGGATATTCAATTTTGCAGCATATTTGGTTATATAAGAACTGGTATTGGAATACACTATCTATATCAAATCTATATAGAAAAATGTTATCTTAATAGTTTCAATTTTTACCAGTCTTAACCTATTACGATATCATTAAAAAAAAACATGAGTATCAATATGTCATGGCCCCGCTGACCCGTCGGCGATCCGAGAGCGAGTGTCATCATCACCGCCCATGATAATAACAACCTCCCGTTACGCGGAACTATCGCCAGCAGGCCAATGACACGACACTCTTAATATATAGACAATTTTGGCTGTTATATGAATGAAGCGTTACTTTTTGGGTAATTATGGAATATTTTAGTTTATTTATATACAGACTTGCCAACTAATACGAAAATCTCATAGAACTATTATTATTATTATTATTATTATTATTATTATTATTATTATTATTATTATTTATTATTATTATTATTATTATTATATTATTATTATTATTATTATTATTATTATTATTATTATTATTATTATTATTATTATTTGTCTATATCTAACTTAAGGTATGAAGATATTAAACTCGTAAAGTACTCGTGTTTGCTTTGATCTTTGATATCTTAGATTAAAAAGGTAAGTTGGATATTCAATTTTGCAGCATATTTGGTTATATAAGAACTGGTATTGGAATACACTATCTATATCAAATCTAAATAGAAAAATGTTATCTTAATAGTTTCAATTTTTACCAGTCTTAACCTATTACGATATCATTAAAAAAACATGAGTATCAATATGTCATGGCCCCGCTGACCCGTCGGCGATCCGAGAGCGAGTGTCATCATCACCGCCCATGATAATAACAACCTCCCGTTACGCGGAACTATCGCCAGCAGGCCAATGACACGACACTCTTAATATATAGACAATTTTGACTGTTATATGAATGAAGCGTTACTTTTTGGGTAATTATGGAATATTTTAGTTTATTTATATACAGACTTGCCAACTAATACGAAAATCTCATAGAACTATTATTATTATTATTATATATTATTATTATTATTATTATTATTATTATTATTATTATTATTATTATTATTATTATTATTATTATTATTATTATTATTATTATTATTATTATTATTATTATTATTATTATTATTTGTCTATATCTAACTAAAGTATGAAGATATGAAACTCGTAAAGTACTCGTGTTTGCTTTGATCTTTGATATCTTAGATTAAAAAGGTAAGTTGGATATTCAATTTTGCAGCATATTTGGTTATATAAGAACTGGTATTGGAATACACTATCTATATCAAATCTATATAGAAAAATGTTATCTTAATAGTTTCAATTTTTACCAGTCTTAACCTATTACGATATCATTAAAAAAAAACATGAGTATCAATATGTCATGGCCCCGCTGACCCGTCGGCGATCCGAGAGCGAGTGTCATCATCACCGCCCATGATAATAACAACCTCCCGTTACGCGGAACTATCGCCAGCAGGCCAATGACACGACACTCTTAATATATAGACAATTTTGGCTGTTATATGAATGAAGCGTTACTTTTTGGGTAATTATGGAATATTTTAGTTTATTTATATACAGACTTGCCAACTAATACGAAAATCTCATAGAACTATATTATTATTATTATTATTATTATTATTATTATTATTATTATTATTATTATTATTATTTATTATTATTATTATTATTATTATATTATTTGTCTATATCTAACTTAAGGTATGAAGATATTAAACTCGTAAAGTACTCGTGTTTGCTTTGATCTTTGATCTCTTAGATTAAAAAGGTAAGTTGGATATTCAATTTTGCAGCATATTTGGTTATATAAGAACTGGTATTGGAATACACTATCTATATCAAATCTAAATAGAAAAATGTTATCTTAATAGTTTCAATTTTTACCAGTCTTAACCTATTACGATATCATTAAAAAAACATGAGTATCAATATGTCATGGCCCCGCTGACCCGTCGGCGATCCGAGAGCGAGTGTCATCATCACCGCCCATGATAATAACAACCTCCCGTTACGCGGAACTATCGCCAGCAGGCCAATGACACGACACTCTTAATATATAGACAATTTTGGCTGTTATATGAATGAAGCGTTACTTTTTGGGTAATTATGGAATATTTTAGTTTATTTATATACAGACTTGCCAACTAATACGAAAATCTCATAGAACTATATTATTATTATTATAATTATTATTTATTATTATTATTATTATATATTATTATTATTATTATATTATTATTAATTATTATTATTATTATTATTATTATTATTATTATTATTTGTCTATATCTAACTTAAGGTTTGAAGATATTAAACTCGTAAAGTACTCGTGTTTGCTTTGATCTTTGATATCTTAGATTAAAAAGGTAAGTTGGATATTCAATTTTGCAGCATATTTGGTTATATTAAGAACTGGTATTGGAATACACTATCTATATCAAATCTATATAGAAAAATGTTATCTTAATAGTTTCAATTTTTACCAGCCTTAACCTATTACGATATCATTAAAAAAAACATGAGTATCAATATGTCATGGCCCCGCTGACCCGTCGGCGATCCGAGAGCGAGTGTCATCATCACCGCCCATGATAATAACAACCTCCCGTTACGCGGAACTATCGCCAGCAGGCCAATGACACGACACTCTTAATATATAGACAATTTTGGCTGTTATATGAATGAAGCGTTACTTTTTGGGTAATATGGAATATTTTAGTTTATTTATATACAGACTTGCCAACTAATACGAAAATCTCATAGAACTATTATTATTATTATTATTATTATTATTATTATTATTATTATTATTATTATTATTATATTATTATTATTATTATTATTATTATTATTATTATTATTTTTGTCTATATCTAACTTAAGGTTTGAAGATATTAAACTCGTAAAGTACTCGTGTTTGCTTTGATCTTTGATATCTTAGATTAAAAAGGTAAGTTGGAATTCAATTTTGCAGCATATTTGGTTATATAAGAACTGGTATTGGAATACACTATCTATATCAAATCTATATAGAAAAATGTTATCTTAATAGTTTCAATTTTTTACCAGCCTTAACCTATTACGATATCATTAAAAAAACATGAGTATCAATATGTCATGGCCCCGCTGACCCGTCGGCGATCCGAGAGCGAGTGTCATCATCACCGCCCATGATAATAACAACCTCCCGTTACGCGGAACTATCGCCAGCAGGCCAATGACACGACACTCTTAATATATAGACAATTTTGGCTGTTATATGAATGAAGCGTTACTTTTTGGGTAATTATGGAATATTTTAGTTTTTTTTATCTACAGACCTGCCAAGTAATACGAAAATCTCATAGAACTATTATTATTATTATTATTATTTATCTATATCTAACTTAAGGTTTGAAGATATTAAACTCGTAAAGTACTCGTGTTTGCTTTGATCTTTGATATCTTAGATTAAAAAGGTAAGTTGGATATTCAATTTTGCAGCATATTTGGTTATATAAGAACTGGTATTGGAATACACTATCTATATCAAATCTATATAGAAAAATGTTATCTTAATAGTTTCAATTTTTTACCAGCCTTAACCTATTACGATATCATTAAAAAAACATGAGTATCAATATGTCATGGCCCCGCTGACCCGTCGGCGATCCGAGAGCGAGTGTCATCATCACCGCCCATGATAATAACAACCTCCCGTTACGCGGAACTATCGCCAGCAGGCCAATGACACGACACTCTTAATATATAGACAATTTTGGCTGTTATATGAATGAAGCGTTACTTTTTGGGTAATTATGGAATATTTTAATTTTTTTTTATCTACAGACCTGCCAACTAATACGAAAATCTCATAGAACTATTATTATTATTATTATTATTATTTATCTATATCTAACTTAAGGTATGAAGATATTAAACTCGTAAAGTACTCGTGTTTGCTTTGATCTTTGATATCTTAGATTAAAAAGGTAAGTTGGATATTCAATTTTGCAGCATATTTGGTTATATAAGAACTGGTATTGGAATACACTATCTATATCAAATCTATATAGAAAAATGTTATCTTAATAGTTTCAATTTTTTACCAGCCTTAACCTATTACGATATCATTAAAAAAACATGAGTATCAATATGTCATGGCCCCGCTGACCCGTCGGCGATCCGAGAGCGAGTGTCATCATCACCGCCCATGATAATAACAACCTCCCGTTACGCGAACTATCGCCAGCAGGCCAATGACATGATACTCTTAATATATAGACAATTCTGGCTGTTATAAGAATGAAGCTTTACTTTGTGGGTAATTATGGAATATTTTAGTTTATTTATCTACAGACCTGCCAAGTAATACGAAAATCTCATAGAACTATTATTATTTGTCTATTTCTAACTTAAGGTATGAAGACATTAAACTTGTAAAGTACTCATGTTTGATTTGATCTTTGATTGAATCTTAAAAAGGTAAGTTAGGTATTCAATTTTTGTAGCATTTGTGGTTATATAAGAACTGGTATTGGAACACACTACCTGTAACAACTCTATATAGGAAAAGGTTATCTTAATCGTTTCAATTTTCTACACAACTTACTAAAAACATTTAATAACTATCGCCAGAAGACCTCCTATGACATGCTACTTTTAATATAAAGACAATCTTTGCTGTTATGTGAACGAAACTTTACTTTGAGAGTAACTATGGGATATTTTTTATTTCTATCTACAGACCTGCCAAATAATACGGAAATCTTGTAGAGTTTGTATGATTCGTCTATTCCTAACTTAAGGTATGAACATATTAAACTCGTAAGGTACTCATTTCTGTTTTGATCTAGAACTAACAGATAAATTGGCTATTCAATGTTTGTAGCATATTTGGTTATATAATAAACCACCACCTGTTTTACATCTATAGAGGCTAAGGTAATAGAGGTAATGGATTCAACTTTCTACACATCATAATCTATTACGTCATCATTAAATAAACACGAGTATCAATATGTCATGACCCCGCTGACCCGTCGGCGATCCGAAAGCGAGTGTCATCATCACCGCCCATGATGATAACAACCACCCGTTACGCGGAACTATCGCCAGCAGGTCAATGACAAGAGACTCTATAGATAAAAACAGATATGCCAAGTAATACAAAAATCTCGTATACCTACAAGATTATGTTTCCAATTTTAGAAATGCATTATAATATTTAATCCATTTAACCTGCTTATACTTATATGTTTAGTTTAAAACCTGAACATAAATATATTCAACTTTAAATTAAATTGTTGTAGAATACTGTTGATAAAAATTATTCATTATTTAAGTTAAATACACTCATTTTTTCTGTTAGAAATACATATTTTAAAAGTGTTAGGAAGCCAGATCTGTAATAAGAGCACCATAATAACTTTATTATAAAAAGTAAATTCGGAGATGTGATAATTTATTCATGTCTCTTGTGGCTCTTTAAAATAATAGTTACCTAATAACAAAAATGATTTTATATATATATATATATATATATATATATATATATATATATATATATATATATATATATAAAACATTTTAAGTATAATTATTATTGTTTAACTTCTACAGTACTGTTTCGTGTCTCTAGGACAATCTACGGGAAGTGTGTGTAATCGTTATTGTTGTTTCCTTCAGACACATACACAAACGACATTCTACTACACTAAGCGAACACATTTGGAACCTCAAAGAAAAATACATACAACACAGCATCACATAGAAAATCATCTCCAGAGCACAGTCGTACTACCCCTCTTCTAAGATTTGCAACCTCTGCTAGAAGACAGATTGTTCATCATCACAAAACCGACCATGGCAACACTCAAAAGAAGAAACGAACTAAAATCCCCATGCAGACATAGAAACAAACACCTTTTATGTAATTACGAACCTCCATAAACACGATTCTAGAAAAATACGAAAAACACAGCAATCTACTTTCACTTCCACTTCCACATTGCATGCAACTTCAAACCACCATAAGAGTCTCGACACCAAAACATCATAGGAAGTATGAAACAACACACAATCATAAACAACAATAACGATACACACACTTCCCGTAGATTGTCCTAGTGACATGAAACAGTAATGTAGAAATTAAACAATAATAATTATATTTAAAATGTTTATAAAAAGCTCCTTTTATCAAAAAGTTGAGCACTATTATTTCATGGTTTTTGCTTTTATAATATATATATATATATATATATATATATATATATATATATATATATATATATATGTATGTATTTGTTTGTAATTACAATAATCAGTTATAGATGCCAGGCCTTGTTATTCCTGATTTGTTTATTTCAAAGGTAATTATGGATATAATCCATGGTAAAATATTTAAAATAATACAATGGTCAATACATATAAGAATGGTTAGCATAACATAGAAATACAAGGAGGTTAGGAATAACAAACTAAATTGTATATGAAAATCTCGCGACAAGATATATGAAATAAACCATCAACTATAATATGATACCTGGTCTGATAATATCTTTTCATTGTAACACGTTAATAATATCTCTTAATCTCACATCTTTTGACTTTGTCTTTAAAAAAACAATGTTTTTCAGTTTAATATTATCAGGTATATAAATAATTGAATCAGGCTTAATTTGATCGCAAATTTTAAAATAATTACATTTTTATTGTTATATTCAAAACTCCATTATTATTTCATGTTAAAACATAAAATGTTTTCGTCTTGATTAATTTAATAATATATTGAGGAACACACCATGAAAGATAAGAGCAAAAAGGATTTTTTAAATGGAAAATAAACCTTCGTATAGACTAGATAGAACGGAATACTGCCTGCTGCTATTGGAAAGAGCTCTTACGCCATGTGTTGAAAGTGCTCTTTTCCTAAAAACGTTCCAAACACCAGAAAAATATTGTTTAACTTTAATAAATTGATTGATAATGTTCTGCATGAAACAATGTTAATGATGCTTTTTGAGCTGACATCATTTTTCTCCACTTGGTTGCCTTCAACTAAGATGTTTGTATTTGTAAGTTGAAAATTGTAAATAAATATGAAGATGCTTACAAACTATCACTTTATATTCATAAGTAAAAGTGGGTAATACTGATCTTATAATTACAAAATTTAAAATATATATTTATAATCGGAGAGATAGAAAAAAAATATAGACAAAGTAATAAAGATGAAAAAGCATGAAATACTTGTAAACAAAGAAATATCAATAAAAAGTTTTAACAAATTATCTTATTTACTATAGCAATCGTGTCTATTTCCTTTAAAAGTCACATAATTGATGGAGATTGATGGATGAATGAATACATAGATAGATACATAGAGATAGATAGACAGATAAATGGATGAACATACGTAAAGGAAGGTAGGTAGATATATAAATAGATAAAGAGATACATACAGATGGATAGATAGATAGATAAACTCAGTATCCTTAATGTGTGGAGCTATCTGTGAGCTGTGACGGACATTTTAAGAATGCCCGTGCAAAAATGGTGTGCAATCAAGACAATTCAATTTTGTTTCGATCAGTATCTATCCCTGTTGCTGTTGAGATGTAGTATAATGTCCAAATTAATACAACGCTTTTAAAGCTGTCGATTGTAAAAAGTGAATATAAAATGAACATAACGGTTTGGAAAAAAAAAGAACATAATATTTTACACGGACCGTTTCGGACTCAATACACTTCCTCAGCCAACATGAACTTATAAAACAACAACACAAACATTTGATAGTGATAGCTAATGCCTCACATAAAATTATCAGTTATCAAATAAATGGTATAATCATAGCATCCTAGAATATATCAAAAACAAATAGAGTAACACACAAGAAATGATTCCAGAAATAATATTTCAAGAAAGGACAACCATTTCTTGTCCTTTTAGATAGGAAAAAAATGAAATCAAAACATTTTGGAATCCTTTTGAATATACAAAACAGTGAATCACATCACGAAAATCCAGTATTAGAAGAGAAGTCCAATCCTATGAAAACGCAAAACACTATTCAATCCTTCGAAATCAAGACTGCGCATCCTTTTGAATCGACAACACTATTAATCACAATAAAAAACACATTATAGCAACTGATTTTGTTTTGACTGAGGAAGGGTTTTGTGCCCAAAACGGTCCATGTTGAGTATTTCTTTCCTTTTTGAAGTTCTTATATTCGATTTTTTGTTTCAATTATTAATATGTCCCTTTCTTTGGGGGATGATATTAAAATTAGACATTGTCTATCTTAAATTATGATTTTCATAAATTAGTTTACTATTTCTTTTGATTTAAAAAAATCGGGTATTTCTTTTTTTTAGAAACCCGCCGAAACCGGATGAAATCCGCCGAAACCGGCCGAAACCCGACGAAACCCGACAAAGTTATTGGAAGTAGGCAGCAGTAGGGAGTTAAGCAGGGACTCGGGAAAGTGTACCAGTGGACAATAAACAAACACTAAAGGAGAAGGTCATCAATGGGGATTGAACTTGGGACTAGAGAGGCGGATACCAGTGGAGAGTGGAAGGGTACTTCTCTTTTTCTAAACCTACAGAAATCCACAAAAGGTATGGGAAGTGGTCATAAATAGGGAGATGAACCAGGGAGTCAGGGAAGTGCACAGCAGTGGGGAGAGAACCTGAGACTATGGGAAGAGGATATCAGATGGAAATGAACCCGGGACTATGGGATATGGATACTAGCGGGAATTGAAGCCGGATTGTGAGATTTGGGTACCAGAGAAAAATGAACCCTAGACTGAGATGGACAGAAATGGGGAATAAATCTGGGACTCAGAGAAGTGAGCAGCAGTGGGGGAGTGAACCTGGGATTATGGGAATAGCATATCATAGGGAAATGAACATGAGACTATGGGAAGAGGGAATCATTGGGAAATAATCTTGAGACTATTGGAGATGGATACGAGTGGGAAATGAAGCCGGATTATGAGATTTGAGTGCCAGAGAAAAATGACCCTGAGACTGAGGTGGACAACAATGAAGGAATGAATCTGGGACCCAGGGAAGTGAACAGCAGTGTGGAGTAAACATGAGAATATGGGAAGAGGGAATCATTGGGAAATAATCCTGGCACTATGGGAGATGGATACGAGCGGGAGTTGAAGCTGGACTAAGGGAGTTGGGTAGCAGTTGAGAATGAACCCGAGACTATAGGAGGTGGGAAGCAATTGAGAATGAACGTGGCACTATTGGAGATGGATACCGGCGTGAATTGAAGCAGGAATAAGGGAGTTGCGTACCCGAGGAGAATGAACCTGAGACTATGCGATTTGGGCAGAAATGGATAATGGACCTGGGACCCAGGAAGTGCACAGCTGTGGGGAGTGAACCTGGGACTTTGGAAAGAGGAAATCAGAGGCAAATGAACTTAGGACTATGGGAGATGAATACTAGCGGGAATTGAAGTCGGATTATGAGATTTGGGTACCAGAGAAGAATGAACCTGAAACTGATGTGGACAGCAATGGGGAGGGAAGTGCACAGCAGTGTGAAATGAACTTGAGACTATGGGAAGAGGGAATCATTGAGAAATAATCCTGGGATTATGGAAGATTGATACGGGCCGGAATTGAAGCCGGGCTAATGGAGTTGGGTACCAGAGAAGAATGAACCCGAGACTATAGGAGGTGGGAAGCAGTGGGGAATGAACCCGGGACTATGGGAGATTGACACCATTGGGAATTGAAGCCGGGCTTTTGGAGTTGGATACCAGAGGAGAATGAACCTGGGACTCAGGAGGTGTGGACCAATGGGGAATTGAACCTGGGACTACGAAATTTAGATACCAGTGGAGAGAGAGCCCAGAAGAGTACTGGTATTAGAGGAGAATAAACCTGAGGCTTTGGGATATGGGAAGAAATGGGGAATGAACCTGGGACTCAGGGAAGTGAACAGCAGTGGGGAGTGAACCTGGCACTATTGGAAGAGGGTATTATAGGGAAATGAACTTGGGACTATGGTAGATGGACACAAGTGGGGTTGAAGCCAGTCTTTTGGAGTTGGAGACTTTGGGATTTGGACAGCAATGGGGAATGAAACTAGGACTCAGGAAAGTGAACCACAGTGGGGAGTGAATCCTGCACTATGGGAAGACGATGTCATAGGGAAATGAACCTGAGACTATGGGAGATGGACACCGTTAAGAATTGAAGCCGGACAATGAGAGTTTGGTACCAGAGGAAATTGAACATGAAACTATAGGAGTTGAGCACTAATGGTGATTGAACCTGGGGCTACGAGAGGTAGTGGAGATTGAGCCCAGAGTACTTACTTTTTTGGAAATCTACTGCAGTCGTCTAAAGTTATGGGAAGTGGGCACACATGGGGAATGAACCAGGGACTGAGATAAATGCCTACAAGTGGAAAGTGAACCTGGGGTCTATGGTAAGTACCCGGACTATGGTATTTGGTCACCGGAGGAGATTGAAACAAAGAAAATAGGAGGTGAACAGCAATGGGGAATGAACATAGGACAGTGGAGTGCACAACAGTGGGGAGTGAACCTGGGACAATCGGAAGAGGATATCAGATGGAAATGAACCTGGGACTATGGGAGATTGATACGAGCGAGAATTGAAGTTGGATTATAAGATTGGGTACCAGAGAAGAATGAACCCGAGACTGAGGTAGATAGCAATGGTGAATAAACCTGGGACTCAGGGAAGTGCACAACAGTGTGGAGTGAACCTGAGACTACTGGAAGAGGGAATCATTAGGAAATAATCCTGGACTATCGGAGATGGATACCAGCGGCAATGGAAGCTGGACTCAGGGAGTTGGGTAGCAGTGGAGAATAAACCCGAGACTGTAGGCGGTGGGACGCAATGGGAATTGAACCTGGGACTAAGGGAGATGAATAGCAGTGAGAATTGAAGCCGGGCTATTGGAGTTTGATACCAGAGGAGAATGAACCTGGTACTCAAGGAGGTGTGGACCAATGGGGATTGAACCTGAGACTACGAAAGTTAGATTCCAGTGGAGAGTAAGCCCAGAAGAGTTACTTCTATTTTTCAAAACCTACCGAAACTTCAAATGTTATGTGAATTGGGCACACATGGGGAATGAACCAGGGGGTCATGGAAGTGCACACCAGTGGGGAGTGAAGATGGGTGAATGGGAAGAGGATGTCAGTGGGAAATAAACCTGGGAGTATGGGAGTTGGATATTAGAGGAGAATGAACCAGATGGGAGTGAGCAGCAATGTGGAATGAGCACGGAACTCAGGGAAGTGAACAGCAGTGGGGAATGAGCCTGGGACTATGGGAAGAGGATATCATAGGGAAATGAACCAGGGACACCATTGGGAATTGAAGCCGGACTATGGAAGTTGGGTACCAGAAGAGATTAAATATGAAACTATAGGAGGTGGGCACCAATGGTGATCGAACCTGGGACTACGAGTGGTAGTGGAGATCGAGCCTAGAGTACTTACTCTTTTTCGAAACCTTCCGAAATCGTCAAAAGTTATGGGAAGTGGGCACTAATGGGGAATGAACCAAGGACTAAGGGAAGTGCACACAAGTGGAGAGTGAACCTGAGGTCTAGGAAAGTGAATACCTGTGGGAATCGAACCCGGGCTATGGTATATGGGCACAAGAAGCTTGAACCTAAGAAAATAGGAGGTGGACAGCAATGGGGAATGAACCTGGGAGTCAGGGACATGCACAGCAGTGAGGAGCGAACATGGGGCTATGGGAAGAATATAGATGGAAATTAATCTGGGACTGTGGGAGATGGATATCAGTGGGAATTGAAGCCGGACTAAGGGAGTTGGATACCAGAAGAAGAATGAACCTGCTATTGTATGAGGTGGGCACCGATGGGGATTGAACCAGAGACTAGAGAGGTATATACCAGTGGAGAGTGAGGCCAGAAATGTACTCTTTTTCGAAACCTACCAAAACCGTTAAAAGTTTTGGGAAATGGGCTCACATGGGGAATTTTAGGAAGTGCACACCATTGGGGAGTGAACATGGGATTTTGGAAAGAGGATATTAGTGGAAATTAAACTTGGCACAATGGGAGATAAATACCAGCGTGAATCGAAGCCAGAGTAAGGCAGTACGGTACCCGAGGAGAATGAACATGAGACTATAGGATATGGGCGGCAATTGGGAATGAACCTGGGACTCAGGAAAGTGCACAGCAGTTGGGAGTGAACCTGGGGCTATGGGAAGAGGATGTCAGATGGAAATGAAACCTGGAACCAGCGGGGATTGAAGGCTGACTATGAAATTTGGGTACCAGAAAAGAATTAAACTGAATGAAACTGAGACTGAGGTGGACAGAAATGGGGATTGAACCTGGAACTCAGGGAAGTGCAGAGCAATGTGGGATGAACCTGAGACTATGGGAAGAGGATATCAGAGGGAAATGAACCTGGGACTATGGGAAATGGATACCAGTGGGGAGTGAAGCCGGACTATGGGAGTTGGGTACAAGAGAAGGATGAACCTGAAACTATAGGAGATGGGCACAAATGGGGATTGAACCTGGGACCCCGAGAGGTAGATATCAGTGGAAAGTGAGTCCAGAGTACTTTCTCTTTTTCGAAACCTACAGAAATCGTTAAAAGTTATGGGAAGTGGCACACAATGGGAATGAACCAGTGACTCAGGGAAATGCACATCAGTGAGGAGTGAACCTGGGACTACAGGAAGGGGATATCAGTTGGAAATAATCCTGGGACTATGGGAAATGAATACCAGTGGGAATGGAAGCCGGACTATGGGAGTTGGGTACCATAGGAGAATGACCTGAGAGGTCGGCAGCAATTGGGAATGGAATGGGGCCCAGGAAATTGCACAGCAGTGGGGATTGATCTTGGGACTATGGGGCGAGGATATCAGTGCAAAACTAACCTAGAACTATGCAAGATGCATACTAAAGTGTGTTGAAGATAACGGAATATGCAAGTATACACGATGAGAGAGAGAGAGAGAGAGAGAGAGAGAGAGAGAGAGAGGGAGGGAGAGAGAGAGAGCAAGAGAGAAAAAGAAAGAGAGCGAGCGAGAGGGAGAGAGAGACAGAGACAGACAGAGACAGACATCTGGAGAGACAGAAAGAGAGAGAGAGAGAGGGGGGAGAGAGAGAGAGAGAGAGGGAGAGAGAGAGAGCAAGAGAGAAATAGAAAGAGAGCGAGCGAGAGGGAGAGAGAGACAGACAGAGACAGGCATATGGAGAGACAGAAAGAGAGAGAGAGAGAGACAGAGAGAGAGAGAGAGAGAGATGGTGGGTTGGATGACCAAAACGGTATAAGATGTCACCTTTATATAAGCTTGATCCAAGATTACGGTTGATTAGGTCAAATCCAGGATGAAATTCTCAATCGCCGTCCACTGTGACGTGATAAGCTGGCTGTAACCACCAGGTACTGACGTTAGAGCGGTCTTGTCACATTTCTCATCGATAAAGAGATGGGTGTCCTTTGAAGAATTAGAGATGAAATGTGATGTGGTTTTGAAAAGGAAGATGATGATGATGATGATAATAATGATGATGGTGATGAGACTGGGGGTGATGAATTAAAAATGAATATGAACATTTACGCAACATTTCAATGGTTTTACCATACTCATTGTGTTTCAAAATGTTTCATTTATTCCCCCAGCAGGCCATATGAAACCATTATTCCAATGCATATAGTGCCTGTCATCTCTAGTCTTTTTTGTAATAGCACTTTTACAGCAACCACCACTTCCCATAGCCGGGTACTGATTCTCACGTGAGTCGAATGGGGTAATGCATGTTAAGTTCCTAACCCAAGGACACAAGGTCGGGACCAGAATTATTCACGATCATTGTTATCCATCCCGCAACTGACCCTGCTCAACATTGCTTGACAAGACGAGACGTCACACCGTCGTAACGAATCACACACATGTTGTGATGACTTTGTGGGTAGTGGTGATGAAAATGATGATGATGATGATGATGATGACGACGATGATGATGATGATGATGATGATGATGATGATGATGATGATGATGATGATGATGATGGAGTAATGTTAATATTGAAATTGTATATCGCATTTCATCATACGAAGAAAGAAATATGTAGGGAGAGATAGACAGATATCAAAAATAAAAAGCAGAAAGAGATAGATATAAATAGAGAAGGATAAAGAGAGAGAGAGAGAGAGAGAGAGAGAGAGAGAGAGAGAGAGACATGAGCGAGCGAGAGAGAGAGAGAGAGGGAGAGAGAGAGATAGAAAGAGAGAGAAAAGAGATAGATAGAGAGGGGGGAGAGAGAGAGAGAGCGAGAGGGAGGAGAAAGAGAAAGTGTTTGGGTGTGTGTGTGTGTGTGTGTGTGTGTGTGTGTGTGTGCGGGTGGGTGAGTGGGTGGGTGAGAGAGAGAGAGAGAGAGAGAGAGAGAGAGAGAGAGAGAGAGAGAAAAGAGATAGATAGAGAGGGGGAGAGAGAGAGAGAGCGAGAGGGAGGAGAAAGAGAAAGTGTTTGGGTGTGTGTGTGTGTGTGTGTGTGTGTGCGGGTGGGTGAGTGGGTGGGTGAGAGAGAGAGAGAGAGAGAGAGAGAGAGAGAGAGAGAGAGTAATAACACAAATAATATCAGTGGTAAGAAGGATACCTAGGCTGTCCAGCGTTTTAGACTATAAGAATTTTTTTTTTTAACCGAATCAAATGCTAAAGTTTATCATTTTAAAATTTACGTGATCTGTCTTCAAAGAAAATGTTTTACGCGATTGTGATATTGAATAAAAATTTGACTATAACACGTGCCTATGGACCGGAAGTTTCCTGGTTCTTATCACGTTCTGGCCGACGCGTCTTTGGAAATGTCTCACATTCTATCACCTTACTCATGTGTAAAATGACTACCTTGTCGGTAAAACAGTTGTCTCTGTCGAAAAATAAATATCGTCCTGCAGGTTAAAAGTTGCTATTTGCTTTGGACACATTGTAAAGTGCTTTGAACACTTTTGGTGGAAAGTGCTCTATATGTAAGCTGACGTTTAGAATTGATCAATGTTTGAGGTCTAAAAATATCTAAACTTTAAAAAAATATATTTTTTTGTCATAAACGCTGTCCATGTTATCAGTGACTACATTAAAATATCATATTATTTACCTTATCTAATAGCTCCAGGGTAAGAGTTCTGTTCACATGCACTGTTGGTCTAAGTAAATTTCTCATCCTCTCATCCTGTGTACCCCTGTTTAACAAGGATTATGATTAAAATAATGATACTGGTGCTGATGCCTAAAATGGTTAGTGGTGGTGGTGATGGTGGTGATGATGATGATGATGATGATGATGATAATAATAATGATGAGGATGATGATGATGTCGGTGGCGATGGTGATGATGATGACGATGATGATGACGATGATGATGACGATGATGATGACGATGATGATGACGATGATGATGATGATGATGATGATGATGATGATGATGATGATGATGATGATGATGATGATAATAATAATGATGAGGATGATGATGATGTCGGTGGCGATGGTGATGATGATGACGATGATGATGACGATGATGATGATGATGATGATGATGATGATGATGATGATGATGATGATGATGATGATGATGATGATGCAGATGGAGGTGGCGATGCTTAAATTTTAACTTTTTTTAGACACCATAAATCTTTGCCACTGAGCAAATCATCATGATCATCATGATCATCTTAATCATCATTTTCATCATCATCATCATCATCATCATCATCATCATCATCATCATCATCATCATCATCATCATCATCATCAATCATCATCATCATTTTATCAATATCATCATCATCATCATCATCATCATTTTATCAATATTATCATCATCATCAACACCATTATCATCGTCATCATTTCTCTTCTCATTATTAATAAAAAAAAAAGTATCGTTTTATTATGGACAGTGACAGAGAGAATACAAAGTGAGGAATTTAGATAAAATTTAAGTTTGCAATAGGCTGGGGGGGGGGGAGGGTCCAATGGCTTCGTTGGTTGAGCACTCTCTTCAGACGAAAATTGAGAAAGTTGGATCCTGTTTGAAGTCCGTATTTCTTTCTGACACCCTCCCCACTCTGTTCAAACAATAGTAATTGGGTAGCTAGTAGGTCTGTTTGACCAAGCTGAAAGTACTTTGATCTAGACTCGGGTCCTATCCCAAGGGTAGGATGCAATTGCTATTGTCCGTTTTACGCGATAGAAACCCGGATACACACCAGTCCACCGCCTTTGAAAGACAAATTTGTAAAAATGCTGGCTGTGTGTTTAACGTGTATTTCTCGCACAAGATCATACCGCCTGAGTATTGAGATGGGGATTCGAACTTGGGGTCTATTCTAAGTTAAAAGTGAGGATGACGTGACAAATCTTAAACCTTAGATATTACGACATTAAAATAATCATAATGAAGATTCTGATAATGACGATGATGATGATGATGGAGATGAACATGATAATCATGGCGTAAATAGTCATTAGGCCCGTGGAGCCGGAGTTTATCGTGGTTTCTATAGCGTGAAATAGACGATGGCAATTGCTTGCTTCCCTTTTGATAGGACACTACTAGTCTATCGCAAAGTACTTTCCACCAGATCTAACAGACCCGCCACCCTGCCAGGTGGACAGGGGTGTCAGGAAAAAAAATCTCGACCTCACCGGGGATTGATCTCGGTCCCTTTTATCATGCGCTTTAGATTGTGAAACCGGAAGAAACTTAAATCACAAAGACAATGAAGAAATAGAGTCTGGCGAAGAGGACCTATAAGGACCTGCGCTGGAAACAATCCATCAGTATCCTTAAGTAAGTATCATGCATGATAATGATAATCACGAGGTAGAAAGATGGCTGTTTTTCCTAAAGTTACTGGTACTGACTTTGCTTTGTTATTTGATTTTATCTATTATTATTATTATTATTATTATTATTATTATTATTATTATTATTATTATTATTATTATTATTATTATTATATTATTATTATATTATTGTTATTATTATTGTTATTGTTATTGTTATTATTATTTATTATTATTATTATTATTATTATTATTATTATTATTATTATTATTATTATCATTATTATCATCATCATCATCATCATCATTATATTTATATCAATATAAAGGGTGGGGAGTGGGGATTCTGAAAGGGGGGGGGGGGTCTTTTTGTATTTTCTTTTTGCCTTTCACTGCTAGGAAGTTGTGGAAAGACTTCCCGAAAAAATCATGACACCGTCGATGATGATTTTATTTTCAGATTTGATGATGATGATGATGATGATGATGATGATGATGACGATGATGATGATGATGATGATGATGATGATGATGATGATGATGATGATGATGATGATGATGATGATAATAATGATGATGATGACAAAAAATCGAGAGATATGCCATTTGCATGTTATGGAATATCTCCCTATTTACTAATAGTGAAGTGGTGCCTGGATGTTATGGAATATCTCCCTATTTACTAAGTGGCGTCTGCATATTATAGAATATCTCCCATAAATATATATTGTGTTGCTCACTTGGAGTTAAAATTCAAGTTCCAAGTTTTATTTCTATCCAAAGATAGAAACTGGACTGGTAGGATAAACATCTGGAACGCCCGGGACTCTCATGCATCACTGATAACTCAAGATGCCAGCATTAATTTCGCTGGACTGGAAATTTTCAAACCATGAAAATAATGATAAATCTATCATTAATGATCTTTACCTTGCCTTTCACATCACATCAAAACACTTGAATTCCTGTTCCATCATCATATTACATGACAATTTAGCCATCAAATTTCAAGAAATTGTTTCGTTCTGTCCATGAAACGAATATTAGCTACAACCAACCACAATAAATATTGAACAGCAATGGGTTTTATTAGTTCTCCTTGCAAGATTCTCTGTCTGGCGTATGCTTCATTTGAATATTGAAAGGACATATTTAAATGGTGTGTGTGCTATAACGTGAACATAGTTCTCATCTACAGTGTGTAATGTTCCTGTAATATAAAAATTACGTTTTTCGTCTGTGATTACATTACAGATTGTACGTGCATCACTGTTTTAATTAATTAAGTTTGTTTGTGTCCATTCTGACTTCAGCACATGCTAAGTTTTCGAAACACCAAGCCACCCCCAGCTTTCCCAGCGAACCGATAATGAGTATAGTTCACAATTACCACAGGCGATCCATTTAAAAAGTTGTACATAGTGGATAAGTGGATAGGATTCCATGTTTAAATGTAATTACCACCATTACGGTGTCAAGATATTTTGATATCAATTCACAAAGTGTTTGGCCGACTCATTTGACAATTAACAAGTGTATTTTTGACCAATCAAAATATGGAATTTGTGACACATCTTTACACGAATTGCTCGGACAAACGGAGTTGGTTGTTCATAATCAATAAAGCGAATGAATTCGACCTTTCTCTGATCAGTGTTATTGTTTTCAAACACTGAATGGGTGACTAGTTGTCACACGATTTTCTCGTTCAAATTATAAACAAGTGGTAGAACAGTGGGTATTTTAAGTAGACACAAACCATCGATAGTAAAATAAATAAACAAATAAATTTGAGCTAGATAGTATGCGCTTGGCTAAGAAGCTCATAACATTGCCATCCGGAAGTATAACGGATTATATCGGACCAACACACAAAACTGTATCCATGAACGTTTTATAGTCAGGTTAATACAGTTCAGTGAGCTTTACTCATAAACGCGGATGGCAAAAAACAATAACAAAGACCTGAGTGATGTCATCTCCGACTATCCATATCACAATATCCACGAAATGTGCTCAAAGCGCTTTACAAGGGGTCCCTGGTCTACAGCAACATTTAACATGTAGGACGGGACATCATGACGCCTGTTAGGCGATATTAAATTTTTCGGACAAAGACAACGCTGTTAACGGCCAGGTACTCATTATACACCTGAGTACGGTGAGAGAATGTGAGTAAAGAGCCTTTTCCAGGGACTCAATTATGCGCCAAGCGCGAAGCTCGAACCCAAGACCTTCCGATCCGAAAGCGGGTGTCATACCACAAGACATACCACATAGCCTGCGTAAATTGCAATGTTTACCAATCACTGCTATTTTTTTCTATTATGACGATGCGCTTGGCTTAGAAGCTCACAACATTGCCACCCGGAAGCATAATGGACCACACACAAAACTGTGTGTAACTTAAACGTTTTTAGTCTGGTCAACATAGTTTAGTGAGAATTACTCATAAACGCGGATGGCAAAAAAACAATAACAAAGACCCGTCGGACGTCAACTTCATTCTATCTATATAATAATATAATATACTGAATGAAGACGACTTCACTCAGCTCTTTGTCATTGTTAATAGACCGCAGTTGATAATACTCTTCAACAGTCATTACGTCACTTCCTTCCTAATGACGCATGGTAACTTAGTAACACTGGCTCTAAACTATCGGAACAATGGCGGACGCCCTATGAAATATTTCTCCGGCGAACATAAAAGCGTATCCAGAGGGGAAAAAACATAAATTTGATCATGTTTTGACTTTTACATATTCTGATCACAAGACATGAAAAGTTCTAGCCAGCATGAAGAATAAAAAGTAATGATTTTCTTTGTTTAGAACCAAGATGGCCGCGTTGCCGGGCGGCGTGACATCAAACTATTGAATCCAATTACTTATCATTACCCCCCCCCCCCCAATAATAAAAATAAATAAATAAATAAATAAAAAGTTTAAAAAAAAAAAGAAAAAAAAACACCAAAAAACAAACCATCAAACCTTAGCTTTTATGCCGCGCATATCCACTAAAAAGCACTTACTTTTTTACAAAACCCGACGAAACCTGACAATATCCGACAAAGTTATAGGAAGTAGGCAACAATGGGGAGTGAACCTGAGACAGGGAAGTGTACACCAGTGGCGAGTGAACCTGAGACTATGGTTTCTGCAGGTTTCGGCGGGTTTCGTAAAAAAGCAATTACTTTTTTTACGAAACACGACGAACCCTACGAAACCGGACACTATCCAACAAATTTATGGGAAGTAGACAACAGTGGGGAGGGAGAGTAATTGCTTTTCTACGAAACCCACCGAAACCAAGTCCCAGGTTCACTCCCCAATGGTGTACACTGCCCTAAGACCCAGGTTCACTCCCCACTGCTGCCTACTTCCCATAACATTGTCGGGTTTCGGCGGGTTTCGGCGGGCTTCGTAAAAAAGAAACACCGTGTATATATATATATATATATATATATATATATATATATATATATATATATATATATATATATATATATATATATATATATAAATTATCACTTCAACACTCACACAAAAAGGCTGTAAGCAACAAGAATGTGTGTGAAGGAGCTGAAGTGCAATGAAATGACGAAAGGCCTTATTTCATTATTTCCCAAAAATATTTCCTTATAATATTACTTAACAGACAGATGTCGTTAAAAGACTTATTTTCAAGACTGGTATCACACACAAAAAAAAAGTTTATTATTTTGCCCTAACATCATATACAAAAGAAGAAGAAAAGAAACACTTAAGCGTGTTAATATTCGAAACATTTTGGTTGATAATCTCCCCTGCATGTCACCACATGACGCACACACTCACGTGCACATGCGAGTTTGTACTTTTGTCATAGCCCTAGCACACTAGAGACAATGGGTATGGGAGCCATGGCTTGGCAATCTTAGTGAAGTCTAGGCCAAGGCCTTTGTCCATCATCCCTGCCCTTCCCTCCCCATAGTCTCATCCACGCAGCAAGTAAGTAAGTAGGTCATAACATTGTCGGGTTTCGGCGGGTTTCGGCGGGCTTCGTAAAAAGGAAACACCGAATATATATATATATATATATATATATATATATATATATATATATATATATATATATATATATATATATATCATTGTATATCTAATCTCAAAACCTGTTTAATATAACTGGTATGGCGGTTTTTGCAAAATAAAATCTTTAACATCAAGACTGCTGTCAAGCAGGGACGGCTGGTAATAATGGGCAGGGTGGGCAAATACCAGCCTGTTTTTTCAAGTTATATGCTGTATTACTAGGTCCGAAATAATCTAATTTAAATTAGATAATTTCAAAAGTTAGTACTTAAACTTGATACTTCGTACTGAAATCAATTTGTGTGTATTTTTGATAGATTGCGAATCACCATGCACCCCGTAATACATAAACCAGGATACGCTCCTGTTCTTTTTATCAACCCCCCCCCCCCCCTCAAACCACTCCACTCCGCCCACATCGTCATCTCATCGTCTTGTCGCCTGACAGTGAACTCCGATTTTGCTGTCTGGCCTCTCTAGTACTAGGTCGGGCTAATTCAAATGAGCCCACCTTATAAACCAGTGAACACTAAATTAAATAGAGATTTTGGCAAACATACTTTTTCTTATTTATTGCCTTACTTGTGCTGGTACCATTGATGTAATGATATTGGGAAGGTTTCAGTATTGAATTTAATTTATTAATTTACTAATATATCAATTTAGTATTAACTTGTGTTGTTTTTATATATTTGTTTATCCATTTAAATTATTTCTTTTTTTTTTCTCGTTTTCCTTAGTGCTTCTCAAAACTCATTTATTTAAATTGTTTTCTTATTTGATTTTTTTTTTTTGTTTTGTTTTTCTTTAACAAATTAATTTGTTAGTTCTTTTTTTTCCAATTCTTAAAGTAATTACCGCTGTATTTTTATTGCCAGACTAAATATTTTTTCAAAACAATGTAATTTTCTATTTATTTCCTCTAATAAAACAAAACATTTTTATTCAAAAGTCAAGACTAAATAAATATATAAAATACAACCACCATTTTGGTTTTCTCAACAATTGAATTAGTATACGAGAAATACTCTTCTGAGAAAAGAGAGAGTTGAATTCTAAGTTATAGAGGAAATAAAGACGTTTAAAGGAAGGGTGGGCAGATTCCGTACTTGCCCGTCCTGAAGCTAATAGAGGCGGGAAGCTAGGGGTTGGTTGGGTAAGGAGTAAAGATAACACGGTCGTTATTGTCATAGTCTAACGAATGCATGAGGAGAGATTGGTAGCATTGTTTTGTCTTAATTGTATTGTATGAATTATTGGCGACAGCCTAAGATTAAATAAACTTTGTTTTTGTCTTTTTTTTTACTATGGAACTGATACTTGTCATAGCAGACCTGCCTACTTGAAATAGGAAAATAAAAATCGTAGTTTTCAGGATTAATAAAATCCTAGATATTTTAACTACCCTTTAACAAAATCACCGGAATTTTCGTCTATTATAGGTATCAAATTTTTTTAAAAACGAGAAAAACTGATTGCAAACGTAATAATGATGGTGGTGGTAGTAATGATGATGGTAATACTATTATTGTTATTATTATCATTTGTTATTATTATTATTATTATTATTATTATTATTATTATTATTATTATTATTATTATTATTATTATTATTATTATTATTATTATTATTATTATTATTATTATTATTTTATCATTATTATTATTATTATTATTATTATTATTATTATTATTATTATTATTATTATTATTATTATCATTATTATTATTATTATTATTATTATTGTACGTATTGGTGGGATTACGATTGTTTTTTGATTTTTTTTTGTGTGGTTATTAATGGTATCAGTTCATTGTTTGGTTCCATTTATCATTTTTTTCCACTTTCATGTATGTTGTCATCAAATTGTATGATTTATTGGCGAAAGCCTAAGATTGAATAAACTTTGTTATATCGTATAGTAATCATCATTGTCGACGACATCGTCGTTGTCATCATAATCATCATCATCATTAACAACAACAACAACAACAACAACAACAACAACAACAACAACAACAACAACAACAACACATTAACATTAACAACAAGTACTACAATAGCAATAAAAACAATATCAACATCATCATATAATTTCCGTCATCGTCTCCACAACTATCATTCTAACCAACAGTACCACCAAAACCACTACCATAATTACATCCTCCCTCACCGTCTCCTCTTCCTCTTCCTCCTCCTCCTCCTCCACCACCACCACCGCTACCACTATTCCAACCACTACCACCACCGGCACAATCATTCTAACCACCAAGAGAGCAGTAAAAATGATGCAAACTCGAGTCATATCGCTGTTGCTGCCTCTCGATTAAAACTTTACAGTTACTACGTACTACTGAAAACCAGTAATGTAACAGAAATATTAATCTCGCCGTTGAGGGATTAAAGCATCTCTTTAATTTTTCGAGTGAACGAAATGGACTTGTATTGTCAAGGTGTTGTCGCATTATGTCTCTTCGCTTTATTTTTTTGTTGTATTCTCTTTCGTGATTCATTTTTGATTACGTTTGGTATAATTAAAATCTACTGGTATTGTCATTTCATTGTGAATGTGGTTATTTGTGGTTGAAATATTTTTTTTTTAAGGTGAACAACAACAACAAAAAAAAAAAAAAAAAAAAAAAAAAAATATATATATATATATATATATATATATATATATATATATATATATATATATATGACCGAATCATCTTTGCCCCACAACTATAAATAGGCTAGAACCGCCACTGTCAAGCAGGGATGCTTGCTCTCACCATCTCTGTTCATCCTTGCCATTGATTGGCTAATGAAGGAAACCTCCAAAGGGCGAAGAAATGGGATACAGTGGATCCCCTGGACACAGTTGGATGATCTGGATTTTGCAGATGATCTGGCTCTTCTGTCCCACACCCAAGACCAGAAGCAAGCAAAAACCACAATTATAAACATCCTCTCGGAATCAATTGGTCTAAGAATTCACCCTGCAAAGTCAAAGGTCTTAAGGGTATATACGCGTCAAAGGGAGCAGATCAAAAAAAAAAAAAAATACCAGGAACTTGAAGATCAAGACACGTTCTGCTATCTCGGGAGTATAATTGACAAGGATGGAGACACGAAAGCAGAGGTGAAAGCATGGATAGGGAAGGCACATACTGCATTCACATCTTTGAACAGAGTTTGGAGAACTAAAGATATCTCGCTTCGACTAAAGCTAAGACTTTTCAACTTAAACGTGAAGTCTGTCATAAGGTATGGATGTGAAACTTGGTATGCATCTCAGGATACAGATTTTCGTAAACAGGTGTATGCGTAAGCTATTCAGAATAAAATGGATGGGTAGAATTAAGAATGCAGAAGTATGGGGAAAAAAAACACAGCAGAAACCAGTGGGAGAGGAAATAGGAAGAAGACGATGGAGGTGGATTGGACACACCCTAAGAAAGAATGACTCAACTATAACAAATAAAGTATTGGACTGAAACCCCCAGGACAGAAAATCAAGGGGAAGGCCACGGGGAACATGGAGAAAAAATAAACAGAGAAGTAATAAGACATGGAACGAGTTTAAAAAAGTTACCTCAAGATAGAGAAGGATGGAAACTGTTTGTCTGTGGCCGAAACCCTGACGCAGGGTGAGAAAGGCAATGATGAATGTCTACCTTGCATAGTTCGGTTCATTCCCTGCTGCAACACACCATACATTGTTCTGGGTGTCTATCTCAACTCCCAACTTGTGTTTACATCTTACAGTCCCCACTTCACTCCTCACCGGTGTCACCAGCCCACAGTCCCAGGTTTACTAACGACTGATGGTCATATCCCAAAGTCCAAGGAATTTACTCTCCACTGGTTATTATATCCCGTAGTCCAGGGTGCACTCAAGTTCACTTCCCACTTGTGTCTACATTCTCGACAACTGTCTACAACCCAGGGTCATAAGGTTTCCTCCCCTCTAATATTGACTACCCATTAACCTGTGTTTCTCTCCAAGGATCTCCATCTCAAATGGTCCCTGGTTCTATCCTCACTGGTGCTCATCAGAGCCCTCTGTCAATACGTACTTAACTTCGATTTGTTTTATTGAAATAACACGAGGCTTTGCAATTATTTTCCCTGTTATTGTGAAAAAAAAATCCCTTCCAAAAACAAATAAACAAATGGGGAAACTACACAGCTGACGAGAGCTACTCCCATACACATATAAAATCTTGAAAATTTGAAGAAAAAAAAAAAATGCAGATTTGGTGCCGCAATGCAAATCATGGATTTTTTCTTTTATAAAACCCCCCGTCATTCCAGAAGTTTACAGAGTCTATACATAAGGGAATATTCCGATTGATTTATGCTTAGCAACGCAGGGTCCACCAATTATTCCAAAAACTTGATTTACCGCTCGCCGCTCGCATATGTTGCTCGAATAAATATTCGTGGTTTGGCGCGCGAGCGTCCTTCGAGTAAAAGCCAGGTGAACAGACATGTGTGTAAGTGCTCGATGAGTTACAAAAAAAAAGCAATCTATCATTCACATTGATAAAACGACGAGAGGTTCTATTCATTTCTTCTGGTGCTCACAAAATCTCGAAAATTGCAAGAAATTGTCAAAAGCTGCAGATTTTGCGGCGCAACACAAAGCAAAACAATGGGTACGGAGTGGCAATTCGGACTCGAGTCTGAATAGCCCCCGTCACTACTGCAATGCTGCTACAATGCGCTTGCGCAAACACAGGATGTGGAAGGTCCAGAGTGCAGTCTGCAGACGCGAGAGAGTGAGCAAAAGTCACCGCCGACTCCACCGAAAATGGTTCCCTTCAGCAGCGGTGATGTATTTTCTTCTTTCCACGAATTCGTCCAACTCTTGAAAGAATTAGAGGATGCGACCAACGCTTTGTTTGTTTTAAGATCTTCAAAAAGGGTAAGTAACCTTATAATAATAACAAGAAGGGAGAAATTCCGTAGGCTCCTCGGTCTCGCATCCCCGAAAGTTCCTCGCGCTAAGGGAAACAACTCAAATATTCCATCACCTAACCCTGAGAAAAAATAACACTAGATACTGATACTGATAGATAGTCTGATAGGACAAATGGCACTGTTCGGAGTTTGTTGTCCCTGGCGAGAGGGCGGCTATCCCTTTTTCTATATTTTACAGAGCAAATGTGCTCCAGGGCGCTCTTCAAATTCGGCATTGGCTTTGCTTAAGGGGAGGCCTCCGTATATTATAATGTCATGTTCTATTCTAGTAGGGGGTTTGGGAGGGGGAAGACTTTTTTCTTTAAAAATGTTTCCCCCCTCCCAAGCCCCCTACTAGAACGTTATATAAAAAAAGAATACTGGGGATGTAGGAGCTTTCGGAAGGCCTCAAAAACAAAGTGACTAGATAGATCTATTTCTCCGAATGCTCGGGAAAATAAACTTGATCTCTCTATTATTAATAATTATTTCTCCGAACGGTTTCTGTTCTCAAGACTCAAGATATTTTTGGTTATGTGCACGAGTATCTGTGTCAATGATGAATGTGTATGCATTTTTGGGGGTTTTCTTTTGCCAGTGCTTGGGTACTCTGTCCTTTATTCTCACCTTTCTGTTAGACTTCTATCTTGAGTTTGTGCTATGCTGTCTTTCAATTTCAACCTCTGCAGACTTTGGCTTTGTTATTTAGGTTTACTTCTGTTCTCTCTTTGATAGTGCAGCGTCAAGTGCAAAAGTGAATGCGCCATGGAATATTCACGATAGCACAACCCTTTGATAAAATCTGTCTTTGTCAACAATGTGCCTAAAAAATGCTAGATGGCTTGATGATTCGTAAGAGTTCTCTGTCCACTCTGTTTGAGCATTTACTTATGCATCGACATCGCGTCCGTAACCCATCAGCTACTGGTGGCTAGCCGACCATTCGGAGAAATAGAGTCAAGCTTATTTTCCTGAGTGTTCGTAAAAATAGAGCCAGCCCAAATAAAAGAGAAAAAGACAGAAGAAAAATATTGCGAAGTGGCAATTCGGACCCCAATGTGCGTTCGAATTGGCTACGAACACAAAACAAATGTTGTCGGAGGTAACAACCCCCCCCCCCCCCCCCCCGGGCCCCCTTTTTGGTATTTTTTTGAGTTGTATTTTATCACTTCGTTTACATTGGAGATCTGCCATTTTAATATTGTTTCTATGGCAGTACTTGCAGGATGAAACTTTCCCTTTAACCCATTTATCACTCTTGGGATGCATCCTGTAAATGCACCGGACTGTTTGTCGGCTGTGTAGACTAATCCTCTACATATCTGGATCGCTCCTCGTGAAAATTATTTTTATTTTTAACTGCTCGTGCCTGTGGGACTCTTCTCCAACATTAGATAAACATTTCACCGCTGAATGGTGCATGGCAGTATCGGTATTCGATTACTAGCTTTGATTTTATAGAGATTTAGAGCAAGTCAGTCGAGCTGGACAGAAAATTATATTTATCAATATTCTTAGCTTCTGATCCAAATGTGTTGTTTGATTCAGAGGATTTCTTGCTGATTTTTTTTTTTTTCTAAAATGACTTCAAAACATCACTCAAAAACAGTTTTTAGAATTAGAAGTACAATGACAATTTTATTCAATACAAGTCATTTTTCCAGAATTTTTGTAGAAGACCAAAATATACACATTTTCAATAAGTCACATCATTTAAACTTAAACTGATAGAGTGGTGCAACTTATTTTACATATATAACAGTATATATCAAACTAATTATGTATCATATTTCATTAAGATACAACTTCTTTGTGAATAACTTGGTTTTTAAAATTTTAAAAACCCAGTCTTCAACCTTTGTCAAGGTAAAAAAAAACAACTTAGTTTCAAGAGAGTTAAAACATTTACTACTTGTTTCAGCTGAAGGATCCAGTCTATGAAGAAACCATCAAATACGAATTTGTTGTGTTTGAATGCAAGCATGGAGAAAGGAGACATAAATCTGAAAGCAAGGGCATTAGGCCAAATCAAAGGTAAGATGTCCACTCGGTTTTTAGTTTTATAAGAGTATTGGTAACTTAATTTGTCATTTGAAAATTGACTAAAAGGCCTAGGAAACCTGATCACCGCTCAATATAAAGTAATGGCCCATTTACACACGTGGACAATACGTGATAAAAGCTGAGGTTTCTGAGTGGTGAATAAGCAGAAGAGTTTAGAAATTTGAGGTCACTGATTACGAATCTGTAACTGTAATCACATTTTTTTTTTTTGGTAGTCACAGTTTTTAATTCATCAAGCAATTTTGCTTGATTTTAGTGATGGGAGTGATGGAGTGATGAAACATTTTCCCTCCTCCCAAGCATTTCTCCTTCCACACAAGATTGTCCCACTGAGCATGTAGTTTTCCATGTGATGGCTGATCCTGGAGTCGAGTTGCTATGTCTTAATAGACCTTTTACCTAAGTTGGTTTTATTTGGTCATAATACATCTTTATGATATTTCATTTCTATTTTTTTTTTCAGGAGCTTCAAACAAGGATGCACAGCAAAGATTCGGCTATCTGCTGAATACAAAGATGGTACCTGCAAACTTCGTATTTCTACATGCTTACTCGAACATACTAATCACATTGTTGAACCAGAGGTATAAATAGTAGTAGTAGTCGTAATAATACTGATAGTGGTCACAGCATATTTATATTGCGCTCATTGCCAAGGCCTCAGAGCGCTTCACATTGTGTAGTCGAAATTCTTGAAGCTGGTGCTTATATAATCAGAATTCACTCATTGCAATCAAAGAGGAATTTTGACAAGCAGAGAAAAAATGGGAGGCAATCTAAATTAGAAATTGATCAACAGATTTACGTATCTTTAAGAAATCTAGATAATCAAAACATCATTGCTGCTTGAAAGGATTTCCTCAAATATTTAATCAAGATCGCAAACGAAGTAGTCAATTTAGACATAACCACAGACACTTCTCTGCCATCTGATAACTTTCAACAGATTGCTGATTCTTTTGGCAACATCTTCTGTGAGAAACAGAATTTTCAAAAGAGACATCAACCTAGGTGAACAGACAGTAGGTCACATAGCCCGGAAGAGAATCGATTCTATTGGGGGCCTAAAAACTGGGCCTCAATGAATCTGTACGAATTACGAAACGTTTAAAACGCTTTTTAAAAGTGCCTCTCTACAACTATTTTTATTGAGAAATTATATTTTTCATGATTCTAGTTTAAATACATATTACTCTGATGATAGCTAACCTTGATTATAATTGCTTAAATCACAGATGGGTTAATTAAGGGCAATTCAAATTGATAGTTATTATTTTGTAAACAGTACGAAATATCAAGAAGAAACCCCATAAAATCTGAATATTTCTAGTTCTATGACACATTGCCATATTTATGGACAATAAAGATCTACTATTATTATTATTATTATTATTATTATTGTTATTATTATTATTATTATTATTATTATTATTATTATTATTATTATTATTATTGTTATTATTATTATCTTATAATAATAATAATAATGATAATAATAACAATAATAATAAGGATGATTATCATGACATGATTACTACTTATTTCTAAGAAGACTATATCTATTTCATATTTCATTGTTATTAGTTGTTAGTTCATATTCTCCATTGCCATTAGCACTGACATGTACTTTTAATCTAAGTCTATTAACTTAAGAGTAATAGTAGTGAGGGATAGAAATGCTATTATTCACATTGTTGGAATACAACTTGACAAGTAGTCTAGTAAGAAAAAGAAAGTGAAAAATATCCAAATCTAAGGGTGTCTACTTACATGCCATGAATATCACAACCACAAATTAATCCTCAGAAATATTTATCCAAATAAGAAACACACCATAATCTAAATCCATTGGAAGAATAATCCAGATGATTCCATTTCATGATACAATTTGTACCTCACTCTGCGTTTAACGGGCTTGTGACCGTCACAATCAAAATGTGGCCGCATTAAGGTTTTTTTTTTTTTTTTTTTTGTTTTTAATTTTTTTTTTTTTTTTGTTTTGTTTGTTTTTTTTTTTTTTTTTAATAAATAAATACATAGAAATACATACATGGCCCTGTAAGTAATATTGGCGATTCTGAGGATATAAGAAGAAAATTATTTGAGAGTGTCTCTGAAATTCGAGAATTAATATTCACATTCATGGACATAAAAATTTAACATTGGGGCATGGGGGGGGGGGGGGGAGAAAGGATCCTTGATAATGATGTCTTATGTTGATGTCAGCTTTCTTATCTTCCTTGCACTCCGCTCAACATTTCTTTCCTCCACATTTTCCCTGCAATAATTCTTTAGCAAAATATTAACGAGTCTTGAAATTGCAGCGTCTGGTATGGAACAGTCCAATCTGAAAAAACGAGGAAATTCTTTGAATAAATTGAGATATCTACGCCTACATGATAGCTCCACTGTCTGTCTGAAAAATCCAAAACACAAGAGAACAAATTGAAAAAGTCCTTCTGAAGGACAGCTCAAACCACCAGGAGAAAGCGTTGCTGTAAAAGAAGTAGTCTCAGTGGGAAACGATGACATGTTACCTTGGAGATCCGGGTGTTTCGATGCAATATAACCTGCAATATAAAAAAGAGGCATTGTCTCATCAGTTGACAGTTTACTAGGAAAGTCTGGAAGTGAATCTAAAAGCAAAATATCATTGTCAGAAAATGGAAGGTCACATAAATTACAAGCATGCGGTGCTCCACTGTAATCAACATCTGTTGTCATGCTCTCCAGCATGAGCTTGGCACGATCAATGGTATTGGTATGTGAGGCATTCTCTACTGAAATGTAATAGTTACACCCTGCTGATCTGCGTAAGTGACCAAAATGGCTTTCAATATCATCCTGTTCAAAAAAACCAAGAGCGACATAATCATGATGGAGACTGTTATCTGAGGACAAGAGAAAATTTGCCAAATCAATAAAGCACTTGCAGGTCCAGAAGAGAGCCTTGGCTGTATCTGCTGTAAGAGAATGCATACGAGGATTAGAAAGTGGAGTAAGACGTAATGCGATATCTGCCCATGAGTTCAGAATATCCAGCTGGTGATGCTCCTCATCCCTGATTACTGCCATATCAGGATCTCGAAGTCGAGTCTGTCGGAGAGGATCTTTTGTATTGAAAACTTTCCATAAACATATCACATTATCAATGAATATAGCCGTATCTTTCCATGACTGTGTCGAAGCTGATGAAGACTTGAGGGCTGCACTTGTTTTTTCTGAAAAGACATCAAGAACAAGAGAAACTTTCTGCTTTTCGATGTTAGAAGGCCTAAGACAAACATTATTTAATTTAGACATGCGCAATGAAAATTCAGATGTTTCATGATCATATAGTGCGATCAAATCAGACCATTTAGCCATCTTCTTGTCTGTGGGGTCAGGACTATCTAAAGGTGAAAAAGCAATGGTACCAGTTCTTTCTGAAATCCAATTATTACGTATGTTCTTTAACAGGTGAACTGGATCATAAATCAAAAAAAGAGGTTTGTGATTAGTTGAGATTGGGGATTTAGCAATCCAAGGCTTTTGCTCATCATCTCTGTCAAATTTCTGAAAAAAGACTGATTTACTCTATTATTATCACATACAATGGCGACAACATTTCCTCCACATTCCTCCACAGTTGTAATGACTTCAGCAACCTGTTGAAACTGAAATTCAGAAGTTAATGAATGACACGGAACAAGTCTGGCAAGGAAAGATTTTGAACCAAAAAAACATTTCACCATAATACCAAGCATTGTTGTAGCTGTTCTGTCAGGATAATCATGAGCATAACCAAAGACTTCACCACCACGATACGACAAAGAGGCTTTGATGTAAATTTCATCCACAATCAATATACATCCCCGGTTGCGCTCACTGATGCTCCTGAAAATAGAGGTAAATAAAGCTGCATCACTCATATTTTTGCTGACAGCAGTAATTTTCTGTAAAGTAGAAATGGATGGTAATTGTAAATAATTCCTAAGCTGTGAATATAGAGAACGATACAATGAATACCAACTAAAAGCAGTAAAAAGGTCCTCTGTGGAGTAAATGCGTTTATTTTTAGAGGCATTAAGAATGTGAACATTACGTTGTAGAAATTTCACCTGTGGAACATCTTCATCATTGGAAATGACATACTTAATCAATGCATCAAGCCCACTCCAACACTTCACTTGCTTGTCACTAGAAATAAAGTCTGGATAATTCTTTATTTTTCTGACGCCCTTGTAGCATTCAAATAATAAAGCCAGAGAACCTGAGGAAGATAATATATTAAAAAACATAGAAAAATCACAGATTGGACCATCTCTACGTATACTACAGAAAGTGTAGAGCCCTCTTGCTTTTTCAAATCCAACAACACCTCCTACAGGATGGCCAAGAAGCATGTCAATAAAGCGTTCATGAAAATCCTTTCCATCAAGCGAATCTCTTGCACGAAATTCAGCCATTTCATCAATAACAACAGCTCTTGACTCTGCTGTTGCTCTGTCTGTAGTACGACAAGTATGTCTGCCAGCCTGTAGAGGGATACAAGATTTTGGAACGTTAGGGAAAATAGAAGGTGGATTAGCAGGTCGAAAGGCTCTTCCGACGGTTCGAATCATTTCAGTGTCTTTCGGCCAATGTAAAGAACACACGCCCATGTTATCAGTCACATCCTCAAATTTCAATACATTGGGCAGACGTGAAATCCAAAGCTTTTTTGTTTCATCGTCAGTTGAAAAACGATAAACAGAAATCTTTTCATCTGATGCGGATGGTGGATTATCGCGAGTGGGACGATATCCACTTCGACAATTTACGACTGAGCACTTCCTCCCCATTTTATATTAAATCCTGTTGGAAATCACAAACAAATTAATCCTGAAATGTTAGAATGCTGTGGAAATAAGAATCATTTCATAAAAATCATTCTAAAAAGGGAAAAAAAATCAAATTTAACAGACTCTCATCAAAACACGCCATGTCTGATAACATTGGATGAGAAAGAGAAAGTAGAAATCTTGAGCCTTGACAAAACGAGGTTTCACTGCGTATTCTATGTCCGGTATGTAAGAGCTCCATGACATCAACCCTTGACCCCATCCCTTTTTGGATTGTGCTAGCATGCAGTTCCATATTTAATCCTGTACTAACTCGTCTATTGTGCTATAGTGGGCAAGGGGGCACTTACTGTGTCTTTTTCTGTTTTCCAACTTACTTTGTCTTTGTCTTGGTATGAGATTACTTGGTTTTGAACATTCCCTGGACAGAATCCTTGGCTAGAAGGGAAACAGTCAAATGTATAGTTATAGTTTTGAGAGATGATATTTTTGTTGTTGTAAATCATCTCTCTGTTATGTATTGTTATCTTTGTTGTTTTGAATGTAAAATGTAAGCATTTGGGTCTATTCCAAGAGAAGACTGGAATGACCCAGGCGTCAGCTGCAGTGCAGCGCTCCAAATTGAGCTAGGGTGAGGTGACTTCCTCAAGGCCGCACAGCGCAGCGGTGGGTGATCAAACTCGATACCTTTCGGGTACGAAGCAAAGACCGTTTTGTTGAGCCACGTTGCCCCAAATGACGTCATTGATTTTGAATATATCCAACTATACAATTATTATCATCACCACTATCCCTACAGCACCACCACTGAGAAAACCATCACCATTACCACTATAGTACCATTATTACCGCCATCATCAACACCACCAAACAGCATAGTATCTTAATTGTGGCATTGTTAAGAATTATATGTTTTGTATTTTATTTATCTCCATGGCATTTGTTAGGTTTGAAGTTAGACATATGTTTAGTCTGAGGTCTATTTGTTTTTTCAATATTAAACCATTGTCTTATAGATTTTTTGGAGCTCATTCACTGGCACCCATACATATATTAATTCTCATTCTCTTAATTTATTTATTTTTTTTTTTTATCTTTTGTGTTCAAAGGTGTCTACATCATCTGACCTGCCTACACCATCTGGTCATAAAGAAGATGATATGGATCCAAATACACCTAAGTCATACGGTTTTATCGAGGTCATTGAACAACTTCAGCATGATTTGCAGAGGGAACAAGAAAAAAATCGACAAATCCGCAGCAGCATTGAAATGTTAGCTGAAAATAAGATAAATGTAGATGAACTGATGAGGAGAGTTGAATTGATTAATGACTTGACATCAAAGCAATGGTAAGAATTTTTACACACTCACTCAAAATGAGGATGACAGTAGTTACCGTCAGCCGGGGTTACTTAGGCCACTTAGTAGAATAAAAAAGGTTGCTTTAAAAAAAAGTTAAATTCATGAGTGCTTATTAGATCTATTGGGTTCTAATTATTTAAAAGATAAAAGCTACATGTAATTTATCTTTTAAAATAAGCAATCTTGTTTTCAGTAAGTGGCCTAAGTAGCCCCAGTTGATGGTATATAATAGTAGTACTCACTGCCTATAAATACACTGTGTAATCGCCCAACTTAGGTATGCCAGCTACTTTTTTGTTTTACAGAATTTTTACCATTATTTTTTAATTTCCCTGTCTATCAGCATTCTTTTTTTTTAGCAAACATCAAACAAAGTATCTTGATTTTAATCAAAATAATCTCTTGTAATTTTGATTCCCTGAATCAAAATAATGTCCTAGGTTGTAAATTTTAAATTTTATTTCAAGGTCGTAAATTTGACTCAGAAATTTTGCTGGACACCCTGAGGGAGAGGCTTTTTCTCCAGTGTATGTAGAAAGAAAACTGCAATTGAATCAATTGATAAATCGACAATGGCCTCCCATAGAAAGGCTAAATATATTTATTCTACATGAGGCCAAAAAACAAGAATGACAAGAATACCATGTTCAACTTCGTTAGACTCAAATCATTAAAAGTACATGTTGTATTGGTGACAATGGTGATGCTGTTTGTAGTTTATCTAAGTATTGTACGAGTGTTTATTGTCAAATTCTTTACTGTGAATTATTAAAGGATAATTACTCATTTGAGTGGATATTTGACAAATTATTTGTTAAAGTTAGCACGTTCAGGGCCAATATTTGAAACATCACAAATTCATTTTTTTCCTGCAAAAGTAATTCTTTGAAAAAATTTTGATGTCGTGAAAAACAAATTCCAGGATTTGGTGGGAACCCTGTGTTAGCTTCTCATTAAGATAGAATTTTGTTTTATGTAGAACATCTTTTCACGAACAATAAACCTAATAATTTTAATGCATAAATGCATTTTCAATTTTCATTTTTTTTTTTTCTTTTCACAGCAGCCAGTCTTGTCCAAATTGTACTGGATCAAGCAAGTCGAAGAAGCGTTCAAAGAAATCTAAAAACGGTCCAATTAATCTTAGTGAAGTAATCCAAGTTCCAATTATCCACATTATTCCCCCTTATGCTCCAACAAAGGTAATAAATAGGTTTTATTTTATTTTTATATACATATTTGTTTTCATGCCGTTCAAAGCAAAGAAATGTCTTAATGATTAAACGGTGTCAAGGGGTTTTTTCCCCCCAAATGGTGTTATTATAAGGGAAATTCCACGGGTAACGGACTGACACATCAGACCAAAAATGCTTACATTTTGTGCTCTGAAATGCAATGTATTTATTGTATGGAGCTAATATTTCCCATGCACATGTATCATGTCCGCCCTTATCATATATCAAAAGGATAAAGATGAATCTTTATCAACTTGAATTTTTATGACATTATAATGTTGGTAACAGACTGACATCAGAAAATCCATCTTTTTCAATTTTATATGTAGATGGATCAAACTTTCTGAAGTTAAACCTTCCAGTAACAAATAAGTCTTTTATAGTAACCATGAGATGTTGTTCTACAACCCACTAGCAATATTTAAAAGATTGTCCAAAATTTGAAACTGCAGTCTTAGAAAAAGTGTCGGTAACGGACTGACAAATGGATGGTAACGGACTGACACCTCTGAATTTTATTACTCGGAATAACAGTTACTACATAAAATCCAGAGCAAAGAACAAATTATGTAATTATGAGCAACACTAAATACCCAGTGTGATTGATCAAACCAATACTCTTCCTTATATGGATGTCAAGCTACATTGGGTATGATGAGTAACTCGATGGGTGACATCTGATTACCTCAATCCCAACTTTGCTTTTGAAAAATTAAATAATGAAATAATGATTCGTGGAGTTGAAATCTATTCTGTCAAAGCCAAACGGAACTTTTCAACTATGAAATTAAATTATCCAAAAAAAAAAAAATTTAGATAAGAAAGGACTTTAAAACTGGGGAAGGTTTAACATTCTTTTGGTACTTATTTTTGAAGCTTAATTTTTATTCTGTATTTCATCTTGATTCCTCAAGCTTAGGAATTGTCAATAGGCCATGATCGTCACTGCAATCTGGTCGATAATATTGGCAGTCAATCTCTTCCTCATCTGCACGTGACCAGAAAGCCAGTTATAAGATCTGAGAAAGATCTTCAAAAATTTCATTTGGACCATTTTATCCTTGATTGTTACAATTTTCCTATGCAGATTGTGGGATATCTCTTACTCTTAGAAGTACATTCTGAGGTTCTGAGGGAGCAAAATAAACTTAAGCCAATTTTGATTCCTGGATGAAATTCACTAACAATTGACAACCTCTTTTTCATGGTTTTTTACAGGAAACTTTTTTGAATTTTCGTCCTTTCTCTTTTTTCATCTCTCACAATTATGAAATCTTTTTCCCTTGGTGCTCGCCAAAAGTACCTCTTGTCCAAATAGAAATTTTCGATCAAATTATTTTATTTCATCTTGAAAGCCCATTTCCATGATAAAAATATTTATTAAAAAAACAATTGGTTGATGTATTGGATGCCCTTAGCAGTACAGGCATAGTTTAATTTTTTTTTTAATTTTTGGGAGGATTGTAGACATTCAAACCCAAAGTTAAATTCAGTATTTTACTTTCCTGTGCTGAAATGTGAGGCAAATGTGGAGTTAGGTGTGCTTGGTTTACTTTCTTTTTGAGTTGTGGTTGTAGATTGATCGGCTTTTCTCTTTTTTTTTCCATTTTGTTTGAAAAATCCCATTATTTCTTTTAAGCGTCCTTTACAATCACTTTCAAGTTTTCTTTGAGACTCCTGCTTTTGTTGCCTATCTTTTTCCTAAACAATGTGGTAATGCCCATCAGTTTTCAGTCTTTCTTGATTATTTGAACCATGGATAGAGTAGTCATCTTGAACCTGTGAATAAAGAAATTGAGTGAAATTACATCATAAGCTATGAAAGTCAAATCGGAATAAAAAGCAAATCGTTTTCTTAAAAATAATATAGCAAAACTAAGAAAATAAAACTCATTTCTAACTTGTATCACATTACTTTGTAACAACTAAAATATTGACATTTTACACAGCTAAACAGCTTGCTGACCCACTACATTTAAAGCCTCAGTGACTCAAAAGTTTTTCACATTAATTTAAATGTTTGATTTCTTTTTTTTTTTCTCCCAGGGTTCTTTGCCCCTTTAACAGAAGACTACTACTGGCTCCATTGTCATAAGGATATTATAGAACAATAAACAGTGTTTTCCCTCAATTCAAACATAGCAAAAATCTTCAAGTGATCAAAAGATTCATAAGCTTTAAAAGATTCAACTTACCTATTGCAAAATAGCAGGCTTGATGTTGAAGACCAGTGTTTGAAATTTTATGATCCAAATGTTTATAAAATGGCTGCCTGATCAGTTGAAACACATTGGAGTGGGCATTACTCTTGAGACTTAAAAAACAACTTGTATATGTTGTTTTTTAATTAAAATAGAATTAGTCAGTCTGTTACTGTCAGTCCGTTACCCTAAAAAATGTCAGTCCGTTACCCAACAAAAGTACCTTAAATGATAAATTTCTTGAAAAATTATCTTACAGTGCTAAAGCCATTCATGTAAGAACAGAAAATCTGAAATAGTGAGTCTGTACAACTATCACATCTTTCGTAGATGAAAAAATACTGTTTTAATGGTAACGGACTGACATACAATTTCCCAAGGTCATTAAAACGACCAATGAGGACAACATTTAATTAAAATCGCAAATTTGAATGTTTATATAGGTTCCTGATACTTATAATTGTTTTAATATCAATAAACAACAGCAAAGGTGGCTATAATTTTGTAGAAGTTGCAAGATTTATAATATTGAGAAAATATTCTTTTCATTCTTCAAATAGGGGATGCCCTTACATAAAGCTACAATAAGCATCCTGTACCACAAATATGCACGAAATATCCTTATATTCATAATCCTGAATGATTTTCCAACAAATAGGTACCAAATTTTAATATGTTATTAAGAATTTATAAAACACCCCTTCGGTTGACATTTTCATGGAATTTCCCATAAACTCTTGTTTTTTAGGAATACTTGATTGTTTGCTGTCTGAATAAAATCCTGGAGGTAACTAAATTTTCTATCTTTCACATGGTGGCCCTGATAGGGACAGGTATCACATCAGAGTTCAGTCAAAAGTTTTCTTTTCTTTTTTAAATTTATTTTTAAGTAGACACCACAAAACATGTCAGTTTTTTTAAAAGAAAAATAACTCAAATTTTTTTGCGTCACCTAAACTGGACTATCAAATGTTGATTATTCAGCCATCAAAGGCGTACAAAGCTCAATTTGTTCATCTTTTAAAGGGGAAATTTTAAGCTTTATTTCTCTTTCACTTTAACAGTCAAATATATTGGCATTCGTCCATTGTGGCTTGTGTTATCGAGCACGTTGCCGGTCAGCTGTCTCCACGAATCAAGATCCTCTGCAGTGCGCATGAAATCTGTGTTTTAAAAATCACATTTGGCTATTCTTAGGTTATTTAAATAAGTGAGTCTTTGTCTTCCTCGAGCTTTCTTTCCTTCGATCATCCCAGATGTTACGAGTTACTGATGGCTAATGAAGTTGTATAAATGGGAAAGGCAAATAATAAGAATGGTAGTTAATGTTGGTTGAGTCGGCATCAGTTCCGGTTTGAACTGTTTGAATGCCAGCACACGAGTTACATAAACATGTTTAAGCCGTTTATGGATGTTTTCGGGTGCACATCTCTCTGCAGTAAGGAACACAATCACAGCACACTGTTTCCCTACGTAATTCTTTTTGCGATTTCTTTTCCGGCATTGGAATAAGGATTCTTTCAAATAAGATAAATTAAAATCAAGAAATAGTAGCCCAACAAAACTTTGGACCTAATAGAAGAACAGATTATACACATTATGATATATAGTTTATATTACAATCGTCATTTTTTCCATTTTTTTTTTTTTGCACCCTATATATTGAATAAAAAGGTCATACTAAATGTGAATTGTGAAATACTTAACCATATGGCATGTAATGTACCAAGCAGACTTTACCTGAATGTCTGCTCTGAATATACCTGTTTTTCTTACTACCAGTAAAACCACCTGACACCTAGGACAGCATTTTATTATTATTATTGTAATTATCATCACTGTCATCATCATTATCATCATGTGGGGCTATGTGTTCTCACTAGGTCCAGGGTTCTAATCCCACTCTAAACCGTGCATAGTTGAATCCTTGGAAAGGCTTTTTACTCACATTTTCTCACCATTCTCAGGTTTAAAATGAGTACCGGGTGGTTAACAGTGTTTCTTGTCAGAAAACAATTGTAATATCGCCTAACAGGCATTATGTCTCGTCCTACCTTTTAAGTGCTGCTTTCGACAAGGGGATCCTTTGTAGAGTGCTTTGAGCATGTTTAGTGGATATTACACGAATAAAAGCTTGTTTTTTTGTTTTTTATATATGAATGCTCAAGTAATCATCATAAAATAGTTAATAATTGAACAAACATCTTTGTCTCTCAATAAAACTCAAGTTGATTTCAGAAAAAAGTTTTTTGTTTTTTTTATCAAATTATTTACTACTAACTTATTTAATTATTGTAAAAAATTTAATTTTTATTTATGATTTCTTTTATTTTTTCCCTTTCTCCAGAAAGCAAGAGATATGACAAAGGAGGAAAGACGCAAACACTTAAACGAGGTTGCTAAAAGATGGCATTCTACACTCACTCCAGAACAGAAAAGCAGACTTAGGGAGAGAAAACATTTAGCCACTAAGAGGTGGAGATTAAAACAGAAAGCTAAAGAAATGGCTGAACTAAATGAAAAGAAAAATACTGTAGAGCCAAAAAATACAAGCATGGTGCAGGGGGAAGAGAAGAGTTTGTTGTCTTGACAATGAAAGAGTTTTCATTTTACATGTTCAATTGCTATTAATCTATCCCAGCAGTTGTTTTTTTTTTTTTTTTCATTTTAAACCCAAAAATTTGCCATGAAAAATTGCAAAATTTGCCATCAAAATGACCAAATTTATAAAAATTTGTCGCAGGTTTTACAAAATTCAAACTTGTTAAACATAGAGCTGTAAATTCTCAGTCAATTAACTGAAATTGAAATCATCCAATTCGTCAAATTCAAATATTTTTTTTTAAAAAGGAAAGAAATGAAGAAAGAAAGAATTTAGTCAAATGAACGCCACATAATTGGGAATGTTCCAGAACTGTACGCATAGCTCATGGGTCGTTTATATGGTAGATATATTCAGGGTTCCCACTGCCTCCTTAAATTCAAGGTATCCTTGAAAACTCCTTGATTTTGATATTACTGAGAAAAACTCATTGAATTTCATTTTAGGAGAAAACTCCTTGAATTTTGCGAATCTCCACTACTACAACCACAACAATATCATCATCATCAGTACCACCACTACTACTACAACCACAGTACCATCATTCACCACTACCAACATGAATACAACAAGCATTACCACTTCATTGTCATTAGCATTGTTACCACCGCCACCACATCATCATCGTCACTACCGCCACCAATATCAGTACATCATAATCACTACTATTACCTCCCCATCATCATCATTATCACTACCACCATCACCACCACATCATCAGCAGTATTACAACCAGCACTACCACATCATTTTCATTACCTTCCTTACAATAATCCCCACAAGCACATCATAATGATCTCTACCACCATTACTACAACAACCACCACATCACCATCACTACCCCACCATCACACCACCATTCCTAGTACCACTACAACAACCACCACCGCATCACTATCCATATCACCATTAATACAACAACCACCACATCACAATCCCTACCACCACTACTACAACAACCACCATATCACAATCCCTACTACCACAACCACCACATCACCATCCTTACTACCACTACAACAACCACCACATCACCATCCCTACCACCACTAATACAACGACCACCACATCACCATCACTACCCCACCATCACACCACCATTCCTAGTACCACTACAACAACCACCACCGCATCACTATCCATATCACCATTAATACAACAACCACCACATCACAATCCCTACCACCACTACTACAACAACCACCATATCATAATCCCTACTACCACAACCACCACATCACCATCCTTACTACCACTATAACAACCACCACATCACCATCCCTACCACCACTAATACAACAACCACCACATCACCATCCCAATCCCCATCACATCACCATCCCAACCACCACCAGATCACCATCCTTACCAATGCTACAACAACCACTACATCACCATCCTTACACCACTACAACAACCACTGCATCAGGGGAGCGAAGAAGCGGATCGACTGGCAAAGGAGGCGGTGAGCCAAGAATTGCTTGAGGGCAGTAAAATCCCACACACAGATTTCAAGTTAAAGCTTAAAATAAAAAAGTATGTCCGAAAGGAACGGGAACGATCCTGGACTAAAGACATAAAAAACAAATGAAAACAAATCAAAGCTGGTCTTGGCCCCAGACCCAACTCAGGGTTAATAAGATGAGACGAGGTCAAAATAACTCTAATCTGGATTGGACATACTGCCCTCACTCACCGTTTCCTTCTTCTAGAAAGGGATGAAAAGCCCCTCTGCAGAAGCTTTAACTGTTACCTCACAGGTCAACGTACTGTATATTGATTGAATGTACACAATTAGAATAGATAAAGTCACAGCATTGTGAAACCAGGGACTTGAAGTCTCTGCTCCAGTCAGTCGATCCGCTTACAATCTTAAAGTATTTGCAGGAATGTGAACTCCTGCAGAAATTGTAAATAAACATTGTTAAATAACAAACATGTAACTATTATGGTTTTTATAAAATTGTATTACAAGTCTTAACACAATTGAGCAGCTATGGCCCCTCAAGGCCGATAAAAATTGATAAAAGCTAGAAACGGGCGCTTAAATGACCTACATAGTGTTGAAGCTGCGTTAAACACCTAAAATCAAAACAAATATTCCTGGAGTGACAGGAACAACAACAGGCATTAAAAATTGTCTTTATATTTAGTTCTTTATTTCAAGGAAAATAATGAGAGAAGAGGAAACAGAAAATGCATTCCATATTTTCATAAATTTATTTCATTCGTATTTTTTTATTATATATATGCTCATGTTTGCTCTTCTGTATCACTGATATGCGAATGAAAAAGTGCTAGACAATACAAGAGAAAAAAAATCAGCCTGCATCCAACCTCAAACCTCCTGATTACTGGTCAGACATGCTACCATTACCATTATACCACAGAGGGTACGCATATCGCGTCTCCGCTATGAAACCTCACTTAGATCACAAAATACAAACATTGTACAAGAGAGAATGAGGACAAAGACATCAGAGCAGCTCCATTTTTATTTTTGAAAATGTCAAAGTGACAAATAAGGGGCAGGCACTCTAATGTCTTCATCCTCATCCGCTCGTGTTCAATGTTTGTGTTTTGTCGTGCAAGTGAGGGTTCACCGCAGAGACACATACCCTTGTGATTAATAATGACCTAAGATTCTCTGTAAGCATAGAGTAGGTCTTTAATCAAAGGCTTGGTAATCAAAACAATGATTATGATCACGTATTCACATTTTGATCTATATTTATTGTTTGGTTTGGAGATGGAGGAGAGCATTGTTTTGTTTATTTGCCTTCTACAAAAGACATCTAACTTCTTCGTCATGGCACAAGACCGAAGGGCTAGAGCTCAGGTGGTCGCTGGTTCGGATAAGTAAGTTTATTTGCCTTAACGCAATTCTCTCATTTCATTCATATCAAATGTTTCATTCATTGTGTTTTGTTGACAAAGGGGAAACCTGAAACGTCCACATCATCAGTCTTCGATAATAATAAAATTGAAGGTTCCATTCCATTTAACTATATTGTTATTATGTTCACTGTGTTTTGAATGTAGCACGGCGGTCTAGGCTCACAGTGCCTACCGGGCTGTGACGTAGCCTGAGGCTTATGGGCGGGGTCCTTTGGTCTCCCATCAGGGTGGCAGGAGGTCACGCTGTGTCTTCTATCTCCTTAGCACGGCGGTCTAGGCTCACAGTGCCTACCGGGCTGTGACGTAGCCTGAGGCTTATGGGCGGGGTCCTTTGGCCTCCCATCAGGGTGGCAGGAGGTCACGCTGTGTCTTCTATCTCCTTATATCTGTTTCCCAGAGTTGCTCTCTGTCTTTGTCTTGGAATGGGATTTACTTCAGGAAGGAAACAGTCAAATGTATAGTTATAGTTTTGGGAGATATTTTTTTCCTTGTAAAACGCCTCTGCTATGTATTGTTGGTTATGTATTCTGTAAACATTTGAGTGTGTTCTTAGTGTGATCTCAAACCTAGGACATTGATGGTATGCTCTTGGAATCTACATCTGTTCACTATTTGAACCAATTCCCCTTTGTCTTACTTTTTCTTGGGTGCTTTGTTACCTGTGTGGGGTTCCTTACCTCCCATATTGGGCAGGGAGTTACTTACCGTGTCTTCTTTTCCCCTATATCTGTTTGCCAACATGCTTTCTGTCTTTGTCTTGGAATGAGATTACTGTACTTGGTTTTGTCCAGGCCCTGGCTGGGAAGGAAACGGTCAAATGTATAGTTATAGTTTTGGGAGATGATATTTTTTCCCTTGTAAATCATCTCTGTTTTGCGCTATATTGTTTTGTTTACGTATTTTATTATGTGTGAACATTTGAGTGTATCCCTCTTAGTTGGAACCTGTGCTTGTGTCTGAATGAGACTTTTAGGTGATCTCAAACTAAGTACTTTGACAGTGCGCTCTTGGAAACTACGTCTGTTTCCTATTTGAACCAATTCCCCTTTGTCGTACCTTTTCTTGGGTGCTTTAATTGTAATTTTATATCTTTTTACTATCCCATTTCTTCCTTTTAACTGGCGCTGATATGACTTTAATGTGTGTTGCGAGCGCCGTAAAACCCTTAAAAACAAAACAAAACCAAGCTTTGATTGTAGATCTTGACAATTTTTAACTACATATTCCATTTTCTTCTTTCGACTGGCGCTGATATGACCTAAATGTGTCGCAAGCGCCATAAAACGTAGCCTGAGACTTCAAATAGAACGGCAGGCTGAGACAGTTAAATGTGAGGAGCCGAGAGGGGATATCAGAACCGTAACTAGTTACACAGCACGTACGAGAGAGGTCAATTAAAATTAACCGTAATGACCATAGTGTTAATGTTAAACTTATTATACATATTATAGCACTATGACTGGGTATAGTTTTTGAACTCG
>NC_088365.1:7013045-7083045 GCF_034508935.2 Berghia stephanieae
AGTGGTATAACACTCGCTTTTGGATCAGAAGGTCCTTGGCTCGGCGCATAGTTGAGTCCTTGGAAAAGGCTCTTTACTCACATTCTCTCACTGTACTCTGGTGTAAAATGAGTACCTGGCCGTTAACAGTGTTGTCTTTGTCCGTAAAATTGTAATATTGCCTAACAGGCGTCATGTCCTGTCCTACATGTTAAATGTTGTTGTTGACCAGGGACCCCTTGTAAAGCGCTTTGAGCACATTTAGTGGATATTGCGCTATATAAAGCTCAATTTTTTATAATATTTTTTTTCAGTCACTATTAACGGGTTTATGCGTCATGTGCCCTGATGATTACTTGACGTTCATCCTTGAGAAACTTCTCTACATCAAGGAAAATGGATTGGACAAGCTGGAATGGTAATTTAATAGATAATGATCCCTGTAACGCCAACATCAATTTGTTCAACATTTGTTTTTTATTACTAATGTTGGATGTCTTAGAGCTAATCTCTATTAAAGCTCAGAGCCTCTATTTCGATTAGATTCTATGATTATTATAAAAGAAAGTGAAGTGCGGCTATGTGGTCTAGCAGTATGACACTCGCTTTCAGATCGGAAGGTCCTGGGTTTGAGCCTCGAATGAAACAGTGCCGGACACATTTTTCAGATCTTTACACTATACCAGTGTCTGTCCCACTTTTATATTGTCTTTAAAGTAACCTGTGACGAGTCTGCTGAGCAATGTTTATGATAAAAACAAGGACAATACACAAGGGAAAGTGAAGGTGTAGTTACATTCTTTGTCAAGAGGAAAAATACACATTCTAACCTGGTTTGGATATGTCTTATCACAGTCACTGATTGGTCTGCGCATCTCATTGTTATATACGGGTCTCACTACACTTCCTTTTCCCGCCATCTTGAAAACCCCAGAGCAACTAATACCCCTGGATAACGGCATAATTTTCCTGTCCTGTGCGATGTCATTATCTAGCAGTTGCACTGTATTTCTCTGCAAAATCCTATATGGCAGAGATTTATAATAAAGAATGAGAAGAAAATAAACAATTACCGTAGTTATTTTTCAAATACAAAAATAGATATTCTTTATTGTGGATATCAATAGTAAATCTCTCATTGATTTTCATTTCATTATTTGTTCATACAGGGATATGTTCATTGAAGATGATATGAAGCCTAAACAGAAAATCATCAGTGAAAGCAACCTAGATTTGATCTTTAACTTTGAAGAATGGCTTATGGTTTGTATCGCATTATTAAACGTGGTCATTATTTATTATGAAAATTTTGTTTTATTACTGTGCTATGTTATTTCTTTGAATATCATCACGATTTTAGCTATTCAAATTTTGACTTTGATTTTAAATTTCTAAAAAAGGAAACAATATTTTGCTACTTTTTAATTTAATACTTTAAAAGGAAATAATTTTGATCGCAACTCTTCATATCTTTTCAAGCCAACACCAGAGATGTATACAAAGGCGTATACCCATTACAACCACAAATTAAAAGAAATGTGCTTTTGGTAAGTTGTTTTGTTTTGATAATGGCTCATATATATTTCTTTTATCATTTATCACACCCAAGGTGTCTTTTATTTTTATTAGACAGGACAATTTTAATTTTAAAATAGATTTTGTGACATTTTCTTTCCCCTTTACCATAACGTTTCACTTTCAACCGAAATATCAGACTTAAAAATTATTTGTTATAATTTCTTCTAAAGCTTAGCAGTGATATTTTTTTAATGTGTTTTTATGCTCAGCTACAATTGTTTTAATTTGACTATAGCACAGATTACATTTTAAGATTACCCCACAAAATAATAATTATTGTTGTTGTTATTTTAGTGCGATGCTCCAATACCATCTCATGCAAAAGCGAAAAGCAGAAATCTTGCAAGAAAGACTGGATATGGCAGTAAAGCATCATTGTAATCGAATGTTGAGAGTTCATATACATATATGGAAGGTAAAGGCCAAATGCAATATTTCAAGTCTTAATAGACCAGGATTTTTTTCACTAGCATTTAACATTATCGACTGAAAAATATGAATTTAGTGAATATGTTGCATCATTGCCAGAAATTACATAACTAAATTAATGTTGCCAGAATTCAATTTTGATTGATTTTGATCAGTCACCAGATAACTGACCTGAGTTCAACTTTAAATGATATTGTCTAATAATTATAATTTTGAGTTTAAAAAGAAGTCATAAATATTTTTAAAATGTAAAATTAGAACGAACTGCACTACTACGAACTGCACTACTATTGGCAATTACATATTACAAAGTAATGTGGAGAGTGTCATGAGGTAGATAAATAGAGAGGACAATACAAGAAGCACGTCATCTAAAAAAAAAAACAACGAAAAAAAAGCCAAAAGGTCAGTGTCATGGTCAGGAATTTTCACATGATTTTAAATGCAAATTTTGTTCAATGTTATAATCGATAGAGCTTTACATAATTTAAACAATTGAATTTTGGTGTTGAGTCAACTGACAAAACACGATGGATAGAAATTGCCGTTTTGTTCTTACATTTTTAATGTTATAAGATTTGACATTATCATTGTAAGGAGATTTGCACTCATTTTATTAAATGACTATTTCCAAAAAAAAACAAAACAATGTGGTCTATTATTGAAGTATTGATTTTAAAATGTATGCCATACAATCATTTCAAAACATTTTTTTTTTTGGAATGAGCTACCTTAAAATGTCATTCTGTTTCATTCTCAACCTTTTTGTTCCATTTTCCAGGCTTGGGTGAAATACAGAAAAGGGAGACAAGCAAGTAAGTTTTGACTATAATGGTTCAAGTTTCATTTAGAAAATAATCACCATCAGGTCATTAATAGAATTATATTGCCTAATTTCGAAATATTTTTGTTATATTTTTTGGCTCCTTAGCTCAACAAAGAGAGCATCAAACTCGGATGTAAGCCAACCTTATTCAAATCTGTATTATTTCAGAATTTGTTTTCGATTCATTGTCCACTTAACAGTGATTGGATAGCTGAATGCTTTTTTGTTTTTTTTTTTAACTCAGCTTAAAACCCTCATATTCTCAATTTAACCCATTGATGGTTTGTTTGTTCATAAATTTGTTTAATTCAATTGATACCTTCTTTTTTTTTTTTCAATTTTAAAATCAATCGTACCATTTATATCTTGCGTTTTTAACTGTTTTCAATAGTCGTTAAGATAAATATTGTCCTATTTCTATTTTTTTTTTTTTTTTTAAGCTGAATGACTCCACCATTGAATGTTAAAAAAGTGTTTTTGATGTAACTATTTAGATTGTTCCGGTGTGACAAGAATCTTCAAAATCTTTCAATTTCCTTTTCAGTGTCGTTCCAAAAAATTCGACATGTATTTCATGTATCGGTGGGCAGGGTTATTTTTGAGGCTTGGTATAAGCACACATTAGAAGCAAGGAAGCAACGTGAATACTTTGAGGTGAGGATGAGAATATAGAATTATTATTATAGAATCCTGATGATATGTATTCGGTATAGCTTAGATCTTTTTCTTTTAGAAATTCATGTCTGCCTCCATTTTGAAGATAAATTTTACATTGATAGTGTTTTCTTTTTCTTTTCTTTTCCTTTTCTTTTAAAACATTGATAGCACTTTATTTATCTTTAAATTTACAAATCTTTTCAAAGTAGATTCATACCCAGTCTCAGTGTGTATACTATTAGGCCTAACACCTTACATTTTTCTTTTAATGTCTAAAAAATAATCAAGTTTTCTTTCTTTTCCTCTTTCTTGATTATTTGTATAACATGTTTCTTTTAAAATTTTTATTCCTCTCTACTTTGTTTTTCTTTCTGGAAAAAGAACTCACTATTTCTTATCTCATTACTACACGAAATGATAATAATAATAATTATGTTTCACCACCCTTAGTCTATAATGTTATGAATACAAACCCTGAATGATTTAATTTTGAAAATCTCCATTTTGCCGTGGCATTCAGAATATTTACTCAACTATCCCCTGTACCTATTCCCATTTTAATATCAATTATCAAGAACTGGTGACAAATAGTTTCATTTTCAATTTTTACAGAGGAATTTGATAATATTAGTCAAAATAATGAGCTCTGTGTGTCTCTATATTTTCAAACTTTATTGAAGATGGCCAGGTAAGCTAGAAAAAAAAATAATGCATGTCAAAAATAAAAGGTTCATTTACTAGATATTTACAATAATTGCATGCGTTTTTCCATAATCACAAAATCACACTACATTTTCTTCTCTTTTTAAATACAAATACATAAATATGTTATAATATTTTTCCCCACATTTCATGTTGAAAGACATGTCATTACGATTATTATTTTTATTATTATTATTATTATTATTATTATTTTTATTCTTATTCTTATTATTATTATTATTATTATTATTATTATTATTATTATTATTATTATTATTATTATTATTATATTATTATTTATTATTATTATTATTATTATTATTATTATTATTATTATTATTATTATTATTATTATTATTATTATTATTATTATTATTATTATTATTATATTATTATTATTATTATTATTATTATTATTATTATTATTATTATTATTATTATTTATATTATTTATTATTATTATTATTATTTATATTATTTATTTATTATTATTTATGTATTTATTTATTTTATTATTGTTATTATTATTATGATTATTATTATTATGATTATTATTATTATTATTATTATTATTATTATTATTATTATTATTATTATTATAATTATTATTATTATTATTATTATTATTAATATTGATAATATTATCATTATCATTATCACCTTCATCATCATCATCATCATCATCATCATCATCTCATCATCATCATCATCATCATGTATCATCATCACAATATCATTTTATTATTATTATTATTGTTATTATTATTATTATTATTATTATTATTATTATTATTATTATATTTTAATATTATTATTATATTATTATTATTATTATTATTATTATTATTATTATTATTATTATTATTATTATTATTATTTTTATTATTATTATTATTATTATTATTATTATTATTATTATTATTATTATTATTATTATTATTATTATTATTATTTTATTATTATTATTATTATTATTATTATTATTATTATTATTATATTATTATTATTATTATTATTATTATTATTATTATTATTATTATTATTATTATTATTATTATTATTATTATTTTATTATTATTATTATTATTATTATTATTATTATTATTATTATTAATTGATTAATTAATTGATTTATTTTATTTATTTTATTTATTTTTGTTTTTGTTTTGTTGAGTTTCACTTGCATTTCAACATTTTATGTTTAAAATAAAAGCAAAAAGAAAGAGAACTTTGGGAAGCTCAGGCCCTTATGAAACTGAAAAAGAAGGTAAAAAATAAAATGAGCAATAAAATACTGGACCACACATTATTTTGCTTTTTCACTTTATATGAAATGCATCTGTATAGTAATTTTTAAAAAAAATAAAGGTTAGATTCACCCAAAAACAAATTATTTGATTCACACCATCATTTTTGTTTACCACACTTCAAGATTTCTATATAGTTTATGGGACACAGCACTTTTATCTATTTTATTTGTTAATTATTGCCACATAAACGGGAAACCACTTTGTGCCCCCTGAAAAGAAAATGGTGTGTCAGATAAACACGAAAATCATGACATATCAAATGAATAGGGGGAGATAAGTCATTTAGAAAAGCCAATATCTTGAAAATTCTATAAGGCACACAATGGCAGTATTGGTAAAGAGATTTTTGGTCATCATCTTTTTATGTGTGCTCCAACGTTACAAGGCACAGTGACTGAAAATAAACTTGAAAATTAATTTCAATTTTCTTTATTCTGACAGCCATAACAAGTTCTAAAGAGGGCTTTATGAAATTTAAGCAACATACGGATGGGAGGGAGGGGAGGGGGTGTGTGGGAGTGGGGTGGGGGGGGGGGGCTGGATGAGTGATCTTATACAACTCGGGGTTTGCATTGAAAATTTAATTTGATAATGCCATTAAAGTGAAATCCCTGGATATTTCGTTGAGATTTATTTTATTTCACATTTTTTCTTCACATTTTTTATGATAAAGGTTATTCGTGACAAAATTCATCGACTTTTCTTCCTGAAAAAATGTTACCCCCCAATCTTTTTTTCTTCACCTAGACAAAGAATATCAATTGATGAGAATAATAATAATAATAATATATAATTATAATATAATAATAATAAAAATAATAATAATAATAATAATAATAATAATAATAATAATAATAATAATAATAATAATAATAATAATAATAATATATGATATATACTTTATTCATCGAAAAAAAAATGGAAATTCGTTTACAGACGTGGCATGCATAAAAATGTATAAACACAAAGTTGAGAATCTATGGCGACAATGTATATATATATATATATGTATGCAAATGCACAAAAATGTAAAAATATACAACCAAGAACCAATAGCAACACTTTATATATTAATTTGACAAATTGAGAATTCACTGCACGCTCTATGACCTTATACATTATACTTCCATTTAATCAAATATCAGTATCATCATTGTTGGGTCTCGGAATATTAAGCTTAGATATTTATTTTGATTTAAAAGATAGATACATGATACTTTTACTAGCCACTCATGTAAAGCTTAATAAAGTGCCGCGTATCAAAGAGAAATTAAGGAACAGGTACCAGTATAAGATAAAGATCTGAACAAGTGTGTATGAAAGGTGCCAGACAAAGCTAGAAAGAAGAAAAAATACATCCCAAAAAATCAGTCGACCTTGACTGGGGATCGAACCTCAGACCTTCTACTGATTACCAGTCAGACGTGCTACCATTACAGCACAGAGGCTCCCGATAGGTGGGCAATTTTTAATACATTTATTCTTCACAAGGGTACGCATTTTACGCTGTGAACCCTTGCTTGCATCAAACAACACATACATTGAACACCAGTAATCAGAAGGTCTGAGGTTCGATCCCCAGTCAAGGTTGACTGATTTTTTGGGACGGATTTTTTCTTCTATTTTTCTTTCTTGCTTTGTCTGGCACCTTTCATACACATTTCATACACACTTGTTCAGATCCTCATCAAAGAGATAACACAGGATGAGATATAATGCTCTCATCAGTGTCATCATAACGTGCATTTGGCTTGCTTATGACTTCAATCTTAAGGCCTCGCTCTGGTCCACACAAAGTGCCTTGCAACTGTTTCTATTTCAAATTGCATTTCATATTAATTTATGTCCACTAGGAATGTCAATTAAAGTTGCATGTATTTCTCAGCACCACTATTTGTACTCATCTTGTAAAAAAAAAAAAATGCTTGGGCATTTGTGTTATGATCAGTGGGGGATTATTTTTCTTCCACTGTATAGGGAATGAGGTTAGCGGAAGAGTAGCGTCCCTTGATTGGACATCACCCATAGTCTGTGACGTCACCGGCGGAAAAGTTATAAGAGAGAGAACGTCATGTTGTTTGTGCGCATGCGTCTCTCGTCCTCGCTTCCGGTGAAAGCGGCTTGAGACACTTCAAAACCAAATTGACGTTCTCTCTGTAAGGTGACGTCCAATCAAGGGATGCTACTCTTCCGCTAATCTCATTCCCTATAAAAGATTGATAAATAACTGAAGCATCTTTTCTATCATTTTAGTTCTTTTAAAATGGATATCACTTATGGATAGAATTCTTTGGTTTTATGAGTTGAACTTGAAATGTTGTCCATAATAGCATTCATCATCATGTACAGGTGATCGTTATAATAATGATAATGACAATAATGATAATAATAATAATAATAATAATAATAATAATAATAATATAATAATAATAATAATAATAATAATAATAATAATAATAATAATAATTATTATTATTATTATTATTATTATTATTATTATTATTATTATTATTATTATTCTTATTATTATTATTATTTATTAATAATAATATTATTATGTTATTATTATTATTATTATTATTATTATTATTATTATTATTATTATTATTATTATTATTATTATTATTATTATTATTTTATTATCATTTTCTAAAATCATCATCATTCATTTTTTTTTCTTTACAAAATTTGATATTTTCTATTTACCCAATATACCGCAACAAAAGCTCTTTTTTTTTTTGGTATGCCATAAAGAAATTTAATTCTATCAAAGGTCATTACCGATTAAGGTCAACAATAGTCCTGAGAAAATCTTTAAAATCTAAGTTTTTTCATTAAATAACTATAAGATTGTATGCCAATAAAAAAGATTCGCATGCTGACTTATTTCATTCACATTTCCTTTTCTTCTACATTAATTTTTTTTTCGGTGCAGAAACTCAAGGTAACTTTTAAATTAACATGCAGTTTTGCCCTTTGAATAACATTGCATTTGTGTGGATCTCTCATACTCAACTAATAATTCAAAGTGCGACTAATCATAGACTCTTGTTAACTCATAGCCTACCATTGCCTAAAGATAATGTTAAAGATAACAATTCATGGAAACAAAAGAGAATAAACTGTGAGTTGTATTCAATAAAAGAACCAATGAAATCATTTGTGACCCTTCGCCTCAAAACGGTATTAAGTCGGGATGATTAAGCTGTTGAAAATCGAATTTATAGCAAGAAATATCAGGCTTGTGTTGAGTTGTATGTTTATTGAGGAGAATGGATACCGTATTTTAGGTGCTAATGCCAGCAATTTATATTTTTGACCAGTTTAACACTTAATTCGGCTTTTAAGCATTTGGTTCGTTCCGACATAATACCGTTTCGAGACGATGGGTCACATTTGTTACATTGATCACTACTTAGAACAACTCACTTTTTACCTACTTTTGGTGATGACATTCATTTTTAACCCTCTCCGTACCAACTGTAGGAAAATCAACACATTTGATATGACACAACAACTTTTTTCTTATTCAGTTTTGTTTTATAAATCACACAATTTGAAGAAAAATCTTTATTATATTTACAAAACTTATTGCTGTTTTGTAAAGTTTGTTTTGTTCAGCAAAATTATATATATATATATATATATATATATATATATATATATATATATATATATATATATATATATATATATATATATATATATATATATCATGTTCATATTGCCTTTAAATTCGAGTCAAAAATTCAAGTCGTGTGTTGGATCGGTATTGCATTTCAGTAAAATAAATCTTGAAAATAGTTGGTAAGGAGAGAGTTAACCCCCTCCTTACCAGCCATAATCAGAATTGTGCCCAACACTTCACACCCACCCAACACAAAAAACAGACATTTCTTACTCAAACAGAAAAGCAACAAGCACATTCTATACATAATATTGTTCGACATTATGAGCTCTATTACAGAATGTCACGTTTTTATATAGCTATAACAAAAAGAAATGAAATCATGAGGTGAAAAATAACGGTTTCATCGTAACAAATGTGACGATTTTCCAATAGGTGGTAAGGGGAGAATTAGGGAAGTGATAGGCTATGAGTCAACGAATGTTACAGACTAATGATTTACCCAATCACTGTATCAGAGCTACATATTGTGGATTGAAGTGCTTCCGCTTTTGAAAATTTGTCTTTATTATGATCTACATCTCTGGAACACTGACTTGGTCCTATATATTTGATGTGATCTGTGTATCATCAACTACCTAGCTTGCATGGTTGTCAAGTGTGTTTATTGAAAAATATGATCTGAAATAATATGTCAGATAATGCCTTTGGTTTTTTATAACATAATATGGGAAAAAAACTTTATTGACATCATGATTATGATCATCACCACCAACTCCATCACCACTACCAATATAATTATCTTCATCATCATCATCATCGTCATCATCATCATCATCATCATCATCATCATCATCATCATCATCATCATCATCATTATCATCAACATCTCTGGAACAGTTGATCCTATCTATTTGATGTGATCTGTATATCATTAACTAAATAGCTTGCATGGTTGTCAAGTTTATTTATTGGAAAATATGATCTGAGATATGTCCGACAATGACTTTGGTTTTTATAACATAATATTATGGAGAAAAAAAACTTAATAGTCATCATCATCATCATCATCATCATCATCATCATCATCATCATCATCATCATCATCATCATCATCATCATCATCATCATCATCATCATCAGCATCATCATCATCATCGTCGTCGGCGTCATCATTAGCATCATCCTCATCATCAGTATCATCCTTATCACCACCATCCTCATCTTAAACATCATAATCATCATAAGTAGCAACAACAGCAGCAATATGTAGTTTTTATACCTACAGCATTACAAAGATTTTACAACTTTATCTTAAACAACAACAAGTGTGATTAGAGTACAAGTATTGCTATTAATCAATATTGCTTTATATATACATTTTCCTTTCCTGCAATGAGATGCAGAGCTATTCAAACGTGGCTTGTACGACATCAATGATATTCCTTTGTCTGTGTGTGAAACGCTGATTCAACTATTTCATTTGTTTGCATCACAATATTATCATTATCTAGTGAGTTAATCGTTTCTAACTACAATGTGTGATCACGGCAAATCTGTGTGTGGGTTCCAGTGCTTTACTGTGTGTTTCTTAAAAACTGTCATTTCTCTACACCCCCCCCCCCCCCCCCAGTTTCTTTGGTTTATTTTCTGCTACTTTCTCTTCGTTTTCTTGTAAAAATAAACAGCGATTTAACTACAACAACCACGTTTAAGCATTCAATTCATGTTTTGAATTTTGATTATTAAATCAATAATTTTTTATTTTTTTTTTGGGGGGTGGGGGGGGGGTTTACCCATTTATTTATTTATGTAGTCATTTTTTAAAATATATATCTATTTATCTCCCCGACTGTTAAATGTGGAAAGCTCCATTTTTGTTCAATACACAGATTCTCAAAGAATATTTTTATTTTGTGGGTACATGTGTGTGTGTGTGTGTGTGTGTGTGTGTGTGTTCATTTCTAGTTTTTTATGTGTAAGTTCTTGTGTGATTTTTATAGCCCTGAGTTTTAATTCTTGTAATTACTCAATGGTTCTCAATGGTCTCGACACAAAGACATTAGTTGTTGTTAGAATATCAAGACACTTTTAATGTACTCTTTTGATCTCATTAATCAACTCTGATACCCAGTCTTTCACGCATGTTCTTTAACAGCCACAACACTCAGCGCATATTGTCTTTCTTCATTTTATTTTAAACGACATCTTTATTTCTTTCCGTGCGGCTATGTGGTCTTGTGGTATGGCACTCGCTTCCGGATCGGAAGGTCCTGGGTTCGAGCCTCACTCAGCACATAGTAGTAGAGTCCTTGGAAAAGGCTCTTTACTCCCATTCTCTCACTGTACCCAGGTGTAAAATGAGTATCTGCTGTGAGCAGCGTTGTCTCTGTCGGAAAAATGGTAATATTGCCTAACAGGCGTCATGTCTCGTTCTACATGTTACGGGTTGCTGTTGGTCAGGGACCCCGTGTAAAGCGCTTTGAGCACCTTTAGTGGATATTGTGGTATCTAAAAGCTCATTAAAAAAAAAAAATTCTTTTAGTTTCTTGTTCTGTCTCTTGTGATTTATATCATCATTATCCCTCTTAAAACTCGTATTTCTACTGTCCTCTCATGCACACTTTCATCCATATGACAAAGTTGAACATTGTTAAATTAATTTCGACTTATTAACTCACTCAATCCTAGAGATGTTTGCTACTTTTCAAAATTGGAGAAAAATGTATTAAAAATGAGCATGTACATAGATAGTTTTATTCAACTATCATTAACATGCAAAAACTAAAAAGAAAACCGTTAGATTTGATACGACACCTATAATTTGTCTCAGAAAAATGTAATAAATAGGTACGGGGTAAAAGTAACCCCGGTAAACTACGGATATAGTCGGTATTAGGGTTGAGTGAGTTAAATGGGTTGTTCATTTGTTTGTTGGCTTGTTTGTTTGTTTGTTTGTTTGTATTGGATAATTATGACCCAAAGCATTAATTTGGTGTTATATCTGAATGACGTAGATCAATAAATCTTTACAGTATGTGGCTATGTGGTCTAGTGGTACGATACTCTCTTTTGGATTGGAAATGTCTCGCTTGGCGCATAGTTAAGTCCGTGAAAAAGGCTCTTTACTCACATTCTCTCACTGTAATCAGGTGTAAAATGAGTACCTGGCCTTTAACATCATTGTCTCTGTTGGAAAAGAAATTGCAATATCCCTTTACAGACGTCATGTCATGTTCTACATGTTATGTTTTGCTGTTGGTCAGAGACCTTTTGCAAAGTGCTTTGAGCATGTTTAGTGGATATTAAGCGATACTCTCAAGTTTATATGCTGTTTGTTTTGTTTTATTTTCAAATGAAAAACAATATGACGAGAGTTAGGAAATTATTTTTTTTTTGTTAAGTTAAGAAAGAGAACTCACTCTTCACAATGAAAACAATTAATCATTTCAACTCAAATTCTAAAAGTTAACAGTCGCCTTTCAAAAATTGCTAATTCACATTTTCACTACTCAGAGAAGACTGCAATTTTTTTGTGATTTATTGTTTAGTCAATCAGAGGGAAAAATACTTCTCATTTTTGCCTCATAAAATGAGACCTTGATTGTTTTGAAACCTCCATTTTTTTCATAATGATTATAAGGAATCCAATCGATGGCTTGCGACTATCAACTATCCTGGTGTCACTAAAGGTGTTTTAAATAATAACGTGAAGTTGAATGTAAGCTTCAATTTAATTACAAAAACAGATCAAATGAACGTTTCGGGTTTCCCCTTTATCAATAAAACAGGGTGATTGAAACACCACAGATGAATGAGATGATGTGGTAGTGGCGTAGTTAAGATGAATAAACAAAACATTGGTTGGCTTGAAAAATTATGCTCCTTTGTAAGGAAGCACGAATTAAAATAGAATACTAGATATTTCTAAAAAGTGTGCAATTAATTAAGTGAAAAGAAGGGAGGCTGGGAGGAACTGTGTAATGCAGTTTAGAAAGTGAAATATAAAATGAAATACAAAAACGTGTAGACTATTGTTGGAAAATAAATATAATGGAATTGAAAATAAATACAAAAAATATAAAAAATAATAATAATGAATAAGGGGTGTCGGTATAAGTATAATCATTAGTGGCAGCAGCAGTAGCAGAAGGAACAGTAAGTACTTTTATTATTATTATTATTATTATTATTATTATTATTATTATTATTATTATTATTATTATTATTATTATTATTATTATTGTAATTTTTAAAATTAAATCGAAGCTTACATTCAACTTCACGTTATTATTTATTTCGTCGAGCTTCGAGCAGCAACATTTACACTAAAGGTGTTTTGAAAATCAACTCTTCAATTTCAGCTTATCATTCAATTCTACACTTCAGGTCACCCAAAATAATCGCAATTGTGACCCATCGTCTCAAAACGGTATTATGTCGGGACGATCGAGATGCAAAAATGTCAAATTAAAGCCAAATTGGTCAAAAATATGAAATGTTAGTTTCTAGTTCTAAAATTCTGCATTCGTTCTCCTTGGTAAAACATGTATAACCACTACCCAAGTCTGATATTTTTAGATATAAATTCAATTTTCCTCATTTTAGTCATCCCGACATAATACCATTTTTTGAGACGGCTGGTCACAATTTATCAAATTAAGTGCTATTTCCTATATATATATATATAGTGATACATTTCAGTGCTAATGGAATATATTTGTATGTTTGTTAAGTTTAACAGACACAGTAAAAAAAAATATTGCCAGTTTTATCAACATGGAAGTGTAGTAATTAGTGCTTATAGTCCGGAAAGATAGAAATATTCTATTGTTTGTTATTTGAAATGGATGGTAACAATTATTGTTTCCTACTTGAAAAGAGTTAAGTTTTACCCAGCTATCCTTTCACTGTTAGTTGGATAGAAGTATAGAAGATAGATAACCTGAAAAAAAAAATTCAAACACTTTGTATAATTAAGTAATGTAAAATAATGAATGTAACACCTTCAAGAAGTAACAAATTGCCAAACACGATACGTTTTAGGCTCAAAACCCTTCTTCCCCCAATAATAAAAACAGTCAAAATTGTAATAATAATTATCATTTTTCCATTTTTTTTATCAGTTGAAGAAGAGTTTTGAGCCCAAAACGTTCTGTATTTGGTGTTTTGTTGTTTTTTTTTTTTTTTTTTATGAAGCTGTTATATTCATTTTTGTTCATGACAACTTACAGTCCACAGCAGTTTTGTTCATTACAACTTACAGTCCACAGCAGTTTTGTTCATTACAACTTACAGTCCACAGCAGTTTTGTTCATTACAACTTACAGTCCACAGCAGTTTTTATTAAATTAGAATTCCTGTCTGAAGCCGAGTTTGCTTGAATATAAGTTCAAGTGCGGCTATGTATTCTAGTGGTATGACACTCGCTTTCGGATCGGAAGGTCCTGGGTTCGAGCCTCGCGTTCGGCGCATAGTTGAGTCCTTGGAAAAGGCTCTTTACTCACATTCTCTCACCGTACTCAGGTGTAAAATGAGTAGCTGGTCGTTAACAGCGTTGTCTTTGTCCGAAAAATTGTAATATCGCCTAACAGGCGTCATGTGCCGTCCTACATGTATGTTAAATGTTGCTGTTGACCAGGGACCCCTTTTAAAGCGATTTGAGCACATTTAATGGATATTACGTTATATAAAGCTTCAAAAAAAAAAAATGCTGGACCACCAAGTTTGAGATAATCAGTTTATTTATTTCAATACGTTTCACTATCCAATTCATTCACACAGCAAAGTTTCATTACTAGAGTAGGTAAAAATTTAATTTAATTGCTTTTTTTTTTTTAATTTTCAGCGTTTGGAACGTGGTGAAAACATGGAGGATGATGATCTGTTTGGCCAAGGGACGGGAGAAGCTAGGGACAGTGTATCTACCTTGCCTTGGAAAATCGCCATTCAGGTTTGTCATGGTTACACTATTTATTATCATTTTAATGAAAATATATTTATGATCCATTGCATGAATCATGTGAACCAGTTTATGGAAATTAAATTTTAAGTGAAAACGGTAAAAAGTTTCATGGAGATAAAGATAAAAGCAGTAAATCCGGAAATGTCGTTTGTTTTATGTTGTTCATTCATGAGTCAGATTTACTCCCTTTATCTTTATCTCCATTTTATTGACTCATTTAGGCACCTCTATTTAATAGTTTCACTACCCAATCGCTGCTGGATTGATAAAGGGGTCATAAAAAACTCAGTTCAAAACCCGGGACTGATACTTGTCCATTTGCTTATGACGCAGGGGTTCGACTCACTGGTCCATGATAAACAAACAAAGATAAAGGATGCAATTGTAGAGTTTCCTTTTGTCAACACAGTGGATGACGAGTAAAACATAAAATACAACTTCGATTTAAACCTGTTAGACAATGTAGACCAAATTTTAACATGATATAGGACTTACTTACTTATCCGAACCAGCGACCACCTGAGCTCTAGCCCTTCAGTTTTGTGCCATGACGTAGAAGTTAGACGTCTTTTGTAGTTGTTCCAGGTCTTTATAAAGTGTGTTACTGCATGATATAAGACAGGGACATGCAATCATTTATTGAGATGCCAACACCAGAATGCATATTTGCGCAAATACAACTTTGTCCGAGTCCTAGTCCTTTGTCTGGTTATACATGAGGGGAAAAAATTGTGTACATTTTATTTTTCTTATGGCTCTATGCCAGATAGCAAGAAATCGGATTCTAACAGGGTTGATGTCACAAAAGCTGGACATTTTACTTTGACTCTATTGCAAAACAATTCCATTCTGACGATTCTTATTGTTTTATTTATGGTATTGATAATTCAGAAAAGTGAGTGGAGCAGGCACTTATGTTGGTAACAACAAGATATGAAGTGAATGGAAAAGTGCCAGAAGACAATAGAGAATAAAAATTTTTTCGCGGCGGTGGTGGGGTTTGAACCTGCGACCTTATTGGTACGACAACTCCGCCTGGCAGGTGAGAGCGTGGCTCTACCGTGTGAGCTATCCACGAACACAAAAATATTCGTTTCAAACTCAAAGTCATTACTAGATCCCTCTCTCACCCACTTCTTGAGACCGCCGATTCGTTCGTACACCACCATCGCGAATAATTTTGACCAGCAGTTAAGCTTAATAGCCAATATTCTCAACACAAACATATAACATAGAAACGATTGAGACATTGAGTATGCTCCGGTGTATGGGGTGAATTTTTAATTCAGAAAAGTGAGTGGAGCAGGCACTTATGTTGGTAACAACAAGATATGAAGTGAATGGAAAAGTGCCAGAAGACAATAGAGAATAAAAATTTTTTCGCGGCGGTGGTGGGGTTTGAACCTGCGACCTTATTGGTACGACAACTCCGCCTGGCAGGTGAGAGCGTGGCTCTACCGTGTGAGCTATCCACGAACACAAAAATATTCGTTTCAAACTCAAAGTCATTACTAGATCCCTCTCTCACCCACTTCTTGAGACCGCCGATTCGTTCGTACACCACCATCGCGAATAATTTTGACCAGCAGTTAAGCTTAATAGCCAATATTCTCAACACAAACATATAACATAGAAACGATTGAGACATTGAGTATGCTCCGGTGTATGGGGTGAATTTTTAATTCAGAAAAGTGAGTGGAGCAGGCACTTATGTTGGTAACAACAAGATATGAAGTGAATGGAAAAGTGCCAGAAGACAATAGAGAATAAAAATTTTTTCGCGGCGGTGGTGGGGTTTGAACCTGCGACCTTATTGGTACGACAACTCCGCCTGGCAGGTGAGAGCGTGGCTCTACCGTGTGAGCTATCCACGAACACAAAAATATTCGTTTCAAACTCAAAGTCATTACTAGATCCCTCTCTCACCCACTTCTTGAGACCGCCGATTCGTTCGTACACCACCATCGCGAATAATTTTGACCAGCAGTTAAGCTTAATAGCCAATATTCTCAACACAAACATATAACATAGAAACGATTGAGACATTGAGTATGCTCCGGTGTATGGGGTGAATTTTTAATTCAGAAAAGTGAGTGGAGCAGGCACTTATGTTGGTAACAACAAGATATGAAGTGAATGGAAAAGTGCCAGAAGACAATAGAGAATAAAAATTTTTTCGCGGCGGTGGTGGGGTTTGAACCTGCGACCTTATTGGTACGACAACTCCGCCTGGCAGGTGAGAGCGTGGCTCTACCGTGTGAGCTATCCACGAACACAAAAATATTCGTTTCAAACTCAAAGTCATTACTAGATCCCTCTCTCACCCACTTCTTGAGACCGCCGATTCGTTCGTACACCACCATCGCGAATAATTTTGACCAGCAGTTAAGCTTAATAGCCAATATTCTCAACACAAACATATAACATAGAAACGATTGAGACATTGAGTATGCTCCGGTGTATGGGGTGAATTTTTAATTCAGAAAAGTGAGTGGAGCAGGCACTTATGTTGGTAACAACAAGATATGAAGTGAATGGAAAAGTGCCAGAAGACAATAGAGAATAAAAATTTTTTCGCGGCGGTGGTGGGGTTTGAACCTGCGACCTTATTGGTACGACAACTCCGCCTGGCAGGTGAGAGCGTGGCTCTACCGTGTGAGCTATCCACGAACACAAAAATATTCGTTTCAAACTCAAAGTCATTACTAGATCCCTCTCTCACCCACTTCTTGAGACCGCCGATTCCTTCGTACACCACCATCGCGAATAATTTTGACCAGCAGTTAAGCTTAATAGCCAATATTCTCAACACAAACATATAACATAGAAACGATTGAGACATTGAGTATGCTCCGGTGTATGGGGTGAATTTTTAATTCAGAAAAGTGAGTGGAGCAGGCACTTATGTTGGTAACAACAAGATATGAAGTGAATGGAAAAGTGCCAGAAGACAATAGAGAATAAAAATTTTTTTTCGCGGCGGTGGTGGGGTTTGAACCTGCGACCTTATTGGTACGACAACTCCGCCTGGCAGGTGAGAGCGTGGCTCTACCGTGTGAGCTATCCACGAACACAAAAATATTCGTTTCAAACTCAAAGTCATTACTAGATCCCTCTCTCACCCACTTCTTGAGACCGCCGATTCGTTCGTACACCACCATCGCGAATAATTTTGACCAGCAGTTAAGCTTAATAGCCAATATTCTCAACACAAACATATAACATAGAAACGATTGAGACATTGAGTATGCTCCGGTGTATGGGGTGAATTTTTAATTCAGAAAAGTGAGTGGAGCAGGCACTTATGTTGGTAAATTTTTATTCTCTATTGTCTTCTGGCACTTTTCCATTCACTTCATATCTTGTTGTTACCAACATAAGTGCCTGCTCCACTCACTTTTCTGAATTAAAAATTCACCCCATACACCGGAGCATACTCAATGTCTCAATCGTTTCTATGTTATATGTTTGTGTTGAGAATATTGGCTATTAAGCTTAACTGCTGGTCAAAATTATTCGCGATGGTGGTGTACGAACGAATCGGCGGTCTCAAGAAGTGGGTGAGAGAGGGATCTAGTAATGACTTTGAGTTTGAAACGAATATTTTTGTGTTCGTGGATAGCTCACACGGTAGAGCCACGCTCTCACCTGCCAGGCGGAGTTGTCGTACCAATAAGGTCGCAGGTTCAAACCCCACCACCGCCGCGAAAAAATTTTTATTCTCTATTGTCTTCTGGCACTTTTCCATTCACTTCATATCTTTTATTTATGGTATTGATATGTTGGCTTGTAATTGTCATTTTAGATTATTATGGCTGGGATGAAATATCCACCAGATACGAATTTTAGTCAGTAACCCAATACCTACATTCTGCCAGACAAATTGAAATGGATTGGTTTTGTTTGTTTGTTTGATTTTTATTGTTTTATTTTGCAATATTTTATTGTTGTTGTTTGTTTGTTTTGTTTTTTGTTGTTTTTTTTTATTTGACGTACTCTACGACACTTACAAGGCTACTTTAGACTAGTTACTATCATCCAATTTTATATCTTTTAAAAGATGTAATTTGTTATTGTTATTGTTGATTTGATGAAGTTTTGCAATTCATTTCAGTAATATATTATTATTTTCTCATTTTTTTTTCACAATATTATTATAGATATTCAGCTATCTTGATGTTGCTGACGTGGCAAACTGTGCTTGTGTTTGTCGATTTTGGAAAGTGTTGACGCAAGCCAATCTTCTCTGGAGCAAGGTGAATATACATAAACCATATTTTTGTTCTCATTTATTAAAAGATTTTTTTCCTTTAAAAAACTATTTTTAAAAAAAATTTGAGCTTTATATAGCGCAATATCCATTAAATGTGCTCAAAGCGCTTTACATGGGGTCCCTGGTCAACAGCAACATTTAACAAGGAGGACGGGACATGCCACCTGTTAAGCAATTTTGCAATTTTTCGGACAAAGACACCACTGTTAATGTCCAGGTACTCATTTTACACCTGAGTATTGTGAGAGAATGTGAGTAAAGAGCCTTTTCCAAGGACTCAACTATGCGCCGAGCGCGAGGCTCGAACCCAGGACCTTCCGATCCGTAAGCGAGCGTCATACCACTAGACGACATAGCTGCCTATGAGCTATTTTTTTTTTACTGTCCTTATTCTGAGGTAAAAATCATTATTATTTTGATATGTTTACACATAACATTATCTTACTCCTTTGATAAATCAATAACATGTTTCTCTTTCTTCCCTTCCAGATAAATTTCTGGAAAGTTCAAAAACGGTATGTAAAATCTTTATGTTTATTGTATATCTTTTTTCTTGAAAATGGAAATATAAATATTTTCATACATGCACTCCCAAATGTTGTAATTATGTTTTTGATACCATTTGGAATAAACTTTAATTTTATAAATGTATAATTATTATACGATTCTTTCATTTCTTTGTATTTGTTAAACGAGTTATTTTTATCGTGCCAAATAACACTACGAGCTTGTGAGTATATGTTATTGCACGATTGCACGATAAAATATAACGAGATTAATACATACAAAGAAATTAAAGAATATATTTATTCCACCCCTCCAAGTAAGATTATTAGATATTTCGTGACCAATTGTATGATAGTAGCACATCGATTCACATTAATTTCTATTATTCTCCATCTGCTTGAATGACAATTTGAAGAAGAAAAACGTTGGATTTGTATTTGTGCGCACCAAAAGATTATTTATGATTGCCAATCGGCTGTCTTTTACACCTATTTTCACACCAATAAAATGTGCTAAAATGTGACCCTCCGCCTCAAAACGGTATTAAATCGGGTTGATTAAGATGTTGAACATTGATTTTATCGCCAGAAATATCAGAATTATGTTGAGTTTTCATGTTTTATTGAGGAGAATGGATACTATATTTCAGGGTGCTAATGCCAACAATTTATATTTTGACCAGTTTTAACATTTAATTCGGCTTTTAAGCATCTGGTTCATTCCGACATAATACCGTTTTGAGACGATGGGTCACAAATATTCTGTAATTGTTGAATAACATTTTTATTTAACGCATTAAAAGCATTATTCAACGATTACGTATAACTAAGAAATGATAGGGTTTTCCAATGGGAGGAGGGGTGGAATAATGTCCTTTTGATACGTCTTTCTAGTGTGTGTTACTTCTCATATGATATTCCTTGTTTATTTGTTTTTTCTTATTTTTTCTGCATCGTAAGTAGAAAACATTCTGTTTGATTCGTAATGAAAATTATTGCTTTTTAGAATTTGTTATTGTGATTAACCGATAACCGTGGAGAATTGAATAATATAATTAAGAATTCTTGATTTAAAACATAACGGATAACGTCTTCTCACGGAGTTAATGATCATAGTAATGATGAATAATATTCAGATATTATAGATTGAAAATGAAGGAGCTGTTCCTGTTTAATATTACATGGTTGTCACTGTTTCTACACTAGATATTTACATACATGAGTAATAATAATAATGCTTCACAGCCATTAGGCCAATGGAGCCATAATTTATCCCTGTCTTTATAGCATGAAACTGACAATAGCAACTGCTTGCTTCCTTTTGGAAAGGACGTTAGTCTATCAAACAGTACTTTCCACTGCTGGGTAGACAGGGGGGGGGGGTCAGAAAAAATTTTGACTGCACCTGGGATCGATTTCTGTCCTTAGCTTGTGAAGCGAGAGCTCTACCAACGGAGCTATTTGGACCCCATTTATATACATGAACTTTATGGCTTGTAAACAATGTAATATATTATGTTAAATATCAAACTTTATTTCTTTTTTTTTTTTAAGAAGGGGGAGGGGGCCTTTATCTCTTTTTTTTTTCTCCAACGTTACACCAAACATGGGTGACAAGCTCAAGAACTAATTTGATGATATTTTTCGAAAACAAGAAGATGGTTAAATTATGCATTTCTAGAACATAAAAGCATGGAATTGTTTGGGATTATTATTATTATTATTATTATTATTATTATTATTATTATTATTATTATTATTATTATTATTATTATTATTATTATTATTATTATTATTATTATTATTATTATTAATACTATTATTATTATTATTATTATTATTATTATTATTATTATTATTATTATTATTATTAATATTATTATTATTTATTGTACTTATTGCTGTCATGGTCTCAAGTGAGTAAAGAGCTACTCGACTATGCATAAAGATATATGTAGAATGAGGCCCCAGAATTTACTAGTTACTATAAATGAAAAACAATTAACGATTTGTTTACAATGAAATAAAAATAATGATGAAATTTAATTAAAAGAGATAAACAGTGATCGTGGCAGTTACAAATAGAGATATGAATATTTTACGTAACTTATGATAATATGTCAGGTTCGTAAGTTTACGTTTCCAGGCAGTTGATGGGCTTGGATGATCTATTCCTCTGATAACAGGATCGGACTCGTAAAATTCCACTTCCAGGCAATTGGTAATGGGTTAATATGTAGTCCTTTGACAGCGGGCTCGGGTTTGATCCTTGAAGATTATACAATCAAAGTTAAAAGCTCCGGCGTCTTAATGGTGTAGATATAATATCTACAAAGTCCCAAAAGATAAAAATCTTACAGTATATAGAAGGAATAGAGCGACTGGCCGTCCGGCATAGATTGTGGAGAGAAAGTGAGTGTCAAATGTTAGACCTATCAGCTTTTATAATAAGTGGCTACGTGACAGAATGTAGAACGAAAAGTATTCACTAATTAGAAATTAATTCGAGGGAAGGCTATAAAAGGAAAGACGATCTAATATTAGAAGGTAAAGTTTATCTAAGCCTACCGAAATATAACTGGAGTGAGATGAATTCAGTTCTTAATAAAATAAAATTTAATAAGATAATTGTGAACAACCTTTACTGTGACACCCCCCACCCACGTTTAAAATATACTCTTTCACCATTATGGGAAAGATAGATTTTACAAACGGAAGTAAATTTACTATCATGATACTCTAGCATTAATCCATTGTTATGATTTGTGCTAAAATTAAATTATTTATTAACTAGACATGGAAATGTTTATATTAACGTCGGTATATGAATGGGTGACAATAACAATGAAAGATTGTGATTACAAATCATTGTGATGAACAACATGATGGTAATGTGATTACAAATCATTGTGATAAACAATAGTGATGGCAATGAAGCATGATTTAAATCGATGATATGAAGGTAATTTACTAAATGAAACGAATGAAAATGTAAATGAAATATTGACATTTCAATTATTAATCATAAATGAGTGAAAATTCATAACAATAATAGATAAAGAGAAGATTTCCCAAATCATGAATGGGTATGGTATATATATCCAAACAATACTCAATGTTACATTAAGTTGGGTCATCATGTTTACAAATAAAATTATCGAAATTGTGCGTTCTGATTTGGCATAATTTTCGAGGTAACTAACAGTATGCATGAGAGGTTAAGTTATACCCTTCTCACGTCATTACACTAATCGAGAAAGTAGGTCGGCGTGAATATTTTCACAGCCTGGTATGTGAGAGATACTGAAAGTGTAATTTTGCAAAAATAGACTCGACCTTAGTACTCTACTATTATTCATTTTGTTATTTCTTATGTACGTGAGTGGTTTATGGTCCGTTTCGACCACAAACTCTTTTAGCAGTAGATATCTGCTGAATGTCTTTAAAGCAAAGACGATGGCCAGTCCTTCACGCTCTATTACAGAGTATCGTGATTCTCTGTCCAATAATTTTCTGCTTGCATATAAGCAAGGCATTAGAGTTCCCTCATGCTCCTGTAATAGTACACCTGCGATGCCCTTATCAGACGCGTCAGTTCTTACAACAAATTCTTTTGATATGTCGGGTAATTTAAGAATTGGTTCTGAACAGAGCAATGCCTTTAATTGTTTAAAGCTATTCTGACACGCTTCTGTCCAAACAATTTTGTTCGGTGACCCATTCTTTGTCAGATTTGTTAGCGGTGTCGCGATGTGCGCGAAGTTGTAAATGTATTTCCTGTAAAAATTTAGGAGCCCAAGTACTTTGCGTACTTCTTTTTTTGTCTTAGGTGGTTGCAATTGTGCGATTTTTGTTTGTTTTTCTGTCTCGGGTGTCTGTGTCCCATGACCAACGGTATGACCGAGAAAATCAATTTTGTAAAATGCAATGCTTGTTTTTGACGGTTTTGTTGTTAGAGAATTACGTTTTAATGCTTCAAGCACTAATTCTAAGGTTGTCATGTGATCAGTCCATGAGTTTGAGAAAATACATGCGTCGTCGAAGTATGAGAGTGTAGACGGGATGTCTTTTAATAACATACGCATCATTCTTTGGAATGTCGATGCGGCTGTCGATAATCCAAATGGCATATAGTTAAATTCTAACAATCCTAATGGTGATTGAAATGCTGTGTATTTCTTACATGATTCTTTCAGTGGAATCTGCCAGTAACCTCTAGAAAGATCACATTTTGTCTTGTATTTTGCTTGAGATAAGGCAGCAAATAAATTCTCTTGATTTGGTATTGGTTCTGCATCAAACACTGTTGCTTCATTTAATTTGCGAAAGTCGATACATAGCCTTATCGATCCGTCTTTCTTTTTCACTACTACTATTGGTGATGAGTATGGGCTTGAAGAATATCTAACTATTCCTGTATCTAGCATATCCTTAACTTCCTTTTCAACTTGTTCTCGTGCGTGAAATGGAATAGGATAGTTTTTCACGTTGATAGGGGTAGATGTGGTTAACTTTATGTCGTGTTCCACTAATGTTGTATGTCCGGGTGCGTCTGTAAAGACTGGCTGGTACTTTTCTAATAATGACCTGATTTCTCGTTTCTGACATTCGTTTAGTTGAGGATTGATTGTGACGTCATTAATTGTACTATTTTTAGAGTTACCGTGTTGTGGGGTGTGTTGTAGTTCGACATCATCGCTGTGAGTTTCGATGATTAATCCTACATTTGCAGCTTCAACATGGTTAAATATTGGTTGTGATAATCTGTCTCTATCGAAATATTTTTTTTAGCATGTTTGCATGGAATGTCTTTGTTGTGTTGTTAATTTGAATCTCGTAATTAACACCAGATCGTACTGCTAATACCTTGAATGGTCCTTTCCATGTAGCTAAAAGTTTACTCGAGTCATCGGGTAAGAGTATTAGTACTTTGTCACCAATCTCAAATTTTCTTGATTTGCTTTTGCGATCAGAGTATTCCTTGTATTTCTCTGCTTTTTTAGTGACGGATTCCTGTGCTAGCTTACACGTGTCCTCTATTCTGTCTTTCAGGTTTCTTACATATTCGTAAGCAAACATAATTTCGTTATTGTCCTCCTCATTCCCTTTACAAATGTCGGCTACTATATTGATCGGGCCGCGAGGTGATCGTCCATACATCAACTCAAATGGGGAGTAGCCTGTAGATTCTTGGGGTATTTCTCTATATGCAAATAGGATTGCTGGTAAGTATCTGTCCCAATCATCTGGTTTTTCTGCTGATACTTTTCTTAACATATTCTTTAGAGTGCCATTAAATCTTTCACAAAGACCATTTGCTTGGGGTGGTAGGGAGTTGTGAATGAGTGTTGGATTCCCATGAGTTTCATGGTTTCATGCATCATATGTGATGTAAATTGGGGTCCATTGTCCGACAGTATCTCATTTGGTATGCCTATTCTAGTAAAAATTGTCATCAATGCTTCAGCGATGTGATCCGATGTAGTTGATTTCAATGCTATCGCTTCTGGCCACCTGGTTGCGTAATCGACTAGTGTTAGTATGTGTGTATGGTTTCTATCTGATTTTGTTAAAGGGCCTATAATGTCAATTGCAACTTTTTGAAAAACTTTTTCAATAACTGGGGTTGTCTCTAATGGCAATCTCGGTATTCTGCCTTTTGCGACTCTTCTTTGGCATGTGTCACACGATTTCACATATTCTCGGACGTCTTTAGTAATTCCAGGCCATGTGAAATTCTCGGATATTCTCTTCAATGTGGAAGAGCTCCCAAGATGTCCAGAAGTTATTGAATCGTGCGCTATTCCAAGGATTTTGTTTCTGTAAATACTCGGCGTGACCAGTTGTTTAGCTATTTTGTTTCTTTTCCTATGTAACCTGAACAGAATATCTTTTTCAATGATGTATTCAACTTTTGATTTCGTCCCTTTGTTTGCGATATTGAAATATGAAGTTAAAGTCGGGTCCTTTTTCTGTTCTTCAATGAACCTGTTCCTGTCAAATTGTTGTGGTTCTAGAGAAATAGTCATTGGCTTCTCTGTTGTCTTAGTCATCTTTCTTGTTTCTGCTAGACAAGCTGTTTCTTGGGTTAATGACCATTCTTTTACATCTGTTGGGTTGTCTTTAAGACCTTTTATATTGCCAACAATAACATCAGCGACGGGGTTGGGAAGTATACAGCATTCCACTATTCCTGTATAGTATGGGGTTTCTATGTACACGTTAGCTGTTTCAAAGGTTTCGACTGTGCCACTGAATGTGATGCATTGTACCGTTTTTCCAGTTTTGTCTTCGTCATTGATCAAAGATGCTTTTATTCCTACTGTACTGCATCCTGTGTCTCTCAATATTTTGCAATCAGTTCCATTAGCTTTGCCTTCACAAAAAAAGAGCGATCCTGACTTGTGAGTTTGTGTTAAAAGTGACATACCTTTCACGCAATACACATTTATATTTTCTCCTGACATTACTCGTGTCTGATTATTTACACTTGTTTGGAGTGATGCATTTGCAGTTTCTTTTGGATATCCCACGATTTTGTAACATTTGTCTGCTGTGTGGCCTTTCATTCCACAATATTGACATTTAATTATAGGTTTGTTGGTTTTCTTATACTCAGTATTATTGTCAGTGCTATTTCTTGTTTTGTTTTGATAGGGTCGGCTATGGTCTCTATTGAACTGTTTGTTCCATGGTTTGTTACTATGATCATCTTGTTTCACTTGCGTGTTCCGAGTGATTGATCGGCTCGTTCTATTTGAGTACTGAACTTTAGGTGTACCTGGACTCTGAGCAGCAGCAGCGTAGTATGGTTCCTTCAATGTTCTGCTAAGGGGTGTCAATGGATGTGCGCTGTTAAAGTTTTCTGCGTAGATTTTTAATTTGTCCAAGTTTTCTGGCTTTCTCTCTTTAAAGAATGCGACTAAATCTGGGTTGCAAGCTTGATAGATTCGATTCTTCAGCGTGAGATAGTAAAGGCCTGCAAAGTCGTCTTGTTTTACGTTTGCCAACTCAAGCCACCGATTTAGAAATTGAGTAATTCGGTTCACGAATGTATTAAAGTCTTCTCCACTTTCCGGTTTTGCAGTGTGAAACCTTTCCTGGTAACCATCTTCCGTTAATCTAAATCTTTTTAGTAGAGCGTCTTTAATTTTTCCATAGTCATCTGCATCTTCAGTTGTTAAGGTATAGAAAACTTTTTGCGGTTCTCCAGATAAGCAGTTAATCAAGGCTGTGGCCCATTTGCTTTCTGGCCAACGATAACCTTTAGCCTGAACTTCGAATCGGTGTAAGAAGGATTCTAGACAGTCTGAGCGTTCATCGTATGTTGGCATGCGTGGAAGTTTCACGAAAAATTCATCACTATTATTATGTTTTCTTTCATGACCGGTTTTTGTTTTTTCAATTTCCAGCATCATTTGGGTCCTTTTGGTTTCTTCTTCTGCTAAAGCTATTTGTCTTTTTAGTTCCCTTTCTTGGACTCTTTCTTCTCGTTCTTCTCTACGTATTCTTTCTTCATTTTCTTCTCTACGAATTCTTTCTTCTTTTTCTTCTTTTATTTTCTCTTCGCACCATGAAAATATCCTTTCCTGGGGTATTTCTAAGTCCTTTGCGAGACTTAAGTATCTTTTATATGCTTCCATGTTTGCAATAAATTAGTTACGATATTTTATATATATTATATTGACAGGATACTGTTACTGACTGTTTTATTTATTTACACTTACTGGAATGAACTGTTCTATTTTTAGAAATCTCTCTCTCTCTCTTATTTCAACTTATTATGTATGTTGAATTTGATGCCTTTTATCGTTATATCTTATAAAGCAATGTGTCAATACAATGCTGAGTTATTATGACTTGAGTCCATAACAATGTGTCAATCGCGTGTACTCTAAACTATGTTACTACGAAAAATGTATCACCAATGTGTGTGACTCGTCGTTAGTTTGTGTACAATTATTCGCAATGACGCTAATATACTAGAGTGTGATAACACTAATAGGATGCCAAAATAATCCCAAGTTATCTATCACTAAATATAACACGACGGCTAGTAGACTCCTTTTATTATTATTTAGTTTTTAAAGACTCACTTTTCAGAACATAATATATAAGTGGTTTTCGGTAACAGTAATATGCCAAAAATGCATTTAAAACAAATCACTATGCAAAACAAATCACGATGTCTATAGTTACTATGTGATGCCCAACTCATGTAAAAGAGAATAATGAAGGATATATTTACCAACTCAGTTCGTGGCTGGGACCTCTCTCTTGTTCAATGGTTGTTCAACAATTGTAATTAGGCATTGAAGAGTGTTTAACAGTGATGTCTGAAATACAAAACAATAAAATATCGTAAGATTTACAATAGTTACAAAATGTGTTCACAACACTGAGTGATTGGATGATAGGTGAATGAATCGTTATGGAATGTAAACATATTGAAAACAATTCATGAATGAGGCAAACAACAAAATGAAATGAGTGATATAATAACAAAGTGGACAAGGAATGAATGAATGAATGAAAAACTGAGTGAATAGATGAATGAATGAATGGATAATGTATGAATGAAAGAATGAAGGGAGGAATAAATGTATGAATGATTGGATAAATGAGTGAATAAACGAATGAATGGATGAATGAATGAATGAATAAATGAATAAATAAATGAATGAACAATGAATGAATGAATGATTTATAAATGAATAAATGGATGAAGGAATGAATCAATAAAATGCTATTCAATTTGAATGAAAGAATGAATGGATAAATTGCTATTCCATTTAAATGAAGAAATGAAAAAGAAAAAAAAATTAATCCTGTAAATAGGGAGTTCAATTAAAATATGATCAAGTGGGGCAATTAAGAGTTTTACAATTTAAACTTTAAAGTTAGATGAAATAGATATAAGTAACTAAATAAATTCAATTCTTTATATGTGTCCCCTCCAAAATGTCATGGTCTCAAGTGAGTAAAGAGCTACTCGACTATGCATAAAGATATATGTAGAATGAGGCCCCAGAATTTACTAGTTACTATAAATGAAAAACAATTAACGATTTGTTTACAATGAAATAAAAATAATGATGAAATTTAATTAAAAGAGATAAACAGTGATCGTGGCAGTTACAAATAGAGATATGAATATTTTACGTAACTTATGATAATATGTCAGGTTCGTAAGTTTACGTTTCCAGGCAGTTGATGGGCTTGGATGATCTATTCCTCTGATAACAGGATCGGACTCGTAAAATTCCACTTCCAGGCAATTGGTAATGGGTTAATATGTAGTCCTTTGACAGCGGGCTCGGGTTTGATCCTTGAAGATTATACAATCAAAGTTAAAAGCTCCGGCGTCTTAATGGTGTAGATATAATATCTACAAAGTCCCAAAAGATAAAAATCTTACAGTATATAGAAGGAATAGAGCGACTGGCCGTCCGGCATAGATTGTGGAGAGAAAGTGAGTGTCAAATGTTAGACCTATCAGCTTTTATAATAAGTGGCTACGTGACAGAATGTAGAACGAAAAGTATTCACTAATTAGAAATTAATTCGAGGGAAGGCTATAAAAGGAAAGACGATCTAATATTAGAAGGTAAAGTTTATCTAAGCCTACCGAAATATAACTGGAGTGAGATGAATTCAGTTCTTAATAAAATAAAATTTAATAAGATAATTGTGAACAACCTTTACTGTGACAATTGCCACTTATAATAATCGATTGCCATGAAACTAACGTGGTCATTATAATGCAGCTTAGGTCAATATACCTTATAAACCCTAAACGCATATCATGTCATACATAAGAAGTACTAAAATCTTGAGGTGCCTAAATGAGTCAATAAAATATATGTGTCAGTGCATGACATAATCAGTCGGAAGGTGAACATTTTGGATTTGTATTTTCTGTATTTTCTGAAGGAATATGCTCCCCAGAGCATTTTAATCTTTATTTGAAGTAAATCGGGCGATTTTTCATGAAGTTATAGGCAGATGTAAGGGAAAGGTATCCAGCAACTTTTCTCAAATTTCATACTTTTTCAACTTGACTAGCTGTAAAAAATATTTAGATGATGAGATTAAGCTTTGATATTTCTCTAAGATGTACAGAAGGGTTGATTTAATCATTTATGACAAGAACTCATTTTGGATAAAAATTGACCTTCTAACTAAACTTGGCAATATCTCAGTTCAAACCTTTTCACCATCCGACTGATTGTGTCATTCACTGTAACATATAGTAAAGTAAAGGGAGAAAAAAAGACCCATATAAAATATAGAACACAAAGTAAACGACGTTTCGGCTTGTAGTCTTCCTTTTTACTAATTTTATTTTACTATACATAAGAAATAAATAATAATGTGAAATTGAATGTAAGCTTCAATTTAATTACAAAAACAGATCAAATGAACTTTTCGGGTTTCCCCTTTATCAACAAAACAGGATGAATGAAACACTACAGATGAATGAGATAATGTGGTCGTGGCGTAGTTGATTATTATACATAAAAAATACTGTACAATTGAAATCTGACAATAATTATTGACTTGCTTCATGCTGTTTTATTTTATAATGAAACAAATGCAGATTGCGTCATGGGTAATATTTTCTTTCTTCATATAAATGTTACTGTCCTTGACATTATCGTAGACTGTAGTACTTTTCTATTTTGAATTGTCATTCAATGTTTTCTTTCTTTTAGTATATTTTATAATCTTTTTTTTTTCTCAAAATTTCCGTATTTATTTTAGAATTGCATAGTTATTTTCGTTTCACTGCTGTCTTAGTTATAATCTTTTTAAAGTGATGTTGAAAATCTATTCCTTAATGATGATTACCATTAGGAATTTGTGTTGATGTTCAGTCTTGGTTGATTGTCATTTTTATCACTTAAGTCTTGTTACATTGTTTGTGTTCAGTTGTCTAAAAATGGTACTTATTTTGTCAAGATAAGCCTGATACTAAAATAAATGTTAATTTTAAGCTTAACTTAAAAAAAAAAAAATATGTGTTGAAATAAATGCTATCATTGATACCTCCCCCCCCCCCCGCAGAAGTCAACTGAAACTTTGTGTTTCTTATCTCTGAGACGATTGGTTTTAAAGTCAAAATGATGAGAAATAGAAGGTTTCAGTTTTTTTTAGTTAAAGAAAGAAAACTCCTCAATGAAGGCATATATTTAAACTCTATTTTAAAAAGTTAAGCTTAAAATTAAACTTTTAGTATCAAGTTGAGCTTTAATGAGCTTTTTGAGCTCTTTATATAGCGCAATGTCCACTAAATGTGCTCAAAGCACTTTACAAAGGGGTCCCTGGCCAACAGCAACATTTAACATTTAGGACGGGACATGATGCCTGTTAGGCGATGTTACAATTTTTCAGACCGAGGCAACACTGTTAACAGTCAGGTACACATTTTACACCCGAGTACGGTGAGAGAATGTGAGTAAAGAGCCTTTTCCAAGGACTCAACTATGCGCCGAGCGAGGCTCTAACACAGGACCTTCCGATCCGAAAGTGAGTGTCATACCACAAGACCACATAGCCGCTCAAGTTCATTCCTCATAATAATAATAATAACATCAGATTGACGCAACGAAGCAATGGGTCGTATATGTGCATTGTTGATGTCAATGCTTTTTGTGTTAGTTAATCAAATCCTAAAATCTAAATGATAGTACACATGAAAATAAATTGCTTTGATTTGTAGTTAGTTTTTATCCTTCCTTACATTTGCTTTTGACACTGGTCAATCCACAATATTATACTTTAAGATCATGGCATTATTTTTACTCAAAGTTAATTTGGGTATATTTGGTATTAAAATAACGAAAGCGTCTGATAAAGTTGACATTTAATTTGTTGGGACGAAATTTTTGCTGAAAATTGAGTAGGTATACAGTCATAATTACAATTGTAATTTAAGTCTTGATAAAGGTGTACCTGTCAAACACGCCCATGAATCCTGATATTCAATTATTTAATTACTGCTATCTTCGAACTGCTATATAAGCATACTTATTTACAATGTTAACATAATGTACTACACAATGCAATATCCAAGTCTTATTTAAAATAGCTGTTTAGTAAAAGGTACAAGACACTGGAAATCACCATCATCACCGATTTTGTCAACGTAGTATGCAGCACTTTATAATTACTTGCTTTTGTAATTTAACATGTCATCGCTGCTTTTTTTTTTTTTTTTTTGGACCTCATGATAGAATATTAACTCACTCAATCCTAGAGTTTTTTGCTGCTTTTCAAAATTGGAAAAAAATGAATTAAAAATGAGAATGTACATAGATAGTTTCATTCAACTACCATTAACATGTAAAAACTAAACACTTTAGCTTTGATAAAGCGCCTATAATTTGTATTAGAAAAATGTAATAAATAGGCATGGGGTAAAAGAAACCCGGGTAAAATACGGATAAAGTCGGTGTTAGGGTTGATTGAGTTAATAGAATTTTGCCATCAAAACAATATAGAGTTAAAAAGCGAAAGTCATCTGTCTCTAAAATAGTATGCTTCTGTGTGCTTCTTTTATCCCTCACTCTTGACTACCACTCATCCCCTTCATCTCTATTATCTTCCTCTCCCCCGCCACTCCTCCTCTTCCTCTTCTTCTTCTTCTTCTTCTTCTTCTTCTTCTTCTTCTTCTTCTTCTTCTTCTTCTTCTTCTTCTTCTTCTTCTTCTTCATTTCCATTATCTTCGTCTTCTTCTTCATTTTCGTCATCTTTTTCTTCTTCCTCTTCTTCTTCCTCTTCTTCTTCTTCTTCCGACACCTCATCTATTTTCTCCTCCAGTGCTTATTTTTTTTAAAAATCGACTTTGTGTAAGCCCGTTGTAAAGTCATCATACAAGATATTTATCTGAATGTGTTCTCCTTTTTATTTTATCAAGTTTCGTGCTACATGAAATTTGTCTTCGTTAGATGTTTCCTTTGCATTGATATCTTCATTTTAAATATATTTCTCTCTTTGTATCTACCTACTATCTTGGCATTCATGTATTGCCTTTAATCTTAAAATAAGATAGAAATTAAAAAAAAAAAATTATATGTGATCTTTTGCATTATGTAACTTTAGAGTCGTCGCATTTCTTTTTTCTTTTTTTTTCAAACTTGAATTAAAAAAAAAGTACGTCCTCTCGCAACGGCACCATAAGATCCCATCGCCTCGGCATTCCATGAAGGAATATAGATAATCCATCAAACAGGATGTCTTATAGGCAACAGGAAACACCCATGCTGTCCAAATTAGCAAATTAAGGGTTAATAATCATACCCAATGTAAAAAAAAAAAAACAACCGAAAGTGCCTGAAGCAGGGATCAAACCTAGGACATTCCAGATTACAGTGTAATGCCGTAACCACTCGGCCACTTGAGGAAACTTCGAAGAATTGGAGATATGACATTTAATTATTTTATATTGAAAGTTACATATAGAATTAATTTGTAGTTACTCCAGTGCACTAAACAGTTGAGTTATTTTGAAAATATCATGTTTATAACAAACTATTGCCGATCAAAGCTCACCACATTTGAAAATGTAAAACATTTCAAACGCATAATAAACTTATGACCAATTGTTCTTACTTAATTAATAAGGTGCAATTTGATAGGTATACTAATTGGGCATGAGGCATATTTTGGAGAAAAATAAAAATAAAAATATCTTCTTTTATTTCCAATATAAATTAATAAAACACTTCGCTTGAACAATAAAACTTTTTTTTAAAATTATGCCCGCCTGTCATGACGTCATAAGATTTCGTCGCCTAGGCATTCCACGAGGAATATGGATAATTCATCAAACAAGATGTCTGATGTGCGCAAATTGGGGGTTAATAATTTTACCCAAGGAAAAAAACGACAGTGCCTGAATCTGGGCTCAAACCCGGGACCTTTTGGGTCACAGTGCAATGCCTTAACTACTTTGCCACTTGAACAATAAACATAATGAAAACGTTTTTAAAAAGTCAATAGATAAATAAACAATCACACAAAAAAAAACAGCAATATAACATTTTAAAGAAATACTTTTATAAGTTTTATATCTAATTTTATGACAAACTTACTTCTAGGTTATCATCATCATCATCATCATCATCATCATCATCATCATCACCTTATCCTCTTCCTACATCCTCCTCATTATCATCTTCGTTGCCATTGTCACCATCATTTTCAATAGGTAAAAGTCCAGGAAAAAACATTCCACGCTGACTTTTAGCAAAAATAGTAATGTTTCTCTCCTACAAACTCATTTCAACTCTCTTTTACTATGAAACTGAAAAAAAAATAGATACTACTGTTTCGTCATGTAAATTTTAAAAATAATTGCTTTATATTCAAGAGTGACCGACAAAGTGGCCACCAGACTGCTGTATAAAGCAAGACCGTACCTTATCCACCTCAATCTGAGGTTGTGTAATGATTCTCTTCTAATGTCAACTCTCTTTTCCTATGAAATTGAAATATAGATACTACTGTTTCGTCATGTAAATTTTTAAAACATTAATAATTGCTTTATATTCAAGAGTGACCGACAAAGTGGCCACCAGACTGCTGTATAAAGCAAGACCGTACCTTATCCACCTCAATCTGAGGTTGTGTAATGATTCTCTCCTATAAACTCATTTCAACTCTCTTTTCCTATGAAATTGAAATATAGATACTACTGTTTCATCATTTAATTTTAAAAAATAATTGCTTTATATTCAAGGGTTACCGACAAAGTGGCCACCAGACTGCTGTATAAAGCAAGACCGTACCTTATCCACCTCAATCTGAGGCTGTGTCATCATCTGAGTCGACCCACCTTCATTAGTGTCAGCGAGTGTCGAAATCTGCAGGATTTGAATCTATCAGAGTGCACTGGCATTGATGTAAGTTATAGATAGTCAAGAAACCGTACGTGTGTGTGTGTGTGTGTATGGGGAAAGGGGGGGGGAGGGGGGAAGGGGTGAGGGTAGTACTTAGTAAAGCAAAGGAATATTGCAATATGTTTTCTTTTGCTTATTGAAATATTTTTTTAAAAGAGCTTTATATAGCGCAATATCCACCAAATGTGCTCAAAGCGCTTTACAAGGGGTCTCTGGTCAACAACAACATTTAACATGTAGGACAGGACATGACGCCTGTTAGGCGATATTACAATTTTTCTGACAAAGACAACGCTGTTAACGGCCAGGTACTCATTTTACACCCGAGTACGGTGAGAGAATGTGACTAAAGAGCTTTTTCCGAGGACTCAACTATGCGCCGAGCACGAGGCTCGAACCCAGGACCTTCTTAACCCGAAAGCGAGTGTCATACCACTAGACTACATAGCCGCATCCAATTTAAGTTATTCATGACAGTGCAGTCAAAAACACATAAAACCACTGAGATGATTTTATTTTCAATGTGTCAATTTATGTTTTACAAAAGATTTCCACCATTTTTTTACTGGCTAAGAAAATGTGATTTATTCATAAGAAAAAAAATTATATTAGTAATTATCTCATCTCTTTTGAGTGCATTTAAAAAAAACAACTTTAAGTTTAATATTGTTGGCCATTGTTGTCTTTCTACCAATAATGAAAGCATATCAGTCTTTATTGTCAACGAAAACGTTTTCCTTTTTTTAAGTTCAGTGAATCTAAATTTTCATAATAATTTCTTGGTCTAATTTCTCGTGCTGCTATGTGGTCTAGTGGTGTGACACTCGCTTTCGGATCGGAAGGTCCTGGGTTCGAGCTTCGCTCGGCGCATAGTTGAGTCCTTGGAAAAGGCTCTTTACTCACATTCTCTCACCATACTCAGGTGTATAATGAGTACCTGGCCGTTAACAGCGTTGTCATAACAGGCATCATGTCGTGTTCTACATGTTACGTGTTGCTGTTGGTTAGGAACCCCTTGTAAACCGCTTTGAGCACGCTTAGTGGATATTGCGTTATATAAAAGCTCAATTTTTTTTGGAGTGAAAATGGACCTGTCTGCAGTTACAGCATGCATTTCCTACATTAATTTTAGGGACTGGAACACAAAGTCACCTCATCTAGCAAACGAGAATTCCTGACATGAACAAGCAGAATAAAAGCTCTAGGCTTGTTTTTTTTTTTTTCTACTTCTTTCTGGTTGGGGTTCCTGGCCTCCCTTGGTTGGCAGGGGGGTACATACTGTGTCCTCTATCCCCCTATATCTATTTTCCAACATGCTTTCTGTCTTTGTCTTGGAATGAGATTACTTGGTTTTGTCCTGGCCCTGGCCAGAGTCCTAGCTAGGAGGGAAACAGTCAAATGCATAGTTATTGTTTTGGGAGATGATATTTTTTTCCTTGTAAATCATCTCTCTGTTATTTATTATTATATGTGTTATTTTGAATGTATAATGTAAGCATTTGAGTGTGTCCCTCTTTGTTGGATTTTGAGCTTGTGTCTAGATGAGACTTATAGGTGATCTCACACTAAGTACATTGGTGGTATGCTCTTGGAATCTACATCTGATCCCTATTTGTTCCCAGTTCCCCTATGTCTTACTTTTTCTTGGGTGCTTTAATTGTAATTCTAGAACTTTTTACTATCCCATTTTCTTCCTTTTTACTGGCGCTGATATAACCTAAATGTGTTGCAAGAGCCGTAAAACCCTTAAAAACAAACATTTCTACTTCTTGTTTTTTTTTGTATGAGTAAGTTGTAAATAAGAAAAAGAAAAAAGAAAAACCTTATCATCATTAATTAGCTTTGGTTTATTATTATTATTATTATTATTTTTTTTTTTTTGGAAGTTGTAAATACTATAGGGAAAAGGCATCATCGTTATCATTTAGTATTAGGCTTGTGGTTCGTTTTTTTCTCTTCACAGGATGAGACATTGAAGGTTGTTGTGAAAGGATGTAAAATCCTTTTGTACCTGAATATTTCTCACACAAACTTGACAGATGCCAGTCTTAGAGCTGTGGCCAAGTAAGAAAATATTTGAAATATGTGACCCCTCGTCTCAAAATGGTACTAAGTCGGGATGATAAAGATGCTGAAAATGGAATTTTTAGCCAGAAATATCATGCATAAGTTGAGTTTATTATGCTTTATTAAGGAGAAGGAATATCATATTTTACTGTGCTAAATACCAACGTTTCATGTTTTTGACCAGTTTAACTATAATTTGACTTTTTAGCATATGGTCCATCCCGACATAATACCGTTTTGAGACGAGAGGTCACATATACTGTTGTCTGACCTTTTTTGTTTGTTTTAATTCCCTTTATTCATCCCTAAGGGGAAATTTTTCTTTAGGGTCTATTTCAAGCGAAGACTGGAATAACCCAGGCGTCAGCCGCAATGCAGCACCGCAAAGTGAGCTAAGGCTAGGTGACTTGCTCACGGCCACACAACGCGCAGGTAGTCGAACTCGGTACCTTACTCGGGTATGAAGCAAAGACCGTACCGCTGAGCCACGCTGTCCCATGTTTTGTTTTTATATATTCATTTATGTATTTTTGTACGTAGCCTTATTTCTTAACAATGGTTTTTATAATAGGATTTACATTTTTTACGTAACGTTATTTTGCAGCCTTCAGGAGGTGTCAATTATGATGATTATATTGTCTTTATTTTGTTAGAGAGAGACTTCTCACATTAGAAAAGAGTTCGAGGATAAGAATTTAGGATTGCAGATCTGTAGAAACACCCAACATATTTTCACTTTTACTCAAACTTTCAAACAGAGGAGAAAAAACATACATGCTATGTCAATTGAACGTTTTTACAATAACTGCATATTTTAGTGAATATAACATAATGATTTTGTTCACAAGAAAACGGCATATCAAGAATTCTTATTTGTGACCAACCATCTCAAAACAGTATTATTTCAGGGTTAACTCGACATTAGTAATCCAATTTAAAGACTCAGTTATAAGATTTAATTCAAAGTTCATGCATTTATTAAAGGGACCGAAAGTCATTTCTTAAAGTACGAAATTTTAATTAATTTTTTTTTTAAAAATCATTTTACTGCTAAACTCAGCTGTGTTTATCTGCTCCATAATGGCCTTATAGATAGTATGCGCTTGGCTAAGAAGCTCATAACATTGCCATCCGGGAGTATAATAGACCAACACACAAAACTGTGTGTAAACATGAACGTTTATAGTCAGGTTAATACGGTTTAGTGAGAATTACTCATAAACGCGGATGGCAAAAAACAATAACAAAGACCTGAGTGACGTCAACTTTGAACTATCTATACCAGAGCTAGAGGTTGGATGACTTCTAAGTGTTACTTTTACCTCTCTCCTTTCATGGTTTTCTAGGTGGTTACGGTACTTTCGACTTTTTGGTCATATTAGAGCCTATTTTGATCTTAAAGAGAACACATTTTTATTTTTTTAAAAGAAAAACTAATGATACACATTTTCTTACCACTAAGATATTCTTGGTTTTACACAAGGAAAAGTTACAATTTTTATGAATAATACAATTTTCTTCAATTTAAAAAAAAAATTATCTCCACAGGTACTGCACGAATCTGCAATACATCAGCTTGGCATTCTGTAGCAAATTCACGGATAGAGGATTGTTGTACATGGCATCAGGAAATTGTCATCAAAAGCTTCAGTACATCGACATGTCAGGATGTCTTCAGGTATCACATTATCATTAATTCCACACTTGTTTTACAATTGGAGAGGATGGGGAGGACTAGAGAAAGAAATCAGACTTATACTAACCGTCTTACTCGTGGTTAAGATTGCTCTTTTTTTTTTAAAGATAAGTAAATCATACCTGCCACTTTTACGGATCGTCCGTAATTGTTACGGAAATTAGGTAACAATTTCGGACATACGGAAATGGAAGAAATATTACGGATTTTGATTCACAACAATTTGGTCGTAGAATTAGAGAGAAAAAAAAAATTATTTTTTTCCTGTAAGTTCCTGCAGTTATCAAAGAAAAAAAAGTTCCCTTAAAGTTATAAAGGCTACTGCTCAGTTCACGCCCATGATAGTTTAGTCGATTGCCAGCTCGTAACGGTGGAGGTCAACAACATTTATTTTATGTATAGAAGGTTGTAGATACGCAGTATTTTTTAAAAATTTGTTGTTGTTGTTGTTGTTAATTGGTGGAGTATTACTAAAATTGTACCATTTATTACTGATGAATTTTGTGTTGGCTACTGATTTTGAAATGTTCAAGTAAACAGGTATGGTAAATGTGGATGATCAATTTTGAAATGCTTGATAGGAATGTTACCCTTTTTTTTAAAGATGGCAGGTTGCAATAAACCTTTTGATCAAAGTTTTTTTAAATGAAAAATACTACCAGTGAAGTAAAATAATTTTCTCATTATATCAGAAAGAGTTGTAAAAACATTGAACCTGTAAATATTTTTATGAAGAAGCTAAATGAACTTTTAAACAATTTAATTGATTTTATGAAAACCCATAAAGATATGTAGTCTTGTGGTATGACACCCGCTTTCAGATCGGAAGGTTCTGGGTTCGAGCCTCACGCTTGGCACATAGTTGAGTCCTCACTCACATTCTCTCACCGTACTCAGGTGTAAAATGAGTACCTGGCAGTTGACAGCGTTGTCTTTGTCCGAAAATTGTAATATCGCCTAACAGGCGTCATGTCCCGTCCTTAATGTTAAATGTTGCTGTTGACCAGGGACCCCTTGTAAAGCGCTTTGAGCACATTTAGTGGATATTGCGCTATATAAAGCTCAATTTTTAAAAAAAGAAAACAGGTTCATGACAAGCATTTAAAATGGCATTTTGATGCCAACAGTTTTCTTTGTATTTATCTCTTGCTTTTTGTTGTTTTTTTAAAAAACAATTATTACCAGATCACTCCTCATGGATTCCAATATTTGGCCAATGGCTGCCCCAATATTCAGAGTGTTATTCTCAATGAATTCCCTACCTTGCTGGATGAATGCATTTTGGTATGTAGGATTCTTTATTGGCGAAAGCCTAAGATTGAATAAACTTTGAACTTTGAACTTTATTAACTCATTGAGGACGCAGAGTTATGGCCCTTGTGAAACCAGACCTGCCAACCCTTCTTCACATTCCAAAAGTGGAATCATGGAAGTCAGAAAATAGGAATTTGAGTTTGAGATTTTTTTTCAAAACCAGGAATTTATTATAAATGGATAATTCCCTCTCAAAATTTACCACTAACTTTGTCGCCAAACACACAAAGGTGGTATTCTGGCACAGCTGGCAAAACTATCACATGTGTTAGCTAAAGGAATGGGAAAAAGAAAAGATGGGCAATTCATTTTCCTACTTTAAGCTCCCTACCTATTGGCAATCATTTTTTAAAAAAATCCCCCCTCCCCCTCCCCCTTAAAAAATATTCAATATCACTTTTTTTTTTTTGAAAACCGGAATTTTAGAGACAATTGCAGAATGAGGGAAAGGAAGAATAAAAATAAGGATGATTCCGCCAAAAGCGGATGGGTTGGCAGGAATGTGAAACCCAAGTGATCAAGATTTTGGGCCCTGAATTTTATTATTTATTTACATAAATTATCACCGTTTTCACAAGGATAAAATCCTGTCATACATATTTGTTTGACCCATCATCAATGAGTTAAGAGCATAAAACAGTGCTGATGATGACAATAAGGGAAAAAGGAGGAAAATTATGAATGGTTTTATTTACGCCACATGTTTACTTCACTAACCCCCCACTTTTACTTTTAGAGCCATTGAGATGATAAACTACTCTAGCTATCTCTGTATAGTGGGGAAGCTGCACCAGTTTCTTCCATCACACATCAAATCTCTCAAAGCCAGAAAATTGGATTGAGAAAAACGTCATTTTTTAAAAGGAGGAAATTCCTCCTCTGACACAAAAATCGCGGATTTCCGCGGATCCGAGGAAAACCATCAGCACTGATAAAAAGTTGAAAGTTTTTATAAGTAAGGACTGCAAGTGTGTTTGACGTTAATAAATCCATAAGGTTCATTGAGCCTAACATGAGCTGCTTGGTGGTCTTGGGGTATAAAATCCATATCATTTGGACTGGTACGTCCTTCTGTTTCGAGTTCGCTTTGGATGGCACAAAGTTGAGCCCTTGGAAAAGACTCCTTACTCACATTCGCATACCACACTGAAGTGTTAAAAATCTGTACCTTGCCCAAAATAGTATTGTCTCTGTCGAAAAAAAATGTAATAGTGCCTTTCAGGCATTATGTCTTGTCCTACACGTTAATTATTACTGTTTGCTTGGCACCCCTTGTAAAGCGCTTTGACTTTGAGTAGATTTTAGTGGATATTGCACTATATAAAAGCTCAAGTCGTTTTTGTTTTTGTTTTTAATATTAGATATGAATTATTTTTTTATAAATAAACTCTAATTTCAGATCATGGCTGAAAAATGCTTGAAGATTCACACCCTCTCAGTACTCGGCTGTCCCCTTCTTACAGACGAATGCATAAAGAAACTTGCAATGAATAAAAATTTACAAGTCATCAAAGTTGACGGTTAGTCTTAATTGTGATTTAATAGGTCTCTAATTTCAGATCAGCCATGTTTGATACAAGTCACAGTGACTACTAAGGTGCTAGATGCTGTGGATTATGAAATATTGTCGACCAAAATATGAATATAAAACAGCTTCAAAATAGAACAAAATATTTTACATGGAACTTTTCGGCTCCAATCCCGTCAGCCAATGAAAAATGATAAGTTAACTCACTCAATCCTAGAGATTTTTGCTACTTTTCAAAATTAGAAAAAAATGTTTTCAAATGAGCATGTATATAGATAGTTTTATTCAAATACCATTAGCTCACTCAATCCTAGAGATTTTTGCTACTTTTCAAAATTAGTTGGAAAAAATGTATTAAAAATGGGCATAGAAAGTTATATTCAACTAACATTAACATGCGAAAACTAAAAACATTAGCTTTGATACTACATAATTTGTCTCATAAAAATGTAATAAATAGGCATAGGGTAAAAGTAACCTGGGTAAACAACGGATATAGTCGGTGTCAGGGTTGAGAGAGTTAAAAATACTTTTACATAAAATCCTGATTGACAAGAGACATTTTTGAGAACAGGATATTGTTTTCTGTCAAAATTTATCCTGACTAGACAAGCCGTCCATTTGGATTTTAGTGAAATTTTTACCATTTTAATTCTTTTTCTCATTGGTTGAGGTGAGGTTTTAAGCCTTAACTCACTCAATCCTAGAGATTTTTGCTACATTTCAAAATTGGAAGAAAAAGTATTAAAAATAAGCATGTACACAGATAGTTTTATTCAACTGTCATTAATATGTAAAATCTAAAAACATTAGCTTTGATTCTACGCCTATAATTTGTCTCATAAAAATGAACTAAATAGGCATGTTGTAAAAGTAACCGGGGTAAACTACGGATATAGTCGGTGTTAGGGTTGAGTGAGTTAAACATTCAGTGTTATTTCAAGCTGTTTTTTAAAAGGCATTCTCCATCTGAATGCTCTGAGTAGACAGTCCAAACCATATCCTCTTGGCTCCTTGGTGGAGTGGAACAAAAGTCCTCCAGGCATCTCTGTCCTGGGTCAGCCAGCTCAGGTCAATCCAAGTCTTTCATCATTGTTAATGACATAATTTTCCGGTCCCAGGCGATGTTGTTGTCCAGCAGGGATTATAGGATTTAAAATTAATGCAACTTCATTTTAATATAAGAAGTTCGTAAATGAGGGCATACAATGTGGCGGGGGAGTAGAGAAAATCAAACAATATATTACGAGAGGAATGTAATCTGAGCCTCATAATTTTCAATTCATGCATTCTTCTTTTTTTTTTTTTTTTTAATATTATTTGCCAGGTAACCATAGAATATCAGATGTCAGTATCAAGATGCTTGGTCGAATGTGTCCGGAACTGCGTCATGTCTACCTGGCAGACTGCCAGAGACTTACAGATGTCACACTCAAATCGTTGTCTGCCTGCACCAACTTGATTGTCCTGAACATAGCAGATTGTGTGAGGTGTGTTTGCCGGTTTATTTGATATTGCTATTGTAACCTGATAGCTCAGTTGGTAGAGCACTCGCTTAAAACGCAAAGGGACCAAGATCGATCCTGGGTGCAGTCGATATTTCTTTCTGACTGTCCACCCAGCAGTGAATAGGTAGCTGAGTCTGTTAGATTCGGTGGAAAATACTTTGCAGTAGACTAGTGTCCTATCCAAAGGATAGCAAGCAATTGCTATTGTCCATTTCACGCTATAGAAACCGGGATAAACTCCAGCTCCATGGGCCCAATGCTCTTAAGGACTACTTTTTTTATATATCAAAGGTAATGGCTATGCTCAATTGTAATGGCGATTTTGTTTATCATGCTAAAAATAATTTGAGTGCGTTAAATTATTGTTGTCATCATTAACATCACCACAACCACCACATCATTATTATGGACATTGTCATCATCTATCTTCATCATCTTCACCGTTTATATTTTTCAATTCCAGGATAAGTGATGCAGGCGTGAGGTATTTGATGGAAGGACCAGCAGCAGCCAAATTAAGGGAGTTAAATCTGACCAATTGTGTACGTGTAGGAGACATGGCCATGGTTAACGTTCATAAAAGGTTTGTCAATTCTTATTGCAAGTAAAAAGCAATAAATTGAATAAGTGAAGCAACAGCCATTTCTTTTTTTTTTTTGTTGTTAATAAATAAAATAAAAAAACAAATAAAAAACAAAAATTAAAAAAAAGAAACCAAATATAAAAACCCTACAAACAATAGAAAACCAACGAAACTAAAAAATAAAAACAACCAAAACAAAACAAAAGGATTCCCCCCCCCCCCCCCCTCAAACAAACAAACAAACAAAAACAACTCAAATAGCACATTCAGTGATTGACAGCATTCCTCTTCCCCTTCTTCCCTTAATTTTCTCTCATATGATAAGCTTTATGTTTAAGAATTTATCTCAATCAAAGTTATGTTCAAGAAATAAGCTTATTCTAGCTAAAGTAGTGTTGACAAAAATACATACAAAACCCTCCACAAAATGTCAGGAGTGCAACAACAAATCTTTCTTTTACATAGAAAACCACTGGCTTCTTTAAGTGTTGTTTTTTTTGAACAACAAGAAATGAAGTGAGTAGGAAAGTGCCAGAAGACAATAGAGAATTTTTAAAATTTTGCAGCGGTGATGGGGGTTTGAACCCGTGATCTTACTGGTACGACGACTCCGCCTGGCCGGTGAGAGCGTGACTCTACCGTATGAGCTATTCACGATTTCCCTGCTCCACTCTTTTTTCTGATTTAAAAATGAAACTTGCAGTTACAGCAAGACAAAAATGAATAATTGAATTAAATCTTACATTGGATAGTGAACTTCCACGTTTATATTTTTTAAACTTCAAATGTGGATTTTATATTTTATCAATTAAACAGGTGTCATGTATCGTTCTGCATGATAAGTGTTGCTGTTGGCTAGGGACTGCTTGTAAAACACTTTGAGTCAGCATAGTGGATATTGTGCTAAATAAATATTCAAGTTTATTTAATTTATTTTTTATCAATTATTAATTATCGATTAATTTTTATTTTTTGTTCAATTTATTTATATTATTTCTGTAGGTGTCACAATCTAACATACCTGTGTGTGAATTTTTGCGAGCACATTAGTGAGGCTGGGATTGAGTTGCTGGGACAGATACACAGCCTTGTGTCCTTAGATATTAGTGGGTGCAACTGTGGAGACCAGGTAAATATCCATGCATCTTGTTGATTGGTCTATGCATGTTTACTTTTCGATTCTTTATCATACAATTTTGCAACTTTTTTAAATAGTGAAAACAGGACATTAAATTTGTATCTCATTATCAATAAGTCATTTCTCCTTTTTGGCACTGCTCAATATTGAATATCGTTTCCGAAAGAATATGCCAAGAAGAATTTGTATCTCCCAATGTAGTGGTAACAAATGTGATTACAACATTTCACTCTCATAATTTAGGGATTATCAGCCCTTGGAAATAACTCAAGTCTTCGTGATGTTGTCCTGTCAGAAAGTAGTAACATCACAGACCTGGGCTTGCAGAAATTTGCACAGCAGTGTCGGGAAGTTGAGAGGTTAGACCTATCACATTGCATGGTAAGAAATGTTTATTTGTGTATTTAGTCAGATAAATTTAACAATTGTTTCATTACATTCCTTAGAATGGGGTGAACTGCAATAAGTAATTAGATGCCAAATAAAATTGCAATGTTTGTTTTTGTTTATTTTTAAGGGTTTTACGGCACTTGCAACACATTAAGGTCATATCAGCGCCAGTAAAAAGGAAGAAAATAGGATAGTAAAAAGTTCTAGAATTATAATTAAAGCACCCAAGAAAAGGTAAGACAAATGGGCATTTGTTCAAATAGGAAACATATGTAGATTCCAAGAGCACACTATCAAAGTACTTAGTTTGAGATCACCTAAAAGTCTCATCCAGACACAAGCCCAGGCCCCAACTAAGAGGGATACACTCAAATATTTAAAAATCATATATAGTATGTAAACAAAACAATACAGTGCATAACAGGGAGATGATTTACAAGGAAAAATATATCATCTCCCAAAACAATAACTATGCATTTGACTGTTTCCCTCCCAGCCAGGGCCAAGATAAAACCACGAATCTCATTCCAAGACAAAGACAGAAAGCATGTTGGAAAACAGGTATAGGGTGATAGAAGACACAGTGTGTACCTCCCTGTCCACTATGGGGGGTCAGGAACCCCACCCAGTAAAATTGCAATGACGTCAGATTACTGCTCTATAACGTGTAATGTAAAGAGATATTTTGTAAACAAAACTGGTGATTGTAAGGTGTACATATCAAGTAAAAAATATGAACTTCTACCTGGCGGACTGTTTTACTTTAATAATGTTAAATGTCTTTCCTGTTGTGTTATCTTCTTAGAACTTGACTGATGGAGCCATCAAGAACCTGGCATTCTGTTGCAGAATGTTGACTGTGTTGAATTTAGCTGGATGTAAACATGTAAGTATCAGAATTAGAATTGAAAATGTTTGATGGCCAGCTTGTTATTTATAAAAATCTGACTAAATTTTAATCGTGCTAGCTGGAAGTAAAAAAAAAAGCTAGGATAATTTCTGATCATGGCCTATGATTCAACATTCGGGGAATCATAACTTTTTTAAGAAACTAAAGAGCAAATAAGACGACAAAAAGATAATTTTTTCTTTCCTTCTTCAGTTCACTTTCATTTCTTCTCTTTAAATTTTAATTTTTATCATTAATTAATGCCGAAAAAAAAGGACAAAGAATGTTTTTCATTTTTTCTTTCATTCAAGTTTTCATGACAGGCTACAGTTTATATTATTATTATTATTATTATTATTATTATTATTATTATCCTGTTCATGTCATTTATAATACAACATAGCTTCCTTAAAACTCTTCCCATTGTTTTGATGTAGGTAACCGATCTGAGCATTCAATATTTGTCAGGAGTCTGTCACTACCTCACACAACTAGATATCAGTGGATGTATCCAGATAAGGTAATATGTCAAGAAATAAGTAACACGTTTCCCTCATACACGTTTGTGTGTGAGAAATATATTTATGTACTGTGTTTATATGGATGTGTGTGTGTGTGTGTGTGTGTAATTGGATGCATGTGAGCTTTTGTTCGTATGTCCGAATCTGCAGTGTGTAATGTTTTTTACTGATGGTCAATGTGAAGCGCTTCGACGCTTCGGCATAAGTGCTATATAAATGTACATTTATCAATTTGATGGGCAATCTATGGCCACCCTTTCATCTCTGATTTTACAAGAACAGCTAAACATTCAAAGTTAATTTTCTCAAAACAGGAAGTTTGCAGTTACAATAATATGCCTCAAGACCCGCAATTTATTATTATTATTATTATTATACAAACTAAATTTTCAAAACTAATTTTTTCGCGTTTAACATAAACGAAAATCCAACGAATTGTTCAATTGCCAATTCAGGTGACCAGGACATGAAGGCTAATGAGTTAAGATGTGATGACAAACGTGTGTGTATGTTGTAATTATTTTATTATTAATTTTTTTTCCCTTGTGGTCACAAGTACAATCTATAAATGGTTCTTCCTGTGCAGTATTGATTGAACAGGGGTAAAAATGGACATATTTGTAATATATTTAATATGCAATCGTCTAATTTTCTCTCCAGTGACAAGGCCTTGAAATATCTGCGAAAAGGGTGCAAGAAACTGAGGTCTTTGAAAATGTTGTATTGCAAGAAAATTACAAAGTAAGATATCTTTCTTTATCCGATATTTCTCTGAACACCTTTGTAAAGGTAAACAGAGGGATAGCTCGATACTTTTTTAAAGGATCTTAGTCTATTGCAATGTATTTTCCATTAGATCTTATAGACCCAGCTTCCCAATCTTTCTCTGTAGGAATGAAGGAGTATGATAATGATATTACAACAAATTGGTTGTGTACGATTTTGGGGTATGGATGAGCTTTTATATAGCGCAATATCCACGAAATGTGCTCAAAGCACTGTACAAAGGGTCCCTGACCAACAGAAACACGTAACATGTAGAATGAGACATAACGCCTGTTAGGCGATATTATTACAATTTTTTCCGACAGAGACAACGCTGTTAACGGCCAGGTACTCATTTTACACCCGAGTATGGTGAGAGAATGTGAGTAAAGAGCCTTTTCCAAGGGCTCAACTATGCGCTGAGCGAGGCTCGTACCCAGGACCTTATGATCCGAAAGCGAGTGTCATACCACAAGACCACATAGTCGCATTTCGGAGTATGGATCTATGAGCTATCTATCTTCCCATGGTGTAATCTTAATCTCATGTATTTAGGAAAACATCATCACTATTTCTGTTTTACAACATTTATCTTGTATTTCTTTTATTTATCATTTTATACACAAGGACACACAGAGTCATTAAAAATATTGTGCTTCAAAATTTTAGGATGTTTCATTTGTCTTTTCCACCTGATTGTTTATTTTCTTCTGTTTAATCGCAGGCAAGCAGCTCAAAAGCTACAACGTCACATAGAGGATGTGGACTATAATAATGATGAAGTGCCGGGCTATTTTGGATACTGATTAGATGCTCTGTTAGCAAATTAACTCTCTCCTTACCTACCTTTTTCACGATTATCCACTATACATCAGACCCATCTAACATAAAATTGTCTTTCAAGCCTTTACTCAAAAGAAATAAATACACGTACAGCGCAGTTCATATAACTATGATTTTTTTTAATCTTCAAATTTTGTGATTACAAAAGAAAACTGAATGAGAAAAATGGTGAAATCGTAACAAATGTGACGATTTTCCTGTAGTTGGTAAGGAGAAAATACTCTTAAGTATAATTTTTGAAAAATAACATTGAACTATTATGTGAGTAAAAACGATAAAAGACAATTTCTTCAACAATTTAGGTATTTGATTTCATTATAATAATATTGTATAGCATTGGCTAAAAAATTTTTGTAACCTAAAAGTTTGTTCACTGCTAAGATTGAAAGCATTAAAATCTTACAATAATGATGCTATGCATTTAGCTAAAGAAAATGTTGCAACATCTGCCAGCTGGATATAACATACTAACAAACTATGTGTAACCTTGAACGTTTATAGTCTGACTGGTAGAATTTAGTAAGAACAACTCATAAAACTGGCTGGCTAAAAACAAGAACAAAGAACTGAGTGACGTCAATTTCATTTTATCTATACTTACAGCAAAAGAATTCAAACATCTTTCAACAAAATAGTTATTGTAATTTATTACAGCTGAGAGAAAATTATTTAAATGAATTGCTAAGTATATAAAGTCAATTCAGTTGTACAATATACATATATTTTTGTTAATTTTGCTCATAATGAACAAATAAATTGCATGTTTATTTATGAGTAAAAATACAATTCCCTCCGCTTAGTTACACGTTGAAAAAAATTACACTCCCTTCCTCAAGCAAACAATGTTTTTTCATTTATATAAAGAATAAACATATATGCACAAGATTCTTAATCAACGTGTTAATCCACAATCCCTATAATAATGTGCGATAAAGTAGAGTGAATTTTGTATTCTATAGATACAATCTCTTGTTTTGTTACACATATAATTTTACTTAAAAGTCATACATTTTTGCATTTCTGTAGATGTTTTATCATGTTATCTTGTTTTCATACAGTATAGAGGTATAACCTTAGAAATTCTTACATTACAAATTATGTTAGTTTAACATATGTCTAGTATTAGATCATTTGTTTTAGATATGGCCATATTGTACATAAATTCTGCTGAATACCGTTTAGTGCCGATTCATTCAACAATTTAATTTTGTAAATATTTTTTTTTTTTTAAATTATTCCTGTACAGATGATTTTGAAGGATGGCTGTGATGATGATGAGAAATAAGAAATAAAGCTCAATCGTTGAAATTTTCAGTAATTTTAAACATGTTGACTTGTTTATTTAATAACTATTCTCTTTTAAATTAATGAAATATAATGACTATGGTGAGAATGATATTACTGTGCCTTGTCTTGTTAAAGTCAAGTGACATTGATCTCAAATCTACGGCTCCAGCATTATGCCATTGGTTGAGACGATTTAAATGCATCGCCCGAATGAACTGCTGTGCAATAAAGAAAGAGACCCAATTTGACCGAAATAACGTCCAAGGATTAAAGCCAGTAGTCAACCACTCAGAAAAGACATTTTGCACAATAATTCCAATAATCCCAATACAAACTAGTACAAAGAGATGGTTTTTGCAGAAAAACAATACCAATTACAAAACTCACACATTCAGACTTGCCAAAAATTTTTTTCATAAAGTAGTAATTGGAGCCCCTAAAAATAGTAATTTAAGACAAAAAATAGTAATCAGTCCAAAAATAAAGAGAAAGTTGCTTTTCCATGTTCGAGTTGAATATGCCTGCACCTGGGCAAAAACGTCACTTCGTAGATTCACAATTTTACAACCAATTAATTATTTTTTGTTTTTTTTGGGGGGTTTTTTCGCTTTAAAAAAAAATTAAAAAAATTAACGAAATTTCGTAATTGCGCAGGTAAAGTCGTAATCACGCAATGGCGGTCTCAATATCTTAAAATTACGATAAAATCGTAATGCTTGGCAAGTCTGCACATTCTCCCTCCCCCCTCCCGTACATCCGACTGTCTCCCAAGGGCCAAAGTGGTCCAGCCCAGTTGTCTTATTCCATGAAAAAAAAAAGTACAAATATTGGAATTAAACCTCTCCGAACAGCCTTCCCATACTGCCAATCTTATTATTGACCAGTTAATGGCAAACACAGACTATTAAATTCATTCTAAATTTCTTTGTTATACTGTCAACTTACTAAGCTGGAAATTTTGAAAATATGGCTGTATAACCATATTACCATAAAGATACAGCTTCAAACAAGCTTTACCAGTATTACCAAATGCAGTTTCACTACAGATAAACCATCAATAAAGACTGACACGAGCAGGCCTTTTTTTTTTTTTTAAATTTCATTTTCCCTTTTTTATTTTTCAACATTGATCTGGATACTAAAAATTCAAATTGAGCTTTTATATAGCGCAATATCCACTAAACATGCTCAAAGAACCTTACAAGAGGTCCCTGGCCAACATGCTCAAAGAACCTTACAAGAGGTCCCTGGCCAACAGCAATATGTAACATGTAACAACAAGATATGAAGTGAGTAGAAAAGTGCCAGAAGACAATAGAGAATAAATATTTTTTCGCGGCGGTGGTGGGGTTTGAACCTGCGACCTTATTGGTACGACAACTCCGCCTGAACATGTAGGACGGGACACAAGGCATTTTAGGCGATATTACAAATTTTGTTTTTGGACAGAGCCAACACTGTTAATGGCCAAGTACTCATTTTACACCAGAGTACGGAGAGAGAATGTGAGTAAAGAGCCTTTTCCAAGGACTCAACTATGCACCGAGCTAGGCTCGAACCCAGGACCTTCCAATCTGAAACCAAGTGTCATACCACTAGACCATATAGCCGCACAAAAAGAGTTTAATCAATTGGGAAAAAAAAAAAAAAAGGGCAAGAAAAAAATAAAACAAGAAATATGAGGTGGGGAAAAAATGAAAGACATAAGGTGAACAAGAACTGAAACAAACAATTTGTTTGAAATTTGAAGATTGGATGAATTAAAGTTAAAGAAAAGGGCATAAGATGAGATAGTGCAAGTGTGGCTAAAGATGTTTTCAAAATGAAGCCCATTTAAACCCTTACACCAAGTCTTTATCAATTTCAATTTAAGAAAAATCACACAAGTTTTGTTCACTTCAGAAGGAATTTATTTAAGGCAATTTAGATTTTATTTTAAAATATTGGAGTGAAACGAATTTGGCAAATAAAGACATTACTCATTGGATTGTTTGGCCTGATGGTTGGTTGAAACATTACGTGTACAATAGGAAAACCTATTTACAATCCAAAAAATGACTTAGATTTGGTGTGTAGTCTAGGCATGCGATTCCGTGGCCTGAGACCGTGTGTGGCTGTAGCCTGGGCCAGAATATCAATATAAGGGACTTGATGACGGATGTTTTTCTGTGAAAAAAACAGAAAGACATTTTTTTGAAAAAGGAAAAGATCCATAATACATAAATCTACGCTGTATGTGTAGTTGCCTAAATAAAAATCTCATGACTTACATTCTGAGCAGAAATCATTAAACTGGACTCACTCAAGAAATTATCTTCAAATTAGTTTTTAAAAAAAAACAAAACAAAAGCAAAAACAATTTGAGCTATTATATAAACTAAATATGCTCAAAGCACTTTACGAGGGGTCCCAAACCAACAGAAACACTCAACATTAACATGATGTCTTTAAGGCACTGTCACAATTTTTTTTCATAAAAGGCGAACTTTTAACTTAACTCCTTATTTTTAACCCATTTTACACCTGAGTGCAGTGCGAGAGTGTGAGTGAAGAATCTTTTCCAAGGACTCAATTTTGCATCACCCAGATCAACCTTAAATCTGGGATCGGCCAGTCCAACGTCAAGAACCATTTGTAGTTGATTGACTTATCATATTAAAAAAAAACAAACAGAACTCAACGACACTAACAAATGATAGCATTAATACATATATTAAAAAAAACTTATTGAAATTTTCTTAGTAAGAATGTCACAAATTATAAGTTTTTATCTTCTTAATTAATTATTGGTGATAATATAAAATGTTGATGGAAGCTGTTACAGTCCATGCGCCTTTAAGAACATCATCGTGTTTAATGCCGAAGCGTGCTTGAGTTCAAAGTAAACAAAATACAAAGACTTCTAGATTTCATGTTACAGTCCATCCCGCCTTTAAGCACATCATCATGTTTAATGCCGAAGCGTGCTTGAGTTCAAAGTAAACAAAATACAAAGACTTCTAGCTTTCATGTTATAGTCCATCCCGCCTTTAAGCACAATATCATGTTTAATGCCGAAGCGTGCTTGAGTTCAAAGTAAACAAAATACAAAGACTTCTAGCTTTCATGTTACAGTCCATGCCACCTTTAAGCACATCACAGGGATGAGGTTTAGACGTGTTTAATGCCGAAGCGTGCTTGTGTTCAAAGTAAACATAATACAAAGATTTCCGTGAAGTAAATTTCCAGTCATTTCCATTTGTTGGTTAGTGATGATTGCACAACACCACATGATGTTGCTCTCTTGTGTTTGTTTGTTTTTGTTTTCGTTAAGTTTATTCTTTTTTGTTTAATCCAATTTTGATTATAACATAGTCTCTGTTAAAATTGAAATTAAAAAAACGCAAGTTGAAAAACATGAAATAATTTGTCATGGTGAAGAATGTTGGTGTTGAGGAAAGTCTCGTCTTATTTTGGTGAAAATAATTCCGTATTTGAGCTTTGATTGCAGCCATTGTTTAGGAATAATTGTATGTAACACTTTCCCTTCTTCGTTTCTTGTGTGCCTGTGAGTCGTCTGTAAGTGAGTGAGTGTGTGTGTATGTGTGTCTGAGTGCATTTGTGTGTGTGTATGCATCTGCCCTTCTATCCCTCCCTCGCCTTCTTTCTATCTCTCTTTCTCACACTCACAATTATGATGAGTTGTTTGTTCAGAGGGAATGGATAACAATAATTAGCAATCAGAATCAGATACAGTCTTTAAGGTGTGTTGAGTCTTTAAGGTGTGTTATTCATATAGAGACAATAAGCGTGCTTGAATCCGAAATGTGCCTAGTGCCAGCGTGCTTAAATACAACACGGTCTGTAATTACACAGGCTGAAATTGATTAACTTCAATGTCTTTACCTGGTACATGATGAAGTGGTCAGGTAAAGCAAGTGCCCCTTTCAGGACAGTGTTTGCACGCTTAAGCATGTGTCTAGGAAGTGTTGTGGATATGTACAACAATCCCTTCTCACTGTCAACGCCTCTTACAATTCCTAGAAGGACAAGAGAGTAAAAAAAAAAAAAAAAAATCTGTATTTTTTGAGAAACAAATGAATAATAAAAAGAAATAAAGAAAGAACAAAAAAAAAAAAAAGGAAGAAAGAAAGAAAACTATTTCTTAAAGCTATTCATGAGTATCCTGATAGTATTGCAAATTAAAATGAATGATAATGTTATTGTTCCATTTTTGGGTCTTGATACGCAATAGCTTATTTCCTGAAAGACTTTTCATGGGGAGGCAATCTAGTCTTTTTTATTTATCTTGTCAAAGCAATTTTTTTTCAAAAAGCTACTGTTCAATATATAAACAATGACAGAATCTATGTACAAATAGAGAAATTTAACATAAACAGGTGATATAATAAATCTGGCATAAATGATATTTATCCTTGAGGTCAGTGATTCAGAAGTGGATCCTGATTTCAATGGCTTGAATCGAAAAATTTCTTATCACTCTAAAGATAGGTCATTTGATCTGTAGAAGAGTACTTTCCAGTTGATCTCCGTTAGACCTAGCTTTTATTGTGACTGTTGCCAAATCGGGTACTGCACAAACATTTCCCTAGTGTCTTCAAAGAATTAACACAAATATTGATAAGTGTTTCATGATGCCCGTCATTGGCCATCAAAATTTCATATTCCAAGTCAAAGTCAAAATCACCCGCCTGTGGCTTACAATTATCTATATATACAATTAATTTGACACTCATTTTTTCTCCCACTCACCCAAGCCCAAACATTCACAGATTGGCATATCTTTAAAAGTCAGAGGTGATTTTTCAGAATGACGCTTGGCCTGTAAAGAGAATTTATAAATAAATATATAAATCTTAATAAGATGAATATGGATGGGGAAAACAATTTAACACAGTACAGGGGTTCCCTGAGGTTGGAAAATATCTAAATGTCATATCTAAGCAACAAATTTGCTGACCTCAAGAAATAGTGATGTTGTTAAAATTAATAAGAGAAAAAAAAATAGTAAAGCCTTATAATCTTTCACAAACCTGTTGCAAATGTCAGTTATCATGAATCATGACTCTCCAATGCTCTCTGCCATTAGCCTTGTTCAAGAAATGCAAATCTCTCATCAATCTCCTGCTATCCGTGTTGAAACTTCATGTATATGTCATTCTTTGTCTTTCTCTGCTCTCCTCACCTCTTTATATCCTGTTAGTATTGTTTTGTTTTTTTGTGTGTGTGTGTTTTTTTTTCATATATGTGTCAGTGCATGACATAATCAGTCGGAAGGTGAAAATTTTGGATTTGCATTTTTTTTTTTACATTTTCTGAAAGAATATGCCCACCAGAGCATTTTAATCTTTAATTGAAGTAAATCGGGTGATTTTTCATGAAGTTCTGGTCAGATGTATGGGAAAGGTTTCCAGCAACTTTTCTCAAATTTCATACTTTTTCAACTTGACTAGCTGTAAAAAATATTTAGAAGTGAAATTAAGCTTTGACATTTCCCCGAAGATGTACAGAAAGGGTTGATTTAATCATTTATGACAAGAACTCACTTTGGATAAAAATTGAGCTTCTAACTAAACTTGGCACTATCTCAGTTCAAATCTTTTCACCATCCGACTGATTATGTCATTCACTGTAACATATATCAATCTACTAAACCACTAAGCAGAGACAAATCTGACACACAAAGAGCCACCACGCTGGCATCAACAGCCACCAATATCTCGTCAGGCATCAGGTTATACCGACACACGTGTCATTCAATGTAACAATCTAAACCACTAACCAGAGACAAATCTGACACACAAAGAGCCACCACGCTGGCATCAACAGCCACCAATATCTCATCAGGCATCAGGCTATACCGACACACGTTCTCAGTTCAAACCTTTTCAGCATCCGTCTGATTATGTCATTCACTGTAACATAATATATCAATCTAAACCACTAACCAGAGACAAATCCGACACACAAAGAGCCACCACGCTGGCATCAACAGCCACCAATATTTCGTCAGGCATCAGGTTATACCGACACACGTGTACGGCCAGCTTGTGGTACGGGACGGTGTGGGGGCTCAAAGACATCAGGGTCTCCGTCTCACTCAGTCCCATCGACAGGGCCGAGAACATGGCCAGGTTTCGGAAATCAGCTGGGTGGAGCTTGATGGGATTAGGGCTGAATGAATCGTGAAAAGGCCCAGTGGGGTGGGGGAAAAATATAGAAGGAATGAAGTTGATGTCACTCAGCTCTTTGTTATGTGTTTAGAGAGAGAGAGAGAGAGAGAGAGAGAGAGAGAGAGAGAGAGAGAGAGAGAGAGGAGAGAGAAAGAGAGAGAAAATAAGTAGGAGTGAAATATCTGTTCAATGTTATAGTTATCATATAACGTTATAACAAGTGTAACTAAATGACAAATTACCATATTAATGGACAATAAAGATCTATTATTATTATTATTATTATTATTATTATTATTATTATTATTATTAATGTTATCATTATTATTATTATTATTATTATTATTATTATTATTATTATTATTATTATTATTATTATTATTTTTAGACAGCCTGTTAATGATTATTTCTCATTAGATTATATCAATCAGACTGTAAATGTTAAATGTTACACATAGTTTTGTGTGTTGGTTCGTTATATCAGGCTGTCGATGTTGTGATTATTTTACCTAAACACATAGCATCAATATCATTTTTCTTTTTTTTTTTAAAATGTAGAAAAAGGAATAAAAAATATATCTTTCATTTATAAAGAAATGAAAGGATTTTATATAGTAATGTTTCCCTTTCAATCAGTCCCGTAGACAGATCATAAAATACGACAGAATTTTTAAGTCAGCATGATGTAACTTGATGGTTTGAGTCTGCATTGGGAAAAAATAAATGTTTTAGTCTAATGCCATTTTCAACAGATTTTAGGTTATTAACAATGCAGCATCTCCGTTATAAAGTATGATTGAGGAAAATATGGGGAAAAAAATCAAATCAAAACAATAACATACTCTGATGTCACGATTAAAAAAAAAAAAAAAATTAAATTGAGCTTTTACATAGCGCAATATCCACTAAACGTGCTCAAAGCGCTTTACAAGGGGTCTCTGACCAACAGCAACATTTATCATGAAGGACGGGACATGAACCCTTTTAGGTGATATTACAATTTTTTTCGGACATATACAAACATTTTTAACGGCCAGGTACTCATTTTACACCTGAGTATGGTGAGAGAATGTGAGTAAAGAGCCTTCTCCACGGAGTCAACTATGCGCCGAACGAGGCTCGAACCCAGGACCTTCCGATCCGAAAGCGAGTGTCATACCACTAGACCACATAATCTCAAGTTCTCCACCAAAGATTCAAATGCAGACGTCCAAAATCAGAGGCAAATAATATATCAGTACGCCTAAGGTCAACATTGTAAAAGCTTGAAGAAGGAAACATATATCCAATGAAATTCCAACCAACACAGTACTTACACGGTGGTCTCTGTGAAGTTCAACGAGGGCAACATGAACAGAAAATGTTTCTTCACCTCTTCCAATCTTGCTTTAAAGTCAGGAGGCTAAATTTAAAAATAAAAAAAAGTTAATAAGTAAAATCAAATGGAAATGAAGAATGGCAAATAAGACTGATGTTCTTAGGACAGCCAAATGATTTCACTTAGAAGATAACATACCACACTTCATTACGGAGAGAGAGCTATTTATAGCCAAATTGCACAATACTTGGACGTGAAATTCAATTTGAAAGTTTGAAAGTCAACATATTATCACCAAAAACTTTACTTTTGCTCAGGTGTTTTAAAAACAACTTGACATAACCAAAACTTGTAAGTTAGTAAACAACTCTTCAGCAACAATATGCGGCTATGTGGTCTAGTGGTATGACACTCGCTTTCGGATCGCAAGGTCCTGGGTTCGAGCCTCGTGCTTGGCGCATAGTTGAGTCCTTGGAAAAGGCTCTTTACTCACATTCTCTCACCGTACTCAGGTGTAAAATGAGTACCTGGTCATTAACAGCGTTGTCTTTGTCCGAAAAATTGTAATATCGCCTAACAGGCGTCATGTCCCGTCCTACATGTTGAATGATGCGGTTGACCAGGGACCCCTTGTAAAGCGCTTTGAGCACATTTAGTGAATATTGCGTTATATAAAGCTCAATTTTTTTTTCAAATAAAGCTCAAAAACAACATAATTTCTTATGAAAAGAAGAAAAAAGGTAACGAATGTGGGCAATACAATGAGGTAATAAGTATTGATAAAATTACAAACGTAGAAAACACACACATAATTACAAATTACAAAAAAAAAAAAAAAAAGAAAAGAAAGAAAGAAACTAGAAAATGAAAGTTTGTATTTTAGATAGACACGAATGAATACAACAGGATGGAATCGAAGTTACTACAGAATAAATGACTTCGAATATTTACCGGTATGATTTAACGTCAAATTTCAAAATCTTTACATTTAACACCATAATTACTACTATTCATATTATCATAATTATAGACATAAAGAAAAGTATGTTGACCTTGTAATGAAACTCAAATAAATGAAATTGGTCAAAAAAAAAAAAAAGGACTTAAAATCTATCTATCTATCTATAATACCTTTCTTGGTTCACAAAGTAGTGAACAAGCCTAACATTTGGAGGGCAAAGGGATCAATAGGGGAGGGGAAAATTTGGGAATAAAGGGACCAGGACAAATCTCATTTATGGGATGGGGTTAAGGTTTTGTTTTGTTTTAATTTTTCATCTCATGGGCAAGATAAGGATCTATATCTGTGGGGTTGGACTTTACGAATTGGCTGAGAGTAGTAGTAACAGTAGTAGTAGTGGTAGAAGTGGTAATGGTAGTACAGGGCTTTTGTTGAATGTCCAGCCCTCATCCAAAGCAACCATTTCCTGTGTGACAGCTGGAAAATTACTGTAGGGTTGTTCACTACTGAATTGGACCACCAGATCGGGTCTTGCGATGTTGAGGGTGTCGATAAATAGCATGAATCCGATTCCTGTGAGAAAAGTTTTATAATAGTAAAAATAAAATTAATAATAATAATAATAATAATAATAATAATAATAATAATAATAATAATAATAATAATAATAATAAATTATAGTAGTAATAATGATGATTATAATAATAATAATAATAATAATAATATTAATAATAATAATAATTTCTCATCTATGCCTAACAAAAAACGAATAACTTACAATTACAAAACAATGAAAAAATACTTTCAAATTCAGCTAATATACTAATAAAAGAAAAAGCCACACCATGGGCTCATTACAGATTTTACTACCTAGTTACAAACCTAGTTATCATGTCCAATTGAAGAAAAAAAAAAAAAAAGTAGGGGGGGGGGGGGGGGTCCCCCAATAACTCATAAAAGCATGGTCATTTATTAACATCAAAATATTTTTTAAAACTTATAGTCTTGTTTAGTTTCGGCACAGCAAAGCCCCAGCAGAGGACTGTAAAATTTCTCTCCTAGTGCACGAGCTCACCTTCTGGAAACCCCATGGTATTCACTATAAGAGGAAGTTTCTTTCCGACAGCCAATTCTTTATAAGCTTTGAAAATGTAATGGAGACATTTGATATAGATGCTGGGATCTTGTGCAGGTGTTACATCTCCATAAAACACCATCCTGGTGTAAATAAACAAAACAAAACAATTCTTTTTTTTTTTTTTTTAAATTTAAAATGAAAAACGAAACAAAACTGTTATTTTCAAAATTTACAAACTCTTTTGTCAGAGCATTTCATTTCACGATATAACTTCATATTAAACAACTTAATATTACTAACACAATATTATGTTAACATAGATTTTTTTTCTTCCATCTTTTAATACATCTAAAAATGTACCAAACAGAACTCGATGTTTATGGGGAAAAGAATTTAAACATTTTTTTTCAGATATTATCTAAAGATAAAATTTATCTTATCATTCATGCTGGTCTAGTTGTGTACTATGTGGTCTCGTGGTATGACAATCGTCTTCAGATCAGAAGGTCTAGAGTTCGAGCCTTGCTCTGAAAGGTGCATAGTGAGCAATTGGAAAAGGCTCTTTACCCATATTCTCTCACCATACTCAGGTGTAAAATGATGGAGAAAAAAATTGTAATATAGCATAACAGGGTTATGTCTCGTACCACATAATACATGTTGCTGTTGGCCAGGGATCCTTTGTAAAGAACTTTCAGCTTGTTTAGTGAATATTGCACTAATTAAAAGTGCTGAGCTGCATCAACAGATTTATACAACAAAGAGATGTTTAACGAGTGTTTTTTTTTTTCACATGGACAACTGTAGATCATAAATTCTTCTTTAAGGCATGATAGTTGTGGTGCTTAAGATAAGTCAGTGCTGTATGTTGCTACTTTTCTTTCTTATAATGGCCACGCTCCTAAGTGCACGATGAATCATTACATCAAAAGGAAGTGGCCAATTGTTATAATAATACGAATCATTACATCAAAAGGCAGTGGCCAATTGTTATAATAATGCTTAATGCATCTTGTATTTTATATCTATTGCCTCATCATAGCTTACTGAGCCTTGAAAAATTCCATTATAAGATTCATTACCTTAAAAATCTGTATATTAATTCTTTTATTTTGTTCTTCTTTTCTTTTTTCAATAGCATGAAAGTAAAAAAGATTTAAAACAAGTTTTTTTTTTTCCAATTGCAGAAAAGGATGGGATACAAGTCCCTACCATTTCTGATTAAGAGCAAAAAAAAAAAAAAAAAACTCTTACTTTTCTGCATGCCTTTGATGACAAAACGGAGGGGCTGAAAAATAAGAGGGAAAAATCAGAATTTTTGTTTTATTTTGTTTCTTTTTCTGAAATAACAAATGACCAATACAAAAGACAATCATAATTATGAAACTGTGACTGATGATAAAACCAAAACTGAGTTTGATTACTGAGTCCGAGGTTTGAATGAATATGTAAATCAATTAAAGTGAATACTAAACTAATTCATGAAAAACAATATTATGCCACTAAAATGAACCACACAAGTTGCTTACACTACACATTGCTCAAATCACCCGAAATATTATCAACCTTAGGCACACACAAAAAAAAAACCCCCAAAAAAGATGGTAAATATTTTCAGAAAAATCTGAAACTTTCATAAGAAAGAAATCAACTCACAAAGAACTGGTTCTTGAATGATATGTAAGGAAACTGTAGCAGGAGGAGAGAATTCAGTCTGACCAACATCACAGTCTATGTATGCTAGCTCTGGAACACTAAGTAAGGCAGAACAAAAGTATACAGTTTTATATTTTTTTAAAAAGTAAACATTCAAAACATTTTCAAAAAAGCATCTCATGAAATTTCAGACCGATGAATCATAATTCTAAATCATATCCCTTTTTTTTTTTTTCAAAAATGATTTTTTTTTAACTGGAAAGAAAATATGTGTTTACCTTCTGAGAGTCGTGTTGATTGCACATCTACTGAATGTTGACTTTCCAGCACCCTTAGCACCGCATGTAAATAGAACAGGACTCTCAATTCCATCTCCTGAAAAGTTATAGAAAACATGTTACTCTTTGAATATAAAAACTTGCATTCATTACGTCCAAAAGTATGAAACTGGAAATGTTTGAAACATCTTTTCTTTAACGCTCTGTGAATAAGTTTGCTAGTTGATAGAGAGCTGGTCTTTCTTAAGAGCCATAAATAAGAGCATAAGCAGACAGCTTCCTGCACAGAACTTCTGAGAGTATAATATCACAAAATGCTTAAACATATCTATCCACTACTCAATGGATCAAGAGCTAGAAGGAAAAAAAATCACTTGGACATAATACAGATAGAAACTTAGAAGTTTTCATGCAAATCGAATAAATATGCTTTGAACTACCCGGAGATAAGTGAAATCTGTTTTGTTTTGTTTTGTTTTTAGGTGATTAATGGGGGTTTGACACTATTTAAGTCATTTAGGCATCCGGTGAAGTCTGTTGCTGAGTAGCATTAAAGAGGTAAATGATAGGGAAAATTTATAATCTCAATTTATAAATACTTGCTTCCGTTGTCAATTGTTTCGAGCCACTTATCCAAAGCGTCGTTATAGAGGTCATCCCAAGCCATACAGGGATCGCTCATCTCCGATTCAGGGGCCACTTTGAAGCTGTTTTTAAACAGAGTGACACCCAAAGTATTGTTGTGCTCACTCCAATCCTTGGGCAGGGGTCTGGGTGTAAAGAGCTTGGTAAAAGGAGGCAGACTAGCTACAGAATCACAGACTATCGATTCTAATTTCTGCACTTTGATGATGCCTATACTTTTCTTGCTGACCTCCTCAAGCTAGAGAAAAGAAGAAAATAAGCATTGGCATTTTACATAAAAACTGGTATAAAAAAAAACAAAAAAAACAACAAAACCCCAAAAGTAATTATCATAAATTAAGAACTAAATGATGAAACAAAAAAACAAAAAAAAAAGAAAAGAAAAAATATATATCATAAATAAATACAGATAATTAGATAAATAAATAAAATTTTTAATGGGATACGTTTTTGTCTAAACAAAATAAACAATTACATTTTTTTTAAAAATAAAGACATTCCAGTTTGTACATCCAGTTAGACAAAACATCGCAAGTTTTGTCTTTATCTAACAGAAATTATTGACTTGATGCACTAAGTAGAGATAACATTTGTTCCCTGTCTCATATCCTCTACTTACTCTTTTAGTTAGGTACATTGCCAATTAGAAAATAAAGCTGTTGCTAGTTTTGAATGGATAATGAATGATGCTGCGATCATTATCCACTTCTATCCTGCATACCTCTTTAACGTCCTTTATAAGCTTATTTAGCTCATTTGTCACATCAAGAGGGGACAGGAAGTCATCGCCTGGATCAACCTGCAAGGACAGCAGACAATTGGAAGATGGAGAGAAAACATTGTAACTTGTACCAGGTACCAGAGTGTGAGCCAGGATGTAGACAGTTCCCTTTACAACTTCTATCTTAGCACGGCCGTGGAGATGAACCCAGGGGAGGGTGGAGGGTATGATAAGGTACACAGTGTTTTCTTCATTGACACTGCTCACACTAACAATTCTGAAATATAAGAACAGAACATCGATAATTCATTTCTATTGGCATAAATTACAGCAATTTAAATCATAAAATATTATGGAACATAAGATGTGAAACAAACCCTTTGCACCCATACATTTGATTGTGTGCAAATTTATGTTTGTTTAAAAAGTAAAAATTTATATCAGACCCTTCAATCAGCAATTATCTATTTTAGATAAAAATAGAAAGAATCATTTTTTATATTTAAAAAAAAATAAAAGTCTTACTTTCGTTACATTGTTAAATATAATGCATTAGATCATTTACCAATAAAAACATTATGCAATAACTCACTTTGCAAGATGGTAAGAATGTCATTCATCAGTTCAAGACATGTCATACTATTCAAATTGCATCATACCTCATCCCTTAAAAATGTTAAAATGTTTACCACAGGCCCAGCCTGCCTTGACTATGCTCTGCATGATGGGAGTTATCACTGACACTCTCAAAAAGAGTAAATGAATGATTTATTGATTGTATAAATTGTATTTTATATTACAATAATGATAGAACATGTAGTTTGAAATTTTATAGAGTAATAATCAGTAATTTGCATAGAAAAAGGAGAAATTTTGAACAACACAAGCTGAATTTACATGTTAGAGAAACGATCTCTACATCACCAATGTGACAATTTGAAGATGGGAATAAAAAAAAAACTTAAGTTAAAACAAGTGTTAAAGTGCTGTAATTATCACTGTCATCAATACTCAATTACTTGAATGAAATAACAAAGCGATCTTCTTCACGAGTCTTCTTTCAAGACATAATCACGCTTCTTTTAACAGGTTGTATACAGATCAACACAAGTTTGTTTAAAAAACATTTTCACAATTGGAAGTTGTAAGAAGAGTAGTTTGAAGGACCCAAATTAATGTAGGCATACAAAATAAACTGGTATCTTAATTTCTTATATTCAGTACAACATAAAACTTAAGTAATTGTACATCATTTTGTACATCAGATTAACAGCCTAACAAAGGGATGCAAAGAAACCATCTAAGGCCTACGTGGGCTAATCTGGAGCCTATGGCAAACTGGACCTGAGACAAACTGGACAGCCCCTGTAACATCAATCTGGTTGCCAAGTAATATTAATATTTGGTTGAATGCTTCTTTAAGCATACCATTAAAAAAAAAAAAGTTAATAATTTTTCCTAAATATCTCACTCACTTGTCTAAACATTGTGCTGCTGCATTACGATCTACATCTAAGGCTCTAGCTCGAGAATGACGGGAAGAATCTTCAGCAGTGTCCCTCTTCACCAGATTGGGATGTGATGTGCCCGAAGATATTGCTGTCTGTTGTAAACGAGGTGGTGGCAATAGCTCAGACTCGAGGAGTGGCTTTGGTGATGATTTGTCAACTTTCTGAGCCTTCTTTTTCGGTTCAGATTCTATAACCAGGGGTTTGTAACTAGAGTTGAATAACGAATGAGAAGGTGCAGAGCTACCACTGCTCTCTCTCCAAGATCTTTTTTTTAACGTTTTCTTTGTCTCTTTGGGTGTCAGCCAGGTATCAACTTCTTCATTCGTGTCCATTGAAAACTTCTTCCGTTCTTCTTTAAATGACTCTGACTTCCTATCACCTTTTCTTTTACTTTCTCTTATCCTGTGAATAGGCGTACGATGTGAGTGGTCTTCAAAATGCAAATCCATGAGAGACCTGGCAAACTGGCTCTTCCTATCTAGCCCAGATTTATTTTGAACGACTTTAGCTTCTTTCACAAAATTTCTACAGCCAGAGGAAAGCAAAGAAGGTGGGGATAAAAGACTTGGTATTGGGACTTTTACAAGACTTTTTAGGGGAGCAGTATCCATATTTTTCTTCGATCTTTCGGATGAAAAGGACCTGTGGTGACTTTTATGATCACTTTCTGGAGACCTGGAATAATGTCCTCTCCTCTGGTCTTTATGAGAACTGTAGTGTGCACCATTTGACATATCATCAGAATCACTAGACTCTCCACAATGAGAGTGTCTAGATCTTTTAGATCTAGACCTTGATTTAGATTTCCTAGAGTCTGACATTGTTTACTAAAAGGAACAATTTTCAATACACTATGAGTAAAGTCTTTCTTTTCCTGAATGTTTTTCTGTAGTTAGGACAATTCTGAAAAGAAATGAAAACAATTAGAAAAAACATGTTGCCTCCTATTTCTAATGTCATTTGTGAGTATTTTGTCTCAACTTGTAACGATGAAGAGTTATGAAGAACAAAACTACTGAATTATGGGTGAAAAATACTGTGTTGAAATATTGTTGTGCGGCTATATGGCCTTGTGGTATGACACTCGCTTTTGGACCGGAAGGTCCTGGGTTTGACTCGGCACATAGTTGAGTCCTTGGAAAAGACTATTTACTCACATTCTCTCACCATACTCAGGTGTAAATAGAGTACCTGGTCGTTACAGCGTTGCCTCTGTCCGAAAAAAAAAAATAATATCTATCGCCTAACAGGTGTCATGTCACGTCTTACATGTTAAGTGTTGCTGTTGGCCAGGGCCCCTTGTAATACTTGTTAAGCGCTTTGAGCACGTTTAGTGGATATTGCGCTATATATTTTAAACAAAATAAAATAATTGTAATCGGTGAGGTTGAGGACCTAAAGCGGACCACAGACTTCATAGCAGATATCAGACTGCAGCCATAGATGTCCATCAGAGGAACGAAGAAGAAGAAGAAGAAGAAGAGAATAATTTTTTAAAACCACCAGAAAAAGAGAATCACGATTGTAAGGATGACGCAAAAACCAGTTCTTTGTTCATCAGCATACCACACAGACCTCTTTGCATTTGTGCAGCAAAATTAAAATAGGTCATCCAAACTGTGAAAATCTATGGAGAGGTAATAAGTAGAAGATAAATATATATATATATATAATATATATAGGATATATATACATATATTATATATATATATATATATATATATATATATATATATATATATATATATATTATAATATAGGATAATATATAGGATATATATATATATATATATATATATATATATATATATATATATATATATATATATATATATATATATATTATATCCTATATATAGATATAGTTTTTATCTCATAACCTCGTCCCTCTTATCTCTTCCCTTGCACACACACACACACACACACACACACACACACACACACACACACACACACTCACGGCATATATATATATATATATATATATATATATATATATATATATATATATATATATATATATATATATATATACTCGCACACATTTATAATGTATCGGCTATTACTTCTACATCTACTATTATGACAATCTTATTTATTTATATATTTCGTGTTTACTTGATAAAGACCAAAGGCTGAAACGCCGTTTGTTTTGTATTGTTCCCTTATACATGAGTCACATTCATTTACAAATATACTCCTTTAATTTTAACTTTTACTGTGTGTAGAAAGTTGTAAGAAGTCTTTCCGTCTTTCCATCCACCACTAACTAACTTAGTTCCCTTCCACTTCCATCATAATATGGTTACCTAATCAACCAACCAAGCAAAAGTCAAGTAAAAATACAGAACAAATGAAACAAAATCTTACACTTATTTAAAAAGTGAGTCTTTTGTGCCCAATTCATTCACATTCTCTCAATGATGTAGCCTATTTTTATAAACTTCAACAAATTTGACGGGGGCTGAAACATAAGCAGGGTTGCCAGATTATTTTTCAACAAAATGCCAGGGGAAGACTCAAAAAATGCCAAAACACTCAAAAAAATGCCAAAGTCTGTTGACTCCCACCCCCACTAAGAAAACTACTCACTTTTGATAGACAATTTACTATCATATCCTGGTGGCTTGCGTGTTTTCTTTTCTTTTTTTTTTTTTTTTTTTGAATTATACTAAATTTCCTGTTGGGGTAATTTTTTTATTAAGAAAAGGTGTCATTTGAAGTATAATATACTAGAAAAGAAAATGCCAAATGAAAATGCCAAATGCCAAATGATTTTTCTAATGCCAAACGGTTTTCAAAAATGCCAGATTTTTGGAATCTGGCATTTAAAATGCCAAACTGGCAACCCTGAACCCAAGATGGGAAGATTTATCTTTCCCTGAAATGCCTCCATATATTTTTTAAGCTGTGTCAATCGAACCACTTTAGATAACTTATTTCTTGCAACATTACTCCTTTCAAAATTTCATCTTGGGACAGTTAGCTTAGACATTTTTTGAGTGACTCGATCCTTTAATTTTAAGCATAATTTAATTTACATCAATAAATGAAATTTGACATTCAGTGTAATATATTTTAAGTACATTAATAACGCAAGAAACCTACCGAACCATGTAAGCTTTGGCATTTATTACTTCCGCCGGTTACTCCCAACTTTCGTTTCAATGGAAGTTTGTGATTGACGGACGACCTTCGCAGAATCTGTTGTTTTTTTTGTATTTTTGTGTTGTCTGTTTCACTTAGATATCAAGATCAGTTTGGAATGGGAGGTAGCGAAAGTAAACGTAGAATCGTAGTTGAGGATGTGAATGGTGAAGGTGTTGTACAGGTAAACACTTTATGACTCTATTATAGATCGAAGCCACTCTCTCTCTCTCTCCCTCCCTCTCTCACTCTCACTCTCTCTCTCTCTAGGCACTTTGATAACTCCAGTTCAGTGGCCGCCGATAGGCTCACTGTAAGGTGAAACTCGTTTTTTGGAACTTTATTTTTGGCCCTTTAATGTTTTGGTCACCATGGCATTATTTGTGAACCTATGTGACTAACTTTGGTATCATTATAAAGGGCACAAAACAAGCTTTCTAACGGTGTATTTAATTCTTAATTCCTGATTGTATTTCTCAGAAAGCTTATGTAATAAAAATTTATAAATTTTTGAATTATAAGAACTTTTTAAATTATGGATACATTTTAATTATACTTCATACATCGATAGACAATTAATTGAAGAATATCTCTGCCAAATTTCATCAAAATTGATGCAGTCGCTCATTATTTTATTTTTTCCGCCATCAACCCCACTTTTTAGGACAAAAACCTCATATTTTTCCCCCTTTTCATTTATCCTTAATTTTTTCCATACTTTCTATCCATAAAAATGATTTATATGAAAATAAAGCTTATTTTCTGACCATTAAAATGATACCTAACACTTGCCAATTATTTTTTAATTGAAACAAAATTACTGAAAACAATAAGTGGGCCATGTTGACTGTAAAACTCAAAATTTCCCGATCGCCGCGAGATGCTGGTTTTGAGGCAGCAGTGAGATCACAGATTCTCTCTGTAAAATTGGCAAAAAATTTCAATAGAAAAATATAAATAACTCTGGAACCGTAGGTCGTAGAGAAACAAATAAGATATCAAATTTTATGTTTTTTCAAGTCCCATCCCCCTGACTGGGTCAAATTAAGATATTTTGAGTTTGAAAATTTTATCAAAGTGCCTACTCTCTCTCTCTCTCTGTCTCTGTGTGTCTCTCTCTCTCTTTCTATTTCTCTCTTTCTATCTTTCCCTTATCCATATTCATATATCTTTCTCAACCATTCTTCTGTCAATCTTCGTGTTAACTTTATAATTTATAAACGTCATGTTGTTTATAGTGGTATAAGTATAGGCACTTTAATAAAATTTTCAAACTCAAAATATCTTGATTTGACTCAGTCAGGGGGATGGGACTTGAAAAAACATAACATTTGATACCTTATTTGTTTCTCTACGATCTACGGTTCCAGAGATATTTATATTTTTTTACCGAAATTTTTGGTCAATTTTACAGAGAGAATCTGTGATCTCACCGCTGCCTCAAAACCAGCATCTCGCGGCGATCGGGAAATTTTGAGTCTTGCAGTCAACATGGCCCACTTATTGTTTTCAGTAATTTTGTTTCAATTAAAAGATAAATGGCAAGTGTTAGATATCATTTTAAAGGTCAGAAAATAAGCTTTATTTTCATATAAATCATTTTCATGTATGGAAAGTATGGAAAAAATTAAGGATAAATGAAAATGGAAAAAAATATGAGGTTTTTGTCCTAAAAAGTGGGGTTGGTGGCGGGAGAAATAAAATAATGAGCGAGTTTATCAATTTTGATGAAATTTGGCAGAGATATTCTTCAATTAACTGTCTATCGATGTATGAAGTATAATTAAAATGTATCCATAATTTAAAAAGTTCTCATAATTCAAAAATTTATAAATTTTTATTACATAAGTTTTCTGAGAAATACAATCCAGAATTGAGAATGAAATACACCGTTAGAAATCTTGTTTTGTGCCCTTTATAATGATACCAAAATTAGTCACATAGGTTCACAAATAACGCCATGGTGACCAACACAGTAAAGGGTCAAAAATAAAGTTCCAAAAAATGAGTTTCACCTTACAGTGAGCCTATCGGCGGCCACTGGACTGGAGTTATCAAAGTGCCTAGTATAACACACACTCACACTGTGAGTCACAGTCACAGAAATATATTAAGATATGAGTATATAACACACACACAGAGGAGGGAGGGAGAGAGAGAGAGAGAGAGGGGGGGGGGGAGATTGCGTCCATAAACGAAAGAAATAGAAGTAGAAGGAAAAGAGAAATTGGACAAGGGGACAAAGGTTACTGATGGAACGTGACTTGAAACACAATAATTAAACCCATGCTGAGATTGTAGACCATATTGCAATCGAAAACTTTTAACATTATAATTTCTTAAGGAAGTGACTATTCTCATCCCCCCTAGTCTAGGCAGGATGCTAGTCTTCATAATAGTAGTCCACAATTGTTGTATGTTTAATCCAAAGGTTGTAATGCAGTAATTTGTTAAGTTTCTTGTCACAAGTTGCACAATTTTAAAAAAAAATCAATCAAATCCAAATCGCAAAAAGCCGGCGACGTTTTTTTCGGTAATCCAATCGGCCGAGGGGGGATGAGAATAGAGGCAGCCATTTCTTAAATTCTTGTAAATTAAACAGTCAAATTATCAGCTGTTTATTGAACCCAAACGCAATGGCAGACGATAAACACCCTAGTGAGACCGCGCAGACATTTTGACTAGTCATGAACTTTAAAACAAGGTCAACCAATCAGAAACCGCTTTGCCACGACCCGCTCAGCCGCTGTTTGGTGCCAAATCATTTTGAACTTGTGATTCGGGCTGTAGGGGGGCAAAATGGCTTTGTCTTTTACGAATGAAGAGCAAATTAGGATGGTGTTTTGTAAAATACGGGGGAAGTACTCATCATATTCATATGAAATTTTACAACCAAAAAGAAGAAATGTTCATGTATTACCTTGTCAACGACAAAACCTACACGCCCGGTAGTTTTAGAAATATTTTACTCCAAAGAGTAAAAATCTATTTTTAACGGTCTTCTGGTAATCGCACGAGTTTTGTCGCTTGACATAATGTAAAATGACCCTTTTTCTAACTGTGTGCCAACTTTCACTCATATTCATAGATAAACAGTGTCGTAATTAATTTTTTAAAATAGCATATACGAAACGGCTTCGTCCCATATTTTGTCGCAAATTTGGGCACTTCGTGAGCGAAAAAGAGGCCCAAAGATTTGTACGGGATAGTCATTGCTATATAATATA
>NC_088365.1:7088045-7105545 GCF_034508935.2 Berghia stephanieae
TCAGTCTTAAGCACTATTGATTATTTAGGGACAGTCTCAAACCACAAAGATCAATTCATTTTTTTGGGGCTTTTTAAAATTTTCTATTTGAATATTTTTTCCCCAGCCATCATCGAATAATGACTATAGAGTACCACCAAAAGACGGTGAGAAATTCAAAGCAACAACCAAAGAGATTGAAGACTTTTACATGGAGAAGCTGAATGGCCTACAGAAAAGGGTAACATTTTATTTTATCTTCTGCTTTTTGTCTGGGAGTCCCGATAGTTTGCACTGGCAAAGGGGCCAAGATCGATCTCAGGTGCATTCTAAATTTTTATTCTGAGCCTTCCCCTCACCCCCTGTCCACCAGCAGTGAATAGGTAGCTGGGTCTGTTAGATCTAGTGGAAATTACTATTGTCCATTTCCCACTATGGAGATAGGCATAAACTCTGGCTCCATTGCCCCAATGGTTCTGAAGGACTATATTTTTTGCTTGTGATTTGTTTTATTTACCGATTTCTTGGTAAACATTGTGTGAATAAAATTTACTCAAGGCTTTGATATATGTAAAGTAAGATTATAGCAAGAAATTGTCATTTATTTGACTTTATAATGTTGAAAACATAAAATAACTCATTGACTTTTATAAGCAATAGTTTACCCTTTTCAGGCAAGGTTCATTGTTTCTCTAAATTTATATTATAACATTTTCTTATTGCTTCATGCCTGTTGTTTTATTGGGAACTGATTAGTTGTGTTGTTGGAAATTTTATTTTTTGAAATAGATATTAAATTTTCTATTAACTTTAAATGGCATTTTGATAATGATAAATGTCGCTTCAAAAATCTAAAAGCGCTTTACGGATAATGAATTACTGAAAAGTCTTGATGCTTAGTGCTTATTTCCGATTGTCTTAAACTCTCCAGTATAAACCTACATCAAAATGTACGTAATTTATTCTTCTATCAGGTCACCAAATTTTGTTTAGCTGCTATTTCTTGATTTTAATGTATCTGAAAGTATTTGAAAGAACCCATATTCCCACATGTCAGTCGAAGAAATCACACAAAAAATTAATGCAATAAACAAGAGTGCTGTGATTGAGTTCCTTACTACATACAGATGTCTGCCAGTAAACATTCATAAACAGCTGATGCATGTTTGTGCGGCTATATGGTCTAGTGGTATGACACTCGCTTTCGGATCGGAAAGTCCTGGGTTCAAGCCTAGCGCTCGGCTCATAGTTGAGTCCTTGGAAAAGGCTCGTTACTCACATTCTCTCACTGTACTCAGGTGTAAAATGATTACCTGGCCGTCAACAGCATTGTCTTTGTCAGAAAAATTGTAATATCGCCTAACAGGCGTCATGTCCCGTCCTACATGTTAAATGTTGCTGTTGGCCAGGGACCCCTTGTAAAGCGCTTTGAGCACATTTAGTGGATATTGTGCTATATAAAAAAAAATAAAAAATAAAAAAGTTTTTAAAAGCTCAAAAGTAGTGCGGGGCGGTCCTTGGCAAGCTTAAGGACCACGGTCCTACAATCCCTGGGAAATGAAAACCGCAAGGACCGGTCCTTTTCGACATTGAACCTTCCTGAGAGACTGTCGGAAGTTCGAACCGTTTTGACCTTTGAGACCGTGGGATCGTTCATTCTTGAACTGTTAAAGACCGCTACACGATGAAAACCGTGGTCTACAGGGGTAAAACACACGGAGTAGTCACACTCATTTCAAATTGTAACCTAATTAGAGAAGAGGGGTGATGCCTTCTTTATTTGCTCACCGTACTTCATTGTTACTTCGATAATTTAATAAAATTTGAAATTTATCCCCATTAACGGAGATAATAGCATCGCCCAAGGCGTTGATCGAGTTGTTCGTGGCGTTGATACACACACGCAACTCCTACCCCCCCCCCTCCCCACACACACACACACATTAGAGGTCAGCGAGCATTGAAGAGTAAGAGAGAGACGCGAAGTTATAATAAGAGGGGGTGGATGCGGTAATAAGTTAATAAGTAATAAGTGGTGTCCATGGTGACTTTTCGCCAGATCTAACAAACCCAGCTACCCATTCACTGCTGAGTAGACAGGGACTCAGAAAAAACTCGACTGCACCCGGGATCGATCTCTGGCCCTTTGCGTACAAAGAGAGTGCTCTATCAACTGAGCTATCGGGGTCCCCAAATATTCTATTGGACTTTTTTAAAATACAGACGTTATAACTGGGTTTTTTGGAAGGAAGAAACTAATGAAACTCATATTATTTGATTAGTTAAAACACCAAAGGAAATTTTAATATTATTGTATTATTTTAAATGACAACAATGCGATAGAAAGGAGTGGTGACAAGAGATGGACAAAAGAAAACAAAAAATCGGACTTGCTACTTGCTAGGTTCGACACACACACACACACACACACACACACACAAACACAAACATCTTTAGTAGTCACATGTATTTCAAACAATAACCCATTAGAGAAGAGGGGTCATGCCTTCATCATAGATCATTGTCATTGCGATCATTATGGTGTAGTAAATTTTGAAATTTACCCCGTATAATGGAATCGTCCAAGGCGTGTGCCTCCTGTTCCCCCCATCTCACACACGAAAGGGCGGTTTGCGGAGTGGAGGGAGGTGGTCGTCTGCCTCTATGGTTGTCTGTGTCGTTTAGTGTATGGCAAAGGGGGGTGGGTGTGATTAATTAAGTGGGATGGGTGGTGATTGGTGGAAGATAGGCAACCGTGCCAACGAATCGCTGGGGAGGTAGTATGGCGCGAGACCGTTGAAAGGTGATAAGAAGTGAGGACCGCCGCCGGTCTTCCACTATCGGACCGATCCTCGGTTCACTGCTAAAAGACCGTGGGACCGGTCCAAGGACCGGTCCTCAGCGCGGCACTACTCAAAAGCTCATGTTTATGGTGACTCTTGTGTTGGTATTCAGACAGTTCAAAGGTGGGTTAAGTGCTATACTGGTACTGATGTCGTCTCCACCACTATTAATGATCGGAACAATGGTTATACACAAACTGTATCGAGCGAAGTGAATCAAGAACAAAATTGACAAACTAAATCGAACCAATTGTTGGATAAAACAATCATCCATTTCGCAAAGGATAGAAAGAAAGTTTTTTAAAAAGCTTTAATTATAAAATCATAACATTCTCAGCTGTATTTTCGTTTATGATCATAATATGGTACGTTTCATTTCTTCAGAGCCAGGAATTACAAGATCACTCAAACGTACAGTTTTCAAATGCTGTGAAAGAAGTGGAGCAAAAATTTATGTAAGCTTTTTTATCCCTTTATATGTTTTGTTGAATTGTGATTAGATAATTATTATTTACAGCACTGTTAAAAATTTCTGAGTAGTAAGCTTTTCCAAGTGTCATTGGAAAAATCCGTCTTATCATTGTTGGTAATGAGTGTGAATGAATTTATCAGTTAGCTTGGCTTAGTTAATAAGTATAAATAAGTACATGACTAAGAAATTTTTTTTTCCCCCCATATCCAGGCTGTTCATTAAATAATTTGATTTGTTATTTAATTCAACTCCAATGATTATCGGAGAATTTAAAACTATACAATTAAAGACAAATAAAAAAAAAAGAGAGATATTCCAAGTATTTTAAAGGAAAACCTTAGGTGGTCAAATTTCAATCTATAGAAAGTGCCTGCTGAAAATTAAAATTGCTAAAATACCCATTGATAGCTTTTATCACTTTTAAATGTTTGTCCTTTATTTATTTATTTATGTTTATTTATTTAATTTATTGATTAAAAAAAAAGATTGTACTATAAATCATTTTTTAAATATGATTGATTGCATTGCTGGTGTAATTTAAATCCAGGAAATACACATCGTCTCCTGTGTGCCAAGACCTTCAGACAAAAGTACTAGAGTGTTACCAAGCCAACCCCAACTCTGTCTTAGACTGTTCATCCATTGTCAATGCCTTCAGCACCTGTGTGGACAGAGCCAGAATGGTGAGCAACTAATGTCTCTTCTTCTTGTCAAAGCGGATCAAAGCAAAATGTCACGTGGAGAAACTTTTCGGAAAATTTACTTCCCCAAGTTTTTAGACAATTACAAATAGTTGAAACATGAAAACCCGTTTCTTCTTGACTTTGTATTAAAACATAGCCAAGGATTAATAAAACTGTTGATGAAAAATAAACTTAAAAGTCTCATTTGTTTTAAAAATGATAATAAACGAATACTTTTGATCCACCCTTCTTCAGAGAAATCTCAAAAATGTAAAACTAATAATGAAAATTACTGTCAAAGTCAAAGCAAAAAAAAAAAAGAAAATGCTTGAATAAGATATCAGCCATCTCTCAAGCATCATCTTTTTTAGCTCCGTGTTAATTAACTACACTCGCTTTTGTTTGCTTAGGATGGTTTGGATTCTGAATCATTCATCACTTGTATCTTCTCTTTAATTTTTAAAATTAATATCAGTAGTTTAATGGTTTAGACTTAAGCTGAAAGTGGGCATGTCAATGATATACCTGAACACGATGAAAGAAAATATAGATCAAAAGATTTTTGGTGGCATATGCCAAAGGTGGAACTAGGATTGTGTTTTAACATTCAGTTCAAAAGTTTTTACCTGTCCATGTATAATCTCTGACTTTGTAAAAGAGATGCGATAACAGGCAATGCGTATTAAAAAATTGGGACATCTCATTAAATTAGATGAAAGAATGGAAGTGGTTGTTTTGGTGTTTGTTGAAGATGGAAATCTCTTGTTATGTATTTAAGGAAATAAATAAATAAATTTTATGTCCTTGGATAAACATTTGAAAAAATTATTTTGGTTGTAACTGTTCAGGTGTCCATGGCTTAGACATCCAACTGAAATCTCCGAGACATGGAGTTTTTAGGTAGAAACACGAAAGCTTCATTGTGATTTGTAATATATTTGGATTTACTTCTAAAATTTGACTTTTTACCGCGATTGCCTATTGACCTTTTTAATTGTTCAAAGATTTTTATTTTAAGAAAAGCTCGCTGTTGGCAATTAATAAAATTTAGCTCCTTGTTGGATTGTGCTATGCACTAAGGTTGAATTCATTGGTTAAGTTTTTCTACTCCAGGTAGATCTGTCTCAAATTTTATGTTTTCTTTTTAGTTAGTTTTTTTTTAGGGTTTTTTTAATTTTAATTTTTTTTTGTGGTTTTATTTCGTGTGTTTATTATTTTTTTCTCTCTTTTTTTTGTTCTGTTTTGTTTTATATTCTCATTTCGGGGTCAGGTGTGTAAAAAGCCAAAATGGTTGTAGGCAGAGTCCTCTGGAGTCAAGCTGATGAAGTATAGATATAATGTAGAAGAAATCAGTTTTGAATCAAATTTGTATTCGTGGATCGAGGAAATTGAATTGTGAATTATTCCCACCCTTTTGCTTTTTAAGATCTCAATCCTGGAAGGATCCAACCAAGTAAGACTAAATGATTTCTGTTTGATTGAGGAGGGCTGTAAAATTCTCCCAGTTTTTGAATTCCTGATTTGTTTTCAATAATTTATTTCAACTGTGTTCTATGTTTAGTTCCACTTATTTTTAAGGCTTTGCTTGTGTTTAATTTATCTTCCAAGCATGTTTTGAATTTTTCTTAAGAGTTTTATTTGGCATTGGTTATTTTATTTTAACCCCCCCCCCCCCCTTTCCCCCCTTTGAAAAATAAATAAATAAATAAATAAAGCAACATCAATTGGCACAACTTAAACTGTAAAGATAAAAGAATGATATAAGTAACGATAGCATAGAAGATTAAGTATCATAGATATATATATATATATATATATATATTATAATATATATATATATTATATAATATATATCATGGCATTGGAATGCTGGCAAGTTGGTAAAAATCACCTCTTTATCAAGGTGAATGAATGACATGTCGTCTTTCAATAAAAAGTCAACCTGTCATAGGGACCAAAGCTGGTTATAAATATTGTCAAATCATTCTGTATGAACAGTTAGGGCTGCGTGGCTCAGTGGTACTGTCTTTGCTTCCTACCTGAAAGGTATCAAGTTCGATCACCCGCCGCTGCGCTGTGTGGCCTTGAGCAAGTCACCTCGCCCTAGTTCAATTTGCCGCTCTGCACAGCGGCTGATGCCTGGGTTATTCCTGTCTTCCCTTGGAATAGACCCTAGAGACAAATTTCCCCTATGGGATGAATAAAGGGAATTTTATTAATTTATTTTATTTATTTATTTATTAGTATAAAATCAGGATTACTACATTTCTATAATCTGTGATTTAACTCTCTTAGCATTATAATATAGATGGCCCACTGTTAGAGCTGAAATGCATTAATTCTCAGAGGTTAACTTGAATGGGCGATCAAATGAATGTGACCTAAAGGCTTTCAGATGTTATAATCAGTGTTGATGGTTTTTTCTCGGACTCAGATCAGCAGAAATCCTTGATTTTGGAATCAGAAGAGGAATTTCCTCCATTTGAAAAATTACATTTCCGACAGTGAGAGACTCGATGTGTGGTGGAACAAACAGGTGCAGTGTCCCACTCTCTAAAAGTTGGCTATAGTATCAATGATAGTTTATCATCTCAATTGCTCTGGAAGTAGGTGTAATATATCGATTAATAAGTCTAGTTGTATTTATTTAACGTTTAGTTGTGAACCGCTAAACTGGCCACACTCCACATTGTTTTTAGTTTGAGTTGAATAGAAATCTTTTTCCGATTATCATCTAACAATCTTGTTGTGTTGTTCCTTGAGGTTTGACTTAAATATAATTATTATTATTTGATAAAACAATATCAATACAATACACTTGGTGACTACAATACAGTTGGGGTTAGTGCAGTAAAAATAGGACTTAAATCGTTCAAAATTGTCCTCCTTTTCTTTACGTTTTGTCACCATCAACACTGTATAATGTCAGGGTGAATCAGTTGTGAAAAGTGATTTTAAAACCAAAAGAACCAGAAATGTGAGTGTAAGTTTATGTTATTTTCAAAGACTATATCCATTACACTCAATAAACTTAACATAAACTTAACCCAAGCTTCGTATTATTTTTTCCACTAAGAATTTTCGATTTTGAGCATCTAAGTCATCCCAACAAAATACCATTTTGAGGTGGTAGATCACCAAAATCTTCAATTCCCATTCATGATGAACATGATAGTTTAACTCATGCCAGCGCTGACAGCCACACATCTTCTCATGTGGCATTTGGCTGCATCCTGAATTACAATAGTCACAAGTCATGTTGAATGCCATATTTGAGTATTTGGATAAAACCGTCAAATTTGTCGGAAAGCTGCTAAGTTGATAACAATTTTGTAATCTTTGGTAGATGTAAATGAGTGTTCAGTAGTAGTTTCCAGTTTATTCAAATGCTGCATAATTGGCATTGTTTTATGTAAAATAATAAAATTAGCATTTAAGGGGCATGGAATGCGCATTGACATAAATCAGCGATTTAAAAGATAAAAAGAAAGTTTGCATATATATCTAAAATTGTATGATCCATTTGTTGTCATAAGTTTGATAATGAATTATGTCATGTTTATTTTCTGCTATTTATTTATATTTATTGTTCTCAAATTTGTCATTCTTTGTCCTTTAAACTATAAACAATGATGACGGTTTGCTTGTTTCTGTCTTTTTTTTGTTGTTTTTTTTTGTGTTTTGTTTTTACTTTGTCTTATTTGTTTGAATTGCTTTTGTTTTGTGTTTTGTTATTCTGTTGGTTTTTTTATGAACAGGTGAGAAGGAGGGGAGGGGGGGTTAGTTAATTTATGTTTTCCTTATTTACTTTTATACTTGAAAAATACAGTATAACGCAGAAACTTAATAAAACAATAACAAGGTACTTTTATTAATACAAATACTAAAATTATGTCAAAGATGTCTATTGAAAAAGGCATGAAATATACAAAAGTAATTTCAATGTATCTCAAGTATATGTATTGCAACATGCCTGACAGGCAAGACGTGTGTTTGTTGTTCTCTGGATTTTGCCTTTTCTTTTAGAGATAATTCCGTCATTTTTAAAAGTGAATCTTATATATGTAGTAATTCATTGTGATCTGGACTTTTAATCTATGTGAAAATTGTGATTTTTTTTTAACATTTGAAATTTGTGATATGTTAATCCACTCTTGAGGTCAACACAGACGTTTATTAGGTTTTAGTACAAGTTCACCTTAGCAGTCGCCGAGTCAGTATTGTCAGTGTACTGTGCGACAGCTAGTACAGGTGGAACTTTAATCACCAGTATGTGTCGTGAAATCAAGACTTTTAGACGTTAGACACATAACAGATATTTCTAGCCCTGTTTATTACAATCTGTTATTTTTAGCCCTTAGATAATTCGTCAATGTATACAAACAGCATCATACATACCATATATTTTAACTGATTGTTTTGATCACCCACGACCGCATAGGGGTAAACGGAGATTGATAGCTGTTCATGTTGGTCATAGGCCACCCTCTCCCACTCACTCGCCAAGACCCTCGGCAACAATTATTACACTGCCACTGTCGTCGCGTTGTCGGCATCGTCACTATCGTCAGCACCACCACCATAATCATTGCTGATGTCACCATAGCTTTCATCATCGCTATTGTTACTATGATCACCATCCTCGCAGTAGATGTTATTATCAGCATCACCACTACCATTATCATTGGTGTCATTGTCTTTATCGGCAACATCACCACCTCTCATTGCTGCCATCATCGATATCGTCACCACCAGTGCCACCACCTACCATTATCGGCAGAGTCATCACCATTTCCACCATCATTCTTTGTGATGTCACCATCAACTCATAATTGAGTAAACATAATGTATATCAACTCTTAGTCAGTCGGAAATAAGTCAATGATTTAATTTGTGACTCTAATAGTGACACTGGTTTTATTATTAAAACATGGCTAGAAGAGATCGGAGATGAATTAGTCTTCCATGAATTAACGCCTGTCAATTTTAACTTCCTGTCACATCCAAGGACAACAGTACATGGCAGCGGTATTTGTGCAATTTATAATAATTCTATTGAAATAAAATCGGAAAATATCAACACCTTTTTGAATTTACAAAGATCACTGCTTTTAACATTGTGTTTTTATGTTTATACCATCACCACCGTCAAAATAGAACAAAATAACACATGTAGGCTTTATGCGAGATGTGGAAGACCTTATAGAATTATATATTTCTTTTACTGATCGTCTTATAATTTTTTTAATTACTCCCCTTTCTTTGATTACCCTCCACAGACTGTGTCACAGAGTCGCTCTCAAGACATTGGTCAAGCACAGCCGGTTAGTTGAAGACACTACAGAAATAGCTACATACATAAAAGTCTTGTTACCATAAATGTAATGATAGGTGGAAAAGGTTTGTTTGATATTTTACAATTTGCTTTGATAACAATATTTATCATCCAAGACAGTGGGAGTCGTTAACCATTAAAGAGTACAATCAATTTTGAATGCCGTGAAAGTCTATCAGGCCATAATTTTTGTTTTATTTTTGGGGGGGTGGGGGGGGGGTTGTTTCTGTTATAGTTTCTTTTCGACTACTTTGGATTTAAGTTATTTTTTTTCTCTCGTATATATTAAATACAATGCTGATTATGAAATACATGATTCTCCCATTGCCCATTGCTTTGAGATTTAAATACTTAATTTCACTGCCTAAATTGTAAATTGTGGGAATATATAGACTGCTACTGTTCTTATCATAAAGTGACACATGTCAACCCATATCTATCTCGCAATACACAGACTGTGACACATTTGGTGTTACTGAATAATCTAATCTATGTGAACGAATATACTCCTGTCTTCAAGCTGTCAAAGGGCTTAAAATCATGTCTTAAATTATAAAAAGTGTAGATACACGTCCTTTTCTTTTGGACATTAATTCAGGAAAGAAATTTAGATAGTAATAAGTGGAATCGTATGAAAGCAGTCACCTCAAATGAAGAACAAACCGTAGTTACTTGCTTTATGCTGCCTGTTTACTTACAACACTTTACATTCTACAGATTGAAATAAATAAATCCAAAAAAAAATGATAGATGGAAATTCAAAAGTAAATTTTATTCATCATAGTTTTTCGCAACATAACATTTCAACAATTTATTTTTTAAATTTTATTTGGGGTTTTGTCTCATTGTGAAACAAATCATATGATGCACGTTTTCTGTTTTTGACTCAAGACAACATAATAATAACATAAATATACAATATATTATAATGATATTGTTGTGAATTAGATAAAATATTTACAAGGTTTATTACGTCATGTTGTTTTGTTCAGTGATAAGACCTTTAGAATGTTTTTTTTTTTTTTTTTTAAGTTGTCTGTCTTAAAATAGACACTGTTGAAAATATTTTAATTTACATAAGCCCTTTATTTTTTTGTGATAAGGGAGTGGGACTTGAATGCATAGGAGTAGGGGGTAAAACATCTTAAAATCAAGTGAGTAGGTTCATGTGAAAATGAAAAGGAGTCCGAATTATCGAACGTTTATGGGAAGGTCCAATTTCTCCTTATGATATAGATGAGTTTGTATTTCCTTCGTGATATCAACAATTTAAAGAACTTTGATTGTGTGAAATGCAGAGGATTTGTGTTTTTTTTTTCTCCCCAAGTTGTGATGGAAGACAACAGATATTCAATGAAAAATAAATTTTTGTAAATAGAAACAAACGAAATTTCTCTTCTTATTTTTATCTTTGATTTTGATTTCATATGTTTACATTCATCCATTTATTCATTCGTTCTCTCTCTCTCTCTCTCTCTCTCTCTCTCTCTCTCTCTCTCTCTCTCTCTCTCTCTCTCTCTCTCTCTCTCTCTCTTTCTTTCATTCTTTCTCGATCTGTCTTTCTCTCTCTCTCTCTCTCTCTCTCTCTCTCTCTCTCTCTCTCTCTCTCTCTCTCTCTCTCTCTCTTCTTTCATTCTTTCTCGATCTGTCTTTCCTCTCTCTCTCTCTCTCTCTCTCTCTCTCTCTCTCTCTCTCTCTCTCTCTCTCTCTCTCTCTCTCTCTCTCTCTCTCAATTGGAAAGTTTAATATGCGATTAATGAGCATCCAAATAACACAAAACAAATTCCAATTTGCTCAAAATTTTAGCCAATATAACTGACTACTAGATCTATGTACAATAATACAATCACTCCGGTCACGATGGGTAGAGAGGTCCGAGAATAAGGACAATTCTCAGAATGTCATCATTGTGAGATTCTTGAGGCCTAAATCTGATCCATTGTCTCCAAATGGAATCATGTTGGAGTAAACTTGATACTTTAACTCTCTCAACTTCATATACGGAATGAGATTAGCGGAAGAGTAGCGTCCCTTGATTGGACGTCACCCATAGTCTGTGACGTCACCGGCGGAAAAGTTATTAAGAGAGAGAACGTCATGTTGGTTGTGCGCATGCGTCTCTCGTCCTCGCCGGTGACGTCACAGACTGTGGGTGACGTCCAATCAAGGGACGCTACTGTTCCGCGAGGTCGAGAGACACATGTGCACAACCAACGTGACGTTCTCTCTCTTAATAACTTTTCCGCCGGTGACGTCACAGACTATGGGTGACGTCCAATCAGGGGACGCTAATCTCATTCCCTATAAGTGAGTAATCGAACATTTAAAAAAAAAATTTTCAATCATGTTGAACTCGAAAGAGTTTTGAACAAAATTGTTTTGCTATAGTTAAAGTATAACAACGCTGTGTTGAAGAGCTCGTTTAGGAAAAAAAAATAGAGCAAGAACTATCAGATTTTGTGTTTGAGTGAAATAAATCTATTTGTGTATAGGTTGGGTGTGAAGTTTTGGGGAAAATCCGGAAAATGGCCGGTAAGGAGAGAGTTAAGTTATGTTATTTGAGTAAATGCCTTCATTGAGGAGAGACAGTTTTAATTATTAAATTAGCAACAACAACAACAACAAAAATAGAATTCCTAATTCTGTTCATTTTGACTTTAGCCCTCAATTGCCCTCATTAATTTCATTTTAATATATTATCAAATTGACCTACTAGGTCACAATTTACATACACAGAGTGCCCAATTTTTCTGTCGTCCTAACAAAACGTATTGTCTTCAATCGGACTAGGGCACGTACAAAAGACAGTCAGTATGTGGAAAAACTCTGCTTCAGGATTGCTATAAGTATAAGAAATCATGATTATATAAAAACATAATATAAAATTGATCTTTATATAGCGCAATATCCACTAAATCTGCTCAAAGCGCTTTACAAGGGGTCCCTGGTCAACAGCAATATTTAACATTTAAGCCTGTTAAGCGATATTACAATTTTTTGGACAAAGACAACGCTGTTAACGACCAGGTACTCATTTTACACCTGAGTACGGTGAGAGAATGTGAGTAAAGAGCCTTTTCCAAGGACTCAACTATGCACCGAGCGCGAGGCTCGAACCCAGGATCCGAAAGCGAGTGTTATACCACTAGACCACATAGCCGCACATTGAATCATTATTGGTTCCAAAATATTGAACAACAGTGTGCTGGCTCTATACTTCAGAAAAGTGAGTGGAGCAGGCACTTATGTTGATAACAACAAGAGATTAAGTGAGTAGGAAAGTGCCAGAAGACAATAGAGAATAAAAATTTCGCAGCGGTGATGGGGGTTTGAACACAACGACCTTACTGGTACGACAACTCCGCCTGGCCGGTGAGAGCGTGGATAGCTCACACGGTAGAGTCACGCTGTCCCCAGTCAGGCGGAGTTGTCGTACCTGTAAGATCGCGGGTTCAAACCCCCATCACCGCCGCGAAATTTTTATTCTGTTGTCTTCTGGCACTTTCCTACTCACTTCATCTCTTGTTATGGCTCTATACCTCAACGTCGATATCAACATCTACTTAGGGGTGTTTACATATTACGTCAACAGCTAGGGGGGAGGGGTGGGGGTCTACAAAATGTTGACATGGGGGAAGGATTCAAACATTAATTAATTGGGCCCGCGCCCAATGAGGACGCCGCTGAAATACAACCAGACCCTTGGTTTCTTCAGCGCCAACCATACAGACAGAAACACTGGTTATCCGCGTCCTCATTCAAAACTGCTTCGTGGCTCACAATCACTCAGATTGTGTCCCCAACAGTTTTATTATAATATTCAATTGTTTTTATCAGGACCAAAAAAAAAATTCTGTTCATAAGCCTTGATTTATGAGTGGTTCCTGTTGATATTCGACATTTTTCTTGTCCTTGTCTTGGAATTGGAAGACTTTGTTTCACTCAAGCATTGGATAGAATCTCTTGCAGTTGATTGTGGCCGTGTTTGTTGTCATTGTCAGTGAGAGCTGGGTTGTTTTGTTTTTTATTTCCTTTTAAAATTAATTCATCTCGCTGATTAAGATTGTGTTAGAAATCATCAAAATGCCTTCTTTTTAGTATAAATGGTGTACTTCTTAACTGAGACTTTAGTATCGCGTGTCATGTGGTCTTTGTGGTGTGACACTCGCTTTGGGATCGGGTGGTCCTGGGTTCGAGCCTCGTTCGGCACATTGTTGAGTCCTTGAAAAAAAAGCTCTTTACTCACATTCTCTCAATTAATGAGTACCTGGCCGTTAACAGCGTTGTCTCTGTCGGAAAAAATGTAATATTGCCTAACAGGCGTCCTGTCTCCTATATGTTTCGTGTTGCTGTTGGTCAGGGACCCTTTGTAAAGCTCTTTGAGCACGTTTAATAGATATTGCGCTATTTAAAAAAAGCTCAAGTTACTTGCTGTTTTTTCTTGTCCTTGTTTTGGGATTGGACGACTTTGTTTCACCCACACTTTGGCTGGAATCTCTTGCCGTGAAACAGCCAGTTGATTGTGGACGATGTGTTTATTAGTAAGAGCTGGGTTGTTGGATTTTTCCTTGTAAAAATCATCTCTCTGAATAAGTTTGTTTTAGAAACCATCTGAATGTTTTCTTTTCAGTATAGATGGTGTGCCTAACTGAGAATTTAAGAATCGCACTGGGGTTTACAGACAGCATTCCCTTCTTAATCTAGTTCCCTATTATTACTTACTCTCCCTTTGCCTCTTGTCAAAGAGGATGTGAGATAATTGATTAATGCTAATCTATACAGCAACCTGTAGTCTATGTATTTTCTAGACGGTTAAATGACCCTAAAGTGCTACAGGTGCCTTTAACATTTAAAAACTAGACTAAACTGACTTGAAGAACTGAAAAACTCTTGTATCATGATGGTCGTGACAGCGAGTGGTAATCATCTTTCTTCTGTAAAAGAAAGTTTGATAGTGAAATACCATTTTCTTATCCGAACATTCATCTTTGACTCATTTCGTTCATCTCCCTTCCCCAAAAGTGTGTTAATTTTTTGGCTGCACGGGTGGCAAAGGTGGTAAGGAACCAGGCAATGGGCAGATAGGCGTTCGGTCGATGTACAATTCTGCTGCACCAGGGTGGGCCGGTAACGTATCGGGAACGGGTAAATTGAAAACAGCGGCGGTGCTCGTGGTGTTTTGTGGGATTGGACCCATATAGTTGTTGTTGTTGGACTTGGGCAGGGCAATAGCCGGTACCGGTGGAGGAGGTGGTGGTAGTTTATTCGAATTCTGTTTCCCGTATTGTTGTTGTTGAGTAACCAGGTTCCGGTTCTTGGAACTGGAGGTGGGGGTGGCGGATAAGCGGAATCCGGACTCTCAAATATGGGTTCGGTGTTGTTGTAATACACTCCGTTTTTGTTAGTGTTAGTGTTATATCCTCCTCCGAAGTCGTTGCCTGTGAGTGGTTGTTTGTTATAGTCATCGCCGTGAGTAGCAGTAACCATTCCGCCTATAGAATATAAATAGAAGCAATTTAGTAATGATGAAAATACGTTAATTTTAAAGCTGTATGCATAGAATTAAACGAATGAGAATACGTACGAAGCCTAAAAAGTGTCCACCAATGAAAGCATTCAGCGCCATTATATCATGGGCTGGGAATGTAAGCGTTACCATTCATTCGGTCTCTATGTCAACATAACGACACACGAAAAACAACAAACAATATCAAAATCCACAATAGAATTGTTCAGAACTGTTGCGTATATTTATGGCACAATGAAGCTGTCAAAAAATGAAGTTAGAAAATGTGTGTAATCATGTATTATAATAACCTATAATGTGTTTTCCAACCACCACATCATCAGTGTCACTACTACTACAACCACCACCACAATATCATCACTAACACTACTACTACAACCACCAGCACCACAATCATTATCACTACCACTACTGCACCACCACCAGCACATCATCATCACTACCACTACTACTACAATCACCACAACCACATCGTCATCACTACCACTACTACCGCAACCACCACCACCATATCATCATCATTACCACTACTACTACAACCACCACCACCACTACTACTACAACCACCACCACATCATCATCACTACCTCAACTACTACAACCACCACCACAATATCACTACCACTACTACCACAACCACCAGCACCACATCATTATCACTACCACTACTGCACCACCAACAGCACATCATCATCACTACCACTACTACTCCAACCACCACAACCAAATCGTCATCACTACCATTACTACTGCAGCCACCACCACCACCACCATATCATCACCATTACAACTACTACTACAACCACCACCACCACATCATCATCACTACCACTACTACTACAACCGCCACCACATCATCACCACTATCACTACTACTACAACTACAACCACCACCATATTATCATCACTACCACTACTACTGCAACCACCACCATCATATCATCATCATTGAATTTTTTTTTTAATTGAGCTTTATATAGTGCAATATCTACTAAATGTGCTCAAAGTGCTTTACATGGGGTCCCTGGTCAACATTTAACATGAAGGACGGGACATGACGCCTGTTAGGCGATATTACAATTTTTCGGACAAAGACAACTCTGTTAACGGCCAGGTACTCATTTTACACCTGAGTACGGTGAGAGAATGTGAGTAAAGAGCCTTTTCCAAGGACTCAACTATGCGCCGAGCGAGGCTCGAACCCAGGACCTTCCGATCCGAAAGCGAGTGTCATACCACAAGACCACATAGCCGCATCATTACCACTACTACTACAACCACTACCACCACATCATCATCACGACCACTACTACTACAACCACCACCACCACCATATCATTACCATTACTACTACAACTACAACCACCACCACATCATCACTACACACATAAACAACAGAAACAATTTAAAAACATGACTATGACACGCAACCACTCACAACGAGGCTATACTATTTATCCTTTTCTCTATAATATAGAACAGGACAAGACAAACAAGAGCTTGACTCTACACTTCGCATTTATGTTTGTCGTCTGACGAGTTCAACTCTCGGTCGACCTGTCAATATTCCTTTTTGCCTAGGACGTAATCATTAATAGAATATTGTGTGGTTTTGACCGTGAAGAAAACCTTAAGAAGTCACATTTATATCATTTTAGAGACATCGTTTTGAATAATTTTGAGTTAAACGAGCGATCAGGAAGTTATTTTCTTAGATTTCATGAACGGCCGATCAGCGCTTGTTTACTATAATAACGCGATTCCCAGCCAATGTCTCAATGGCGGATATTTTTCTCATCGAGGCCGCTGGTTGGTTAGCCAATAAGAGCACCGTACGGTTTCCATTGGGTAAATTCCTTGGCTGTATGACAAAAAAAAAAAAAAAAAAAAAAAAAAGACGAAGAAAAAATGGGGGGGGGGGGGGGGGGGGGGGGGGGCTTTATCAAGGAAAAATCTATCCAGATGGATTCAACGACCCGAGTAAACTTAAACTTAAACGCTTTGCTGCTTTGCTGAGTCTTAACTTATAGAAGAAGAAGGCAGTCACCAGACTATTTTAAGCCGACATTTACTTATTTGCAGGTGTCGTAAGACAAATTGTTAGAGATTCATTGTTTTAAAAATGCTCTCATACCAACATACTTAAAATGTTCATTGCAACAATGTTAATTCAAGCACATAATTGCGTTCGCTTATTAGGCCTCCAATAACGCTTATTAGGCCTCCAATAAATATGTGCCCTTGGATTTTAGCCTTCTGTTTTGTTTTACTTTGATTCCTCTTAGGCCAACTAATTAATGAAAAGTACTGAATTTCTTTCTCCAATTCTAAATGATTTTATAATATCATCAACAAACTAGACCACATTTCATGGAAAATTTTATCTAAAGCAACAGGATACACACCAACATCAAAACAATGTAGCTTATGCCTGGAAGAGAAATATACTATAATCAAACACCCTCATGAAGCCACACTCAACACGAAAAATGAGATGTACAATACGTGTCCACATCGCCGGAAGTTCTTATTAATCAACTACAAACAGACTGACTCAAACATTGTGGTAAATATTAAAATAATAATTCGCTCCATTGCTACATGTCGAGCACTTTTCGTACCATATTTGTATCAAACACGATTCAATATATATATATATAT